>NC_091315.1:10364570-10732070 GCF_038502225.1 Cherax quadricarinatus
TGGATACAAGCAAAAAGTCAAGATGCGACCTTCCTCCCTCAACTTTTTGTTAGACCTCCAGATCTTACAAAAATAAAAGTTAATAAATAATTGTAGTTCATTGTGATGTATTATGTTGTTTTTACTGCTTAAGACTGTAACTGCAACAGATACATTTCTCGCCTTAAATTGTGGGTGCTGGTGTTTGTCGATGATTGTGAAGAGTGTGGAGAGTTATGCTGTAGTTCTACTGGGCTGAGGTGGATCGTAGAGGTTCTGGTACTGAAGTCAATGGTTGTACTGGAGTGTGCATAAATTCTGTAGTGGATTTCTGTTCTGTTTTACCCTACAGTACATTATACAACCGACGGTAAGGTATCAGCTGCTCTAGACACAGTTTCAAGGTCCTCTTTAGTGAAAAAAGTCTTAACTTTGTCATTCAGTCAGTCAAGTCACTAAGATCAAAACACAATTTACAAACTCAACTAGCTTGTAGGAGAGAAGTGGAACTGAACACATTTCATGAAGCTGGGATAGTGGTGTCAGGGAATGGCAGGGGATGACGGGAGGTGTCTCCCACTGACCCACAAGACAGCTGCTTGAGGTAGGGAATGGCCGCCGCCACTTGTCACATAATGACATATTTTATTCATTCTAGAGTGTATATCAGGTTTTTATGTTATTTATATTGTTTATTATGCCACATTTGATGAATTGTGATAGATAAATAAGCCGTAGAGTTGATATTAGTGTCATATTGAAGTATTTTTGTCCTGCCTCCCAGAGCAGGAATTCCGCTGGAACGTATTAATGGCATTTCAATTACTAATTTAAATGAGGAAAATTGACTCTGCATATGAGCAGATCGTGATACGAGCAAGGTCACGGAACGGGTTAAACTCGTAGGCCGAGGTTCCACTGTATTATGCCTCGCTTCACAGCATTTCGCTTTATGGCGTTCCGCTAATACGGACATTTCAAATTATGGCCAAACCTCGCTATATGACTCCCCCCACCTGATTTTCTAATGTGGTCACTGCACCCTACCCGGTTTGTTTATTCTCCTTGAGCTCTGTGAGCACCACGTCTCTCCATTATGTCCGGAAACCCCAAAATTTCAAGGGGTTTTTAACCCCTTGACTGTCACAACCCCAAATCCTGGTGTCGCAAAATTTAAAAAAAAAAAAAAAATTCTTATGAAATGGTAGAGAATCTTTTCCCAACTGTAATGACACCAAAAGAATGAAATTTGATGGAAAACTGATGGAAATACGCTCTCGCGAAGTTAGCAACCTCGGCGATATTTACGAATCGGCGATTTCGTCCACTTTGAGCCCTATTATTGGCAAATTCCATTGTTCCAGTCGACTAAACTCATACCTATTTCTTTAGAACTCCATTTTTTCTATCGATTGAGTACAAGAAACTGCCCATTTACCGATTTCAAATACTCAATAACGTGGTCAGAAATTTGCAATTTAGTCAATTTCACGAAAATTAAAAATTGACAATTTCAGAATGAACAATGCAGACATTCCTGGCCCTAAAATAACATTTTCTTTGTTCATCAGTCACGTCTCCAGGCCCCTCTGATATTACTCTTTGCTTTCTATTTTGAATTTTTATTCAAACAAAAAATAGATTTATTGTTATGCAGACTACTGCAATACTGTAAAAATTGTATAAATAATGTCAACCCATTCATGACTGCATATTAGAATGGCTACTTGGACATTTATTGGAAAATGACATCATATGTTTACTTTTGAACATCAGCAAAAATCAAACATTTCCCCTACTTTGAGCTCCATTTCAAGGTTCTTTTCATAGTGAAACTAATCAAAAATCACCTCTATTTCTATAATATGTTTTCCATTCTATCAAATGAGACCAAGAAAACGAGAATACATCTATAAATACTATACAAAAATAGACCACAAAGTCTGCATTTTAATTAAAAAAACGGTCGAGTTTTTTTTTCTCGTTATGCACTGCGTGCTGCAGGATTTTTTTTATATGGTGCACACTGACCACACAGGCCCATTCTCTCATATGTGGGCCTACCAGCTTTCTCCTGCTTGATTTGAAGCCTCTAGAATTTGAGTATATATATGTCAAACACGGTGGCTCGTAAGACGTGTATATACGACCGAAACAGTCAAGGGTTAATGAGGAAACGTTTCGCCACACAGTGGCTTCATCAGTCCTTACAAAGGAGAATCATGAACAGGAGGAGTTTGAGGTAATCAGTCCCTCAGCATTGAGTCACTGTAATCAGTTCATCGATCTTGAAAAGAATAATGGACTGATTCTTTTCAAGATTGATGGACTGATTACATCGACTCAAGACTGAGGGACTGATTATCTCTAACTACTCCTGTTCTTCACGATTCTCCTTTGTATGGACTGATGAAGCCACTGTGTGGCAAAACGTTTCCTCAATCAAGATACCCAAACGTTGCACATGTATCTAATTTATCAACCTGTCAGTTCTCTGAACCATTCATCTACAAAGGCTACAATGCCAGCCAGTGATAAAGTGTAGCAAGTAAGTTAAGCGATTAATCAAGAGAGAAACGAAAGCACGAAACTAACTCTCCAATGTTATTGGAGGTATATAGGGCTGCTGACAACACCGTCGTCTCTGCTGCTGCATTCACCACCACTATGTAGGGCTTATGCTTTCAGTAGCCCTTATACACCCAACAACAACAACAACAACACAACACCACTCGTGACATACTTCATGATATTTTATTCATTTTAGTGTGTGTCATTTTCTATGTTATTAATATTGTTTATGTCATATTAGATGAATTGTGATAGATAAATAAGCCATAGAGTTGATATTAGTGTCATATTGAAGGATTATCTTGTTCTGTCTCCAAACACGCTCCCCTGCTGCCGCCACAATTCCTAACATACGTAATGACATAATGTATTTTATTCATACACCAACAAGTGACTTCAATAAAGGTAAGTGTGATGTTATTGTTTTATTCTTCATGTCTCATTATTTTCTGTGTTTATAAGTCTATATTTCATGTAAAAAAAATTTTTTAGCTTTTGGTCTGGAACGGATTAATTGGGTTTACATTATTTCTTATGGGGAAAATGGTTTTGCAAATCATCAATTTCGCCATTAGTCACGCTCTCTGGAACGGATTAATTACGAAAATGAGGGTCCACTGTACTCTGATAATTATACTTGTGTATACCTGTACCTAAATATACTTGCAGACTGTGCTGGCATGCAGGTACACATTAAAATCTATTAAGTGTTTTATGTCTCAAGACACCATATTAGTACTAATGATGATGATAATGCTCAGTAATAATCACCGAGTCTGATTAAATGTTGTATATTACATTAATACAGCCTTTCTTACAACAAATACTACTACTCACCCAACATTAAGGCTACAAATATTTTATGGTAAGTAGTGAGTGTACTGTGTGTGTGTGTTTAACTTTTTTTGTTGCTTTTTAATACCTAGTTCTATTGCAAACTTCATAAATGTTAGTGTAAGCTTGTTATCTAGTACACCTACCATCCGACTTACGACCTACTCGACTTACGACCACTCGACTTATGACCGTGTTTTTTATGCTAAATTTCTGGGAAATAAACAACTATTTGTGTAGTACACAGTGTTCATCCTAAACCTTACAGTATAAAATACAGTACTAACAACATAAAAAGTAAAGTAAAACATGAAATACCAAAATAAACAATAAAATAGTCATTACAAAAATATTTTGTTGATATTCAGTAGTAAAGTTCGACTTACGACCATTTCGACTTACGACCGGTTTCTCGGAACCGAACTTGGTCATAAGTCGGATGGTAGGTGTATTTATATGCATTTATAATTGGAGAAAAAGGGCGTTCCACTTTACGGCGATTTCCTCTTTACACCAATAGCCTGGAACCTAACCTGCCATATAAATGGGACCCTCCTGTATGCTTATTGTCGATATAAAAAAAATTTTTCCTCTGTATTCCTTGAACTGTGTATATCAAAATATAAAGATACTGGAAACAAAGGGCCAGTAACACGTTTTCTGCTTGCATGTAATAGAGAATTAAATTTTAAATAATTTTTTTTCCTGTATGTAGTACAGATGTTAACCCTTTTGATGTCTGTCATGGAGGCCAGGATCTCTGTAGTTTCATGTCCTGAGCTCAGCTCACTCTGATGAACTGTGAGTGGTACGTTTTGGCCTAGATATGAGAGTAGGGGTCTGTGTGGTGAGTGTGCACCATATAAAATGAGAAAATCCTGAATTCCTCCCCCCCCCCCCATGGTGAATGATGGGAAAAACAAAACTGAGACTGGTGTTTTTAATAGCTTGATATTGAGCTCAAAGCGGCAGAAATATTAGATTTTTGCCAATATTCCAGAGGACATGTCCTCTTCAAGGGGGGCTCCTTGGCGTAGTGAAGAGGCTCTTGGTCTGAGGAATTAGACCTATCGGTCTTCTTCCTCAGACCGAACCTAATTACCCCCCAATCTCCCCTCCCCTATCCCATCCTCCCCATCCTCCCCTTTTTCCTTTCCTCCTCCTCCTCCCCACTCCTCCCTTTTGCCCTTCCTCTTTTTGTCCTTTGGGATTTCTCCCACAGGCGCGCTAGTTCCTAGGTAGGAGAAAGGATACCGGGGTCCATCCCATTCCGTTGAGGTTCTTAGCGGTGGCGTAGTTTGCCGTGGAATCTGGATCGCCTGGGGATGTCCCGATCCCTCTCCGGTATCCCGGAGTAGCTTTGGGTGTCTTTCGGGCGACGAGTGTATCTCTGGAAGCCACCTTTCGGATTCCGGGGGTGATGGCCGAAGGAGGTATGCTTTGTGGCGGATATCCGGCCGCCCTCTCTTTTGTCCACCGAGGTAGCTCGGCAGATGTGAGGTTGCTATCCCGGATTGTTAGTTTACTAGCATGATGGGTAGGGTATGGCACGGGTTCCATGCTGCATCTGCGCTACTTGCGGTGCTGAGGTCCTCTTGGGCGCGGAGGGAGATTTCTGGCCCTTTCATTCCTCCTAGGACCTATCCCTCCCCGGTCCCCCCTTTTTTTTCTTTTTATTTTTATTTTCTTTTCTTTCTTTTTTTTCTTAAAAACAAAAAGAAAGAAGTAACCTAACCATGGCAGCCCTAGTCCATGAACCTGGTACCCCCGGGCCCCTTCTTGATACCGCACCCCGTTCTGACCCCGCCTCGTCTTTGGACCACTCTTCAGACATTCCTCATGCCTCTGTACCTATTGCCGGTGCTGTTTCCTCACCCGCTTCAGGTACTGAGGCCTCGACTGACTCCTTCGATTTATCGGACCTTCGCTCTCCTCTGACTATGCTTCCGGCCTCTCCCTCTACGGTGCGGCAATTTTCAAATCGCCGACCCGTTCCACGTCGGACCAACTCTGGTCCCACACCTAAACGTCGACGACAATTACCTGCTGATACTTCTCCACCTTCTCGTTCTTCTCAGAAACGATCGACACGTCCTTCACTACCTTTCCACGCTCAGTTTCAGACTGAACAGTGGACTAAATTCTTCACTTTACGACCAACTTCCTCTACTGCCTATCTTTCTGACCATAGTATTGGCAAGGCACTCCTACGCCATGTTGGTAAAGATATTTCTTTTCATGCTCTTAAGAACGGTACGCGCATCATTACCGTACAGAATGCTACCCAGGCTCATGAGCTCTCTCGTCTTTCCCATATCGATACTGTTCCTGTCACTCTTGAAAAACATCATTCCCTCAATTCTTGTAGTGGTACCGTCATTCTGCCCCATACCATAGTTCAACAAAATTTCCAGACATGTGGCACTGACATTCTAGAACAGCTGGAACTCCAAGATCTCCCAATCCTCAAGGTAGACACTTACGTTCTTCCTGCCCGTGGGCGGAGACGATACCCTAGCAATGTGGCTCGTTTAACTTTTGACAGCCGAGAACTCCCATCCTCAGTTTATATAGCAGGACATCGGTTACAAGTTCGAAAGGTGATCCCTACACCACAACAGTGTAGAAATTGCTGGCGATTTGGCCATCCAGCGAAATATTGCAGATCTATCGCCGAATGCCCAGTCTGTGGTGCCGATGACCATTCTAATACGTCTTGCAATCGATCTCCCTCTTGCCTTAACTGTCATGAGGCTCACCCTTCGTACTCTCGCCGTTGTCAGGTCTATTTAAACGAGCGGGAAATCCGTTACCTCAAAGAGACAGAAGGTCTCCCTTATGCCATGGCAGTTTCTCATCTCCGCCTCCAAGGGAGACTCCCACGTGTTTCTTATTCCCGTGTTTCAAAACGTCCCCCCACTTCTAGTATCCCATCTTCTACACCCACCTCTGTGGTTACCTCTCCCATAATCACTCCTGTATCTAATCCTTTTGCTGTCCTCAGCTCAGACGTCCCTACTTCAACGCCTCAGTCTAATCTCGCTTCTTCGAGTTCTCTCTCACAAGCCTCAGTATCGACGAGACCTCGTACGACACCACCTCCCAATCGTCCCTCTCCTTCTCAAAAGTCAAAAAAAAGGTTCGGTAACACCTCCTACCCATCTTCCACCTCCTCATTTTACCCTCCCTGTCTCTGTCCCTAGTTCTTCCCCTCTCACTGGCTCAGTTACAAGTGCAGAGGTTCACCCTCCTCCTCGTAATGTACCTTCCTCCCCTGTTCCCTCCCAAGTTTCTTCCTCTTCTGCCACCTCCCAGGTTCCTGCCTCTTCTGTCCCCTGCCACGCTTCTCCAGTTCCCTCCACCCTTTCGCCCCCCCCTACCTTGGTACAGTCCAATACAGTTCCAATCTTTACTCATCCTCCCCCTACCATTCCCAATATTGTCTCCCATACGACATCTCTGAATTCCGAAACACTTGAAGCAATCTCTGAATATATTGCAGAGACCAAACCATCAATGGACACTGATCCACCTTCCGCTCTTTCTCTCTCCTCTGCTCCATCTGCGCAACTCCTTTCTTCACAGCGCACCGTTCCTTCGCTGCTTGAACATTTTCCACTGCCTCCGCATGTGGACTTTTCTAACCCTTCTAGTCCGTAGGAACCCTTACCTGCGGATTTCAAGTATCTTTATCATTGCTAATCATGGCCTTTTTACAGTGGAATATACGCGGCCTCAGGGGTAATCGGGGTGAGCTTCAGATGTTACTCTCCCAGTTTGCCCCTGTTGGTGTTTGCTTACAGGAACCAAAATTACACTCTGCTGTTATTTCTCACATCTCAGGCTATAATTTATTGTATTCTTCAGATCCTTTTCCTGATGGGACCTTTAATGAAAGTGCCCTTCTTCTCCGCACTGATATTCCGTACCATCAGCTATTTGTTCATACTTCGCTGCATTACACAGCAGCCCGTATCCACTTACATAGGTGGTATACGCTCTGTTCTTTATATCTCTCTCCTTCTCGGGCATTATCTATTCCGGATTTTGCCTTCCTTGTTTCGTCATTACCGCCACCGATTCTGTTACTTGGAGATTTTAATGCCCACCATTTCCTCGGGGGGGGGGGTCTCACTGTGATTCCCGTGGAATTCAGTTAGAGGCTTTTCTTGCCACCCACCCCCTCCATGTTTTAAATACAGGTACTCACACTCATTTTGATCCTCGGGCTCATACTCTCTCTTGCATCGATCTCTCAGTTTGCTCTTCCTCCGCCGCATTAGACTTCACTTGGTCTGTTCTCCCGGACTTACATGACAGTGATCATTTCCCAATCATTCTTACTTCCCCTTCATATTCGCCACCTCTTCGCACCCCACGCTGGCAATTTAATCGGGCAAATTGGAACCTTTACTCACACCTAACTGTTTTTAAAGAGGTTCCTTCTTCGTCCTCCATCGATGAGCTTTTACACCTCTTCTCATCCTCCGTTTTCACCGCAGCTTCTCATTCTATACCCCAAACTTCGGGCAGGCATTCTCAGAAATGCGTGCCTTGGTGGTCTCCTGCTTGTGCTCGTGCAGTACGTTTGAAACGCGCTGCATGGGGCAGGTACCGGTACAATAGAACCACAGAGCGACTCCTTGATTTTAAACAGAAGCGTGCGATCGCTCGCCGTGTTATCTGTGACGCTAAACGCACTTGATGGCGAGATTATGTCTCCCATCACCTCTGCTTCCTCTATGAGTGCAGTCTGGAAAAAAGTACGAAAATTGAGTGGTAAATATTCTCCTGACCCGACTCCTGTTCTGCGGGTTGCCGGTGTTGATATAGCAAACCCACTAGATGTTGCCAATGAAATTGGCAATCATCTGGTCCGTATTTCTCAGGGACTCCAGCTATGCCCCTCATTTCTTTCCTCAAAGTCTGCCATAGAGTTAGCACCCTTGGACTTTTCTTCTCTCAGAGAAGAACAGTATAATGTGCCTTTTACACTTCAAAGAACTGGAGGCAACACTCTCAGCTTGTCGATCATCGGCAGCTGGGCCCGACGACATTCATATTCGTATGCTACAACATTTACATCAGTCAGCCCTTGCAGTCCTATTACGCCTTTACAATCTTATTTGGTCACAAGGAGTTCTTCCACAGCTGTGGAAATCTGCCATTGTTCTCCCTTTCCGCAAACCAGGCACTACGGGACATGAAACCTCCCACTATCGTCCCATTGCTCTTACCAGTGCAGTTTGCAAAGTAATGGAACGCCTAGTAAATAGACGTTTAGTGTGGTATTTAGAGACACACAACAGTCTCTCCACTCGTCAATATGGCTTTCGTAAGGGACGTTCTACCATAGACCCCTTACTACGCTTGGATACGTATGTTCGTAATGCCTTTGCGAATAACCACTCAGTTATTGCCATATTTTTTGACCTTGAGAAGGCATATGACACAACTTGGAGGTATAATATTTTAGCCCAAGCCCACTCCTTAGGCCTTCGAGGCAATCTACCATCCTTCCTTAAGAACTTTTTAACTGACAGGCATTTCCGTGTTCGGGTTAATAATGTGCTCTCCCCGGACTTTATCCAAGCTGAAGGTGTCCCCCAGGGATGTGTTCTGAGCACAACACTTTTTCTCCTTGCTATTAATGATTTGGCCTCTAGTCTTCCATCAAATATTTGGTCATCACTCTATGTTGATGACTTCGCTATTGCCTGTGCAGGCGCTGACTGTCACCTCCTTACAGTTTCTCTCCAACATGCAATCGACCGTGTTTCCAATTGGGCCACCACACGTGGGTTTAAATTTTCCAGCACTAAAACCCACCAAATCACTTTCACTAGACGCTTTGTCATCTCCGATCATCCTTTGTACCTCTATGGCTCCCGTATCCCTGAACGTGATAGTCAAGTTTCTGGGCCTCCTCTTTGATCGTAGGTTATCCTGGAAACCTCACATTACCGCTCTGAAGGCAACTTGTCACAGCCGGCTGAACCTTCTTAAAACCCTTGCTCATCTTTCGTGGGGAGCTGATCGTCGAACCCTCCTTCGCCTACATTCCACCCTTATTTTATCGAAACTTGATTATGGTGACCAGATCTATTCAGCGGCATCTCCTGCTACTCTCTCTAGCCTTAACCCCATTCATCACCAAGGATTACGTTTATGCCTTGGTGCTTTCCGCTCTTCCCCTGTCGAGAGCCTCTATGCAGAAGCGAACGTTCCATCCTTATCCGATCGCCGTGATGCCCATTGCCTGCGCTACTATGTACGCTCTCATGATCTCCGCAATCCTTCCATTTATAGAATGGTCACTGATATTAGTAGACATTCTTTATTTGTTCGCCGCCCCTGTTTACTCCGTCCCTTCTCTCTTCGCCTTCATTCGCTCTTGTCTTCTCTTCAACTACCACCTTTCTATGTACATGTAGCATCTCACTTTTCCCTACCCCCCTGGGAAGTTCCAGCTGTTCGAGTCTGTTCTTTCTCCCTCCCTTGCTCGAAAGCCCAACTGTCTACGGTCGCTTCCCGCTCTCTTTTTCTTGACCACTTTCACTCTCATTCTCATGCCATTGCTGTGTACACAGATGGCTCTAAGTCTTCTGACGGCGTAGGATTCGCAGCAGTGTTTCCGGACAGCGTCGTACAAGGGCATTTACTATCTTCGGCTAGTATTTTTACTGCTGAATTATATGCCATCCTTACAGCACTTATCCGTATTGCATCTATGCCTGTGTCATCATTTGTGGTTGTCTCAGACTCCCTTAGTGCTTTACAGGCTATACAAAAATTTGATACACCTCACCCCTTAGTCCTCCGTATCCAACTTTGGCTACGCCGCATCTTTACCAAGCATAAAGATATTGTTTTTTGTTGGGTCCCTGGTCATGTTGACGTACAGGGCAATGAACAGGCAGACACTGCTGCGCGGTCAGCAGTACATGACCTACCAGTTTCTTATAGAGGTATTCCGTTTACGGACTATTTTGCTGCAATATCTTCCCACCTTCACACCCGTTGGCAACAACGTTGGTCTACTATGCTCGGCAACAAACTTCAGTCTATTAAACCGAGTATAGGTTACTGGCCGTCTTCTTATCACCAGTGTCGAGGTTGGGAGACTACTCTCTCCCGTCTTCGCATTGGCCATACTCGTCTTACTCATGGATATCTCATGGAGAGGCGTCTTGCTCCTCTCTGTGAGAATTGCCAAGCTCCATTATCAGTCAGCCACATTCTGTTGGACTGCCCACTTTATCAACGAGCACGCAGAATTTACCTCTGTCGTCGTCTTCGCTCCGCTGCTCTCTCTTTACCTTCCCTTCTCGCTGATGGACCCACCTTTCATCCGGACTCTCTCATTGACTTTTTGACAACGACTGACTGACTTCACAAATTCTGATACCTTCAGCCCTTTCTACTTCAATCTCTTGCTACCCTCTACCCCCGTACTATCCCCTGCCCCGCTGTTTTCTGTAACCTGCTGATCATCCCCCCTCCCTTCTGCCATCCAATTCCCTTGCTTCCTTCCCTACCCTGCAGCGCTGTATAGCCCTTGTGGCTTAGCGCTTCTTTTTGATTATATTAATAATAATAATCCAGAGGACATGTAAGGACTCCCCTACAAACCCCAGTCTGTTTTATGGGATTTGAATAGGTTTGATTCAGTTATTGGGATGCTGTAAACCATGAGCAATCTTCCCTGGTTATATTTTATCTGAGACATAGAGTAAGTCTGAGAAATAGAATTTGTAAGCTAATTTTGATGGGTAGCCAAAGGTTAGCAGATTCTCCACACCCCCTCTCATCCACAGTGTAGCTTGTGTACAGCTGACTGACACATTTTAAGCTTGTCAAGGCTAACCTGTTGATCACCTGGTCAACAAGGATGTTGGTGCTAGTGGCCTGCAGGCACAAATCATATCTTGCCTGTAGAGATCTCTGATAGTTTTGATGGTAATAATTTAATGGAGATTTTAATGATGCTGGTTATTTTAACTTTGCATGGTAGTATTTAGTTTTGTTTTATTCTTGTTAGTTTTTGTTTGTATTTCTCCTTGCTTTTATATTTACACTCACCATCTGACTTACGACCTGTGCTACATACGACCACTCGACTTACAACCATGCGTCTAGCAGCAGGGCTGCCAGACACGTGGTCAGACACGGCAGTATAATGTGATCCTTTATTGACCACGTTTCACCCACACAAGTAGAAGTAGTAGTAGTAGTTGTACATGCGTGATAAATGGTTTTGAAAACCGACAAGTTGAAGATTGAGACACTTATGCAACACATGGGAATCTTTATTGAAGAAATGTCTTGCCACACAGTGGCTTCATTAGTCCAATACAAAGCAGAAAGGTGTAAGGAGATGAGGAGCTTGAGGTAATCAGTCCTTCAGCCTGGAATCGGTGTGTTCAGTCCATCGCTCTTGTAGAACACATCGATTCCAGGCTGAAAGACTAATTACCTCAAACTCCTCATCTCCTTACACCTTTCTGCTTTGTATTGGACTAATGAAGCCACTGTGTGGCAAAATGTTTCATCAATAAAGATTCCCATATGTTGCATAAGTGTCTGTCTTCAGTTATACATGTGTTGGAAAAGTCAGCTGGTACATGAGAAAGAAAGGTTACAAAAGTTATGGCTTGGGTAGCATAAAAAATAGGTTGGGCAAATGTGTATATGGATGGATTTGAGAAGTCTATTACATAAGAACATAAGAAAGGAGGAACACTGCAGCAGGCCTGTTCGCCCACACAAGTAGAGGTGGAAAAGTCAGTTGGTACATGAGAAAGAAAGGTTACAAAAGTTATGGCTTGGGTAGCATAAATAGGTTGGGCAAATGTAGAAAGGAGGGACACTGCAGCAGGCCGGTTGGCCCAAACTGGGCATGTCCTTTTGTAATGGCAATTATGCAATGGTAGGGTTTACCGTTTTCAGGAGGATTCTTGCTAAGACTTCAGATATGATGAAGCTGCCTTTGTTTTGTTTAATTGTGTTAGAAATGGCAATTAATGCTGAAGTATGTGAGATCACTTTTATTGGTAGGTTTCTGGTAAACTTGAAATCTCAGATTGTTATTTACATTGTGAATAAGAACATCCAGAAAAGGTAGCTTGTCATTGGACTCTTCTTCAGTAGAACAGAACAGAACAAAAGGCAGCTTCATCATCTCTGAAGTCTTAGTGAGAATCCTCCTGAAAACAGTAAACCCTGCCATCACACAATTGCTACTACATAAAGGACATGCCCAGTTTGGGCCAACAGGCCTTTTGCAGTGTTCCTCCTTTCTACATTTGCCCAAACTATTTTTTATGCTTCCAAGCCATCGCTTTTGTAACCTTTCTTTCTCATGTACCAGCTGACTTTCCCACCACGTGTATAACTACTACTATCCCTATCGGCAATTTCCTAAGGTTCGACTTGCGTCCATTTTGACTTGCGACCGGTTGGTTGGAACCAAGCTCAGTCGTAAGTTGAATGGTACTTGTATTTCCAAGAGCTGATTGAGCTACACAGAACTTTCTACAAATATCAAATCTACCTGTATACTCGTATCTGAATATCTTGAGTCCCTAAATTGAATAGAAATGACAATAAATGAATGAATAATAGGCTCAAATATCTTTCAGGGCAAAAACGAATTTATAGGTGCATCAAAAGAGGTGAAGGTCATCTTATGAATCAATATGTTGACATTAAGAGGGACATTAAAAAGGGGGATAAGAAAAGCTAAACGGGACTACAAAATTAAAGTTGCTAGGGATTCGAAAACTAACCAAAAGGTTTTTTCCAGGTTTATAGAACAAAAGTTAAAGAAAAGGTAGGTTTCCTTAAAAGTAACTGGGCATCTTACTAACAACGAGATCCAAATGTGCTCAAATTTCAATAATTATTTTCTGTTTTCACATGGGAAGACACTAGCAATATCCCAGTAATTAAATTTTATAGTGGACCTGAGGATAAATTATGTAATATCACAGTCACTAGCGAAATGGTTATGGGACAATTAGACTGACTGAAACAAAATAAATCGCCGGGCCCTGATGAGCTTTTTTTCAAGGGTTATTAACCCTTTGACTGTTTTCGACGTATAAATACGTCTTACGAGCCAATGTTTCTGACGTATATATACTCGATAATTCTAGCGGCTTCAAATCAAGTGGGAGAAAGCTGGTAGGCCCACATGTGAGAGAATGGGTCTGTGTGGTCAGTGTGCACCACATAAAAAAAAATCCTGCAGCACACATTGCGTAATGAGAAAAAAAAAAACTGATCGTTTTTTTGGAATAAAACGCCGACTTTGAGGTGTATTTTCGTATAGTATTTATCGTTGTATTCGCGTTTTCATGGTCTTAGGTGATAAAATGGAAAACATATTACAGAAATAGAGATGATTTTCATTACTTTTATGATGAAAACGACCTTGAAACTGAGCTCAAAGTAGCAGAAATGTTCGATTTTTACCAATGTTCAAGATTAAATAAATCACACCACACGTCCAATACACGTCAACTGGGGAGTCTAATATTCTTTCACTAGTGCACTGATATTATTTATACCATTTTGACAATGCAGTCGTCTGCATAACAGTAAATTTTGTATTTTTTTGTATGAATAAAAAATCAAAATAGAAAGCAATAATAATATAAGAGGGGCCTAGAGATGTGACTAATGAACAGAGCATATGTTATTTTAGTGCCACGAATGTCTACCTTGTTTATTCTGGACCCTATTTTGAAATTGGCATCTTTTTTATTTTGCGTGAAATTGGCCAAATTGCCAATTTCTGACCACCATATTGGGTAGTCCAAATTAGTAAATGGGAGGTTTCTTGTACTCAGCTGATAGATAAAATGGAGTTCTAAAGAAATAGCTATGAGTTTGGTCAACTGGAACAATGGAATTGGCTGAAAATTGGGCTCAAAGTCGGCGAAATCGCCGATACGCATATGTCGCCGAGACCGCTAACTTCGCGGGAGCATAATTCCACGAGTTTTCGACCAAATTTCGAACTTTTGGTGTCATTACCATCGGGAAAAGATTCTCTATCATTTCATAAGAAAAAATAATTTTTTTTTTTCAAAAATTGAGCGACAGAATGACAGTTTCAGAGAGGGGCCTGAAACAGTCAAAGGGTTAAGGAATGCAAAATGGAACTCTGTGTACCATTGACTAATATTTTTAGTTTACAATATCTCTTCAGTCAGGTGTAGTGTCTGATATGTGGAAGATGGCCAATGTAATTCCTATTTTTTAAGCAGGGGACAAGTCGTTACCGTCAAATTACCGCCCAATAAGCCTAACCTAAATTGTAGGCAAATTATTAGTCAATTATAGCTGATAATATAAGAAGCCATCTTCATAAGCATACATGTAATTTGATTAATGATACTCAGCATGGATTCACGAGGGGCCATTCCTGCCTAACTAATTTACTAACTTTCTTCAGTAAAGCTTTTGAGGCCGTTGATTACAATAAAGAATTCTATTGTTTATTTTGGAGTTTAGTAAGGATTTTGATAGAGTACCACATCAGCGACTTTAAGAAAGTGGCAGCTCATGTCATTGAAGGAAAAGTGCTGTCATGGATAGTCATGGCTCACCAATAGGAAGCAGTGTGTGCATAAATGGGGTTGTCTGAGTGGGGATCTGTAACAAGTGGCGTTCCACAGGAATCAGTTTTAGGCCCGTTGTTGTTTATGATGTATCACAATGACCTTGACGCAGGAATTACTAGTAATATGAGCAAGTTCGCTGATGACACAAAGATAGGATAATCGATTCAAACGTAGATGTCACAACTTCAGGAGGATTTAGATGAACTCGGTTTGTGGTCAGAAAAGTGGCAGACACAGTTCAATGTAGATAAGTGCAAAGTTCTAAAGCTTTAGAATGTTCATAACCCTAGCACTTACCAACTTAATTATGTAGAACTTAGCCGTACAGAATGCGAAAAGGACTGAGAGGTCGTGGTAAGCAGCAACCTTAAACTAAGACAGCAATGCCTAAGTGCGCGTAATAAGGCAAATAGATTATCGGGATTAATATCAAGAAGTGTAAGCAACAGAAGTCCAGCAGTTATACTACAGCTTTATACATCATTAGTAAGGCTTGGCTAGATAATGCAGCTCAATTCTGGTTTCCATATTACAGAATGGATATAAATTTGTTAGAAAACAGTTAGCGAAGAATGACAAAATTAATTCATAACATTAGAAATCTTCCGTATGAAGAAAGATTGAGGTCTCTTAACCCTTTTGAGGGTCGAGAGGCCCTCTCCTAAAACTTGTTCTCAGGGTCGAAAATTTTTCAGAAAAAAAAAAATTATTTTTTCTTTTGAAAAGATAGAGAATTTTTTCCTGATCATAATGACACCAAAAGTATGAAATTTGTTGGAAAACTTGCGGAATTATGCTCACGCGAAGTTAGCGGTCTCAATGATGTTTATATATCGGCGATATCGCCGAATTTGAGCCATATTTTCGGCCAATTCCAGTGTACTAGTCTACAAAAATCATAACTATTTCGCTAGAACTCCATTTTTTCTATCGAATGAGTACAAGAAACCACCCATTTACTGATTTCAACTATCCAATAAAGTGGTCAGAAATTAGCAATTTTGCCAATTTCACACACATTTCAAAAGATGCCAATTTCCAAATAGGGTCCAGAATAAACAAGACAGACATTCTTGGTACTAAAACATTTTCTCTGTTCATTAGTCATGTCCCCAGGCCCCTCTTACATTTCTTTTGCTTTCCACTTTGAATTTTTATTCTCACAAAAACTAGAAGATTTACTGTTATGCAGACTACTGCATTAGTGTAGAAATGGTATAAATAATATCAGCGCACTTGTGAAAGAATATTAGATTCACCAGTTGATGTGTATTGGACGTATGGCATGATTTGTTTACTTTTGAACTTTGGCAAAAAATCGAACATTTCTGCTACTTTGAGCTCAATTTCAAGGTACTTTTCATTGTGAAACCAATCAAAATCATCTCAATTTCTGTAATATGTCTTCCGTTCTATAAATTGAGACCAGGAAAACTAGAGCACAACCATAAATACCACATGAAAATACAGTGCAAAGTCGTCGTTTTAAACCAAAAAGTGTTTTTTTTTTTCATTGCGCACTGTGTGCTGCAGGATTTTTTTTATACTGTGCACACTGACCACATAGACCCATTCTTTCATATGTAGGTCTTCCAGCTCTCTCTCGCTAGATTTGAAGGTGCTAGAATTTAGGCGTACTAGTACGTTAATAACCCTGGTGCGCAAGCCATACTAGTACGTCAGAAACCCTGAAAGGGTTAAATTATTCACTTGCAAGACGAAAAATGAGGGGAGACGTGATGAAAGTGTTTAAGTGGAAGATGGGTATTAACAAAGGGAATATAAATGAGGGTTTGAGGATATCTGTCCAAGAGAGAACCCACAGTAATGGATTCAAATTAGATAAGTTTAGATTTAGAAAGGGTATAGGAAAGTATTGGTTTTGAAATAGTGTAGTTGATGAGTGGAATAGTCTGCCTAGTAGGGTTATTGAAGCTAAAACATTGAGTAGTTTCGAATTTAAGTTGGATAATTACATGTGAGAGGGGTTGGATTGGAGTGGGACTTACACACGAGGTAGTGCTTATTGTTAGGGTAGAACTTGCATGTGAGTTAGAGCTCATTGTTAAGGTAGAACTCAAGTGAGTTGGGCAAATATTCTCTTAGTGAGTTGGATTTGTGAAGGACCTGCCCAGTATGGGCCAACAGGCCTACTGCAGTGTTCCTCCTTTCTTATGTTCTTACTAAAGATTGGGAACCCTCATATGAGGAATAATAGATTAATTATATATGAATCTGATAACACGAGAACTAGGTATAAATGTTTAATTACAGGAGGGCCCCGCCTTACAGCGCTTTGTTTACAGTGTTTTTCAGTTCTACCCATTCTTCATTTATTCAGACTTCGCACAATAAATATATTCACAACTTACTATAAGTTAAGGAAAAAAAATTTTTAAGGTAAGTAACATGTGTACTGTGTATGCATTTTTAGGCTTCTCTTAATACATGATAGTGTAAACATGTTATCAGGCTTTTATATGTATTTGAAAGTTAAAAAAAAAAAAAACTTTACAGCAGTAGCCCAGAGCTTGACCTGATACATAAGCAGGGCCTGCCTGTATGGAGAGAGAAAAAAGTGGTATAAATGTTGGAATTAAAACCTGGTTAAGAATCAGTGGGTTTTTAGCGATAATACACCTGGAGGTGAGGAGAGAGAATGTTATGTAAAGTGAATGTTTAATGGATTTTGAACAAAGAATAATTGTTTTGAGGTACTTGATGCTGAAATGATAATGAAAATAGTAAGGGAAATGCCAAGAATGAAGGATATTGGGGTCTTTCAATATAGTGTCTAGAAAGATGTTTGACAAATGGCAATGTTCTAAAATGAATATTAAGAAGTATATGAGAGTGCTACATAAGTACATACCAGTAGTGTTGGAAATAAATGGTATAAAATACCGACAGAATGGAAATATGAACACATATGCAGTATAATGTGATCCTTTATTGACTATGTTTTGCCCACACAGTGGGCTTTTTCAAGTCACAAACAGGATCACATTATACTGCAAATGTGTTTATATTTCCATACCAGTAGTGTTACTGGTCAGCACTTCTCCAGTCCCTTCTTCTGGTCACCCTATTTGTCAACTTGTGTAAATTTTTTTTTGTGCACTGATAGAAGGGATCTCATTATTGTGTTAATGCAGTAAAATAATATGACTTGTAATAATATTTTCTGAATAATTGAAATAGTACTACTTCGAAATTATTAATGGTCTGTTTTATTTACTTTTCAGTGTTAGCTGGGGCATTGTTAGAAAAAGCAGAATACTTGTTGGACAAAGGCATTCACCCAATTCGAATTGCTGATGGTTATGAATTAGCTGCTAAGAAAGCCATTGACAATTTGGAAAAAATTGCTGATGAATTTACTGTTGACACAAATAACTTGGAACCCTTAATTTTGACTGCTATGACCACACTTGGCTCAAAGATAATTAATCGTTGCCATCGGCAGATGGCAGAAATTGCTGTGAATGCTGTAATGGCTGTTGCTGACATGGAAACCCGTGATGTGAATTTTGAGCTCATTAAGGTGGAAGGGAAAGTTGGTGGTAAACTGGAGGACACTATGCTTGTGAAGGGTGTTGTCATAGATAAAGACTTTTCTCATCCACAAATGCCAAAGGAATTAAAGGATGTAAAGATAGCAATTCTCACTTGTCCATTTGAACCTCCCAAGCCCAAGACAAAGCATAAGCTTGAAGTAAGTAGTGTAGAAGAGTACAATGCTCTTCATAAGTATGAGCAACAGCAGTTCATCGATATGGTGGATAAAGTAAAGGGAGCTGGAGCTAATCTTGCTATTTGTCAGTGGGGCTTTGATGATGAAGCCAACCATCTTCTTCTTCAAAAACAACTGCCTGCTGTACGTTGGGTAGGTGGACCAGAGATTGAACTCATTGCCATTGCAACCAATGGTCGAATTGTTCCTAGGTTTGAGGAATTGTCACCAGAAAAACTAGGGACCTGTGGAAAAGTGCGTGAATTGACATTTGGAACCACCAAAGATAAGATGTTGGTTATTGAAGAGTGCCCTAACACTAAGGCTGTGACTATCTTCATCCGTGGAGGAAACAAGATGATTATTGAGGAAGCTAAACGCAGTATTCACGATGCACTATGTGTGGTGAGAAATTTGGTGCGAAACAACAAAATTGTCTATGGAGGTGGTGCTTCAGAGGTTTCATGTGCCTTGGCAGTATCAGAGGAAGCTGATAAAGTAAGTAATTTTTTAATATGTGATAAATAATTTTCATTCACTTGGAAGTCTGGAGAAAATAAGTCATAATGGGACAGTATTTTCATAATTTTGTTTTCTATAAAATTGCTTTTACTGTCTACCTTGAAGTAATCATAAGTCTGACTACAGGGTAAATTAAGGTTGACAGTTGAATGCACTTTTAATGAAAATAAATGTCTTTGAAACCTAAAATAAAAGGGGGGGGGGAGGTTTTTGAAAATGTTCTTTTAGTGTGAGGAGAAAGGACTTGTGTATTGAAAATTGAGTAACCCTACTCAGTTTTGACATTACTCTTACAGTCGACCCCCCCTTTACCCCTCCAATTCTTGGAGGTTTTAGGAGGCCTAAATACACACGTAAATGATACAGTATAATTTAGTGTGCCCTATGCAAAATAATCCAAATGTTTCTCTTAGACACTTGAGATAATACAGTAGACCATTGGTTAGCACGCAACATGTTAACATGTTTTTGCGTCAGCATGATTACAAAATTGTGGCATATTTTCAGTGAACACGCTGCATTATACACAGTCGAGTCTCTCAGTTGCCACCCCCACATCCACAGCATAGATAAGGTGGCAGGGCCTGCCTAGCTCTTCTGTACCTGTTTGCAAGGGGCATGAGATTCCAGAGGGGTGTAGGTGTGGTGGTAGGGGGAAATGGTAGGATTCATAGGATAAGAAATTTCACTGCACTTTGCAAACTGTGCCAATCACAAATCTTTCTTTCAACACACCGGCCGTATCCCACCGAGGCGGGGTGGCCCAAAAGGAAAAACGAAAGTTTCTCCTTTTACATTTAGTAATATATACAGGAGAAGAGGTTACTAGCCCCTTGCTCCCAGCATTTTAGTTGCCTTCTACAACACGCATGGCTTACGGAGGAAGAATTCTGTTCCACTTCCCCATGGAGGTAAGAGAAAATAAACAAGAACTAGTAAGAAAATATTAGAAAACCCAGAGGTGTGTGTATATATATGCTTGTACATGTATGTGTAGTGTGACCTAAGTGTAAGTAGAAGTAGCAAGACATACCTGAAATCTTGCATGTTTATGAGACAGAAAAATGGACACCAGCAATTCTACCATCATGTAAAACAATTACAGGCTTCCAATCACAAATAACAACGGTTAATCCTTTGAGAGTCTAGACCCCCCAATCTTAAACTTGTTCTTGGTGTTTTTTTTTTTTCTAGTAATTACACCAAAATTTGATGGAAAACTTATGGGATTATGCTTTTTGCAAAGGTAGTCTCGACGGTATTTACACACTGGTGAATTCGCCCACTTTGAGTCTTGTTTTAGGCCAGTTCTATTATTCCATCTGACCAAACTTGTGTATTTTGTTGTATGCATTCCATTTTTTAATTTTTATTCACAAAAAATATTCTATTATTTGGGCTACGACATTATTGTAACTATAAATGTCAGTGCATTTGTGAATCCACATTAGATGGGCCAGTTAGACATGTATAAGATAGGTAACGTGATTAGTGTCCTCTGGAATATTGACAAAAATCAAACATTTTCACTAATTTCTCACTTTCAAGCTACTTCCTGTACTGAAACCAGTCAAAATCATCTCTATTTCTGTAATATCTTCCATTCTATCAAATGATACCAAGAAGCTGAGAATAAAACCATAAAGACCATCTGAAAATGCACTGCAAAGTTTCTATTTTAATCCTTTCAGGGTCCAGATCCCTAATCTCAATTGTGCTCAGGGTCAAAGAATGAAAAAAAAAAATCTTAAAGAATTAAGAGCATATTTTTGTGGAGGTAATAAAAAAAAAATTCCCATCAATATTTACTGACACAGGAGTGTGAGGTTGACAGTAAATGACCAGCTGACGGTAACATTGGTGACTGCCACACGTTCTGTATTAGTTTAATTTTATTATAGGTTTTTCTTTGCTTTTCTAATGTTTTTTCCAGTAACTATTGTGGCCCATGAGACCAGTATAATACACAGTGTATATACAGTAGAGCCCCATAATCCGCAGGTTTGGTTTTGTTATCCGTGGTTTACAGTGGCCCAACAATAACCTTTAATTTTGCTTAATGGCCACAAAGTGCATGCTGTAGATTGTCCATCCCAATTGTAACAACTTCATCACTTTCACTGTCTGTTTCTGCTGTAGGGCCACATGATTTACGCAGTCCCCTGGAAATAGAACATGGCACACTACCAGACCGCAAGTGGCATCATATAAATAGATGCTTCACTGATGAATATTCTTCACTTGCTACTCGAATGGTCATCAAGAGCTGGGAAATAACAATCAATATCACTCGTTAGCATTGCTCATGTGTGAGCATGGCAATGGGAAAATATAAGTTTACTCTTATGGCATGGTAAAACTGAACATGAAGTAAACAGACCAGTCCCAGAGGTGGATGGTGAGGGTCATTGGGGTTTTCAACACTGTCCAGCATTCTGAGTGTCGCTTTGTCACTAACTCCTCAAAACCATAGAAAACATCATTTCACCTCCATCAGTATTAGAACTATCTCTTGGGAAGAGAAGATTCCCAGTTTGCTGGGAAGTGAGGTTTTTGTTACTGTGAGGCAGGGTGAACATAGGGTACTGAAGATGACATTCCCACAATGCCATGCCAGCACCCCAATTTTCTGTTTACTTCTTACACTAACCATGCAGACCCATTCTCTTATATGTAGACCGACCAACCTTCTCCCCCTTAATTTGAAGCTACTAGAATTTAGGCATAGCTCAATGGCACAGACCCCTCACTTCAAAGCTGTAGTACCATGACACCCTAAAAGGGTTGAACCATACACATGGTCAGTTTTTTTTTTTTCCATCATGTACTGCATGTGGCAGGATTTTATTTTTATATGGTATTTGAAGCATGGACCAATTCTCTTATAGGCCATAATTTTGCCACTCACAGCTTCGAGTGAGCTGAGCTCGTGCTGTAGTTTTATGGCACATACCCTGAGCTCATGGCCATTCGTTTTCACTAGCCAGCATGCACAAAGAAGCTAGAAATTTTATTTGCACTTTAAATAATGCTGTTTTTGTGAATTTTGTAATGGTTTCAAGGGTTTTGTCTACCATTTTAATTACTTAACCCTTTGAGGGTCCATCCTGTAGTTCTATGGCTTTGAAGCCAGGGCCTAAGCCGTAGTACTACATCATGAGTTCAGCTCGCTCAAATAAGCTGTGAGTGGGAAAATTGGGCCTTGATATGAGGGAATGCATCTGTGGTAAGTGTGCACTATATATAACAAGTCCTGCAGAAGGCAGTGCATAATGAGGGAAAAAAAAGACTGCGACTTTTTGGATTAAAATAGATTTTGCAGTGTATTTTCGTATGGTTTTTATGGTTGTATTTGTGGTTTCTTGGTCTCATTTGATAGGATGGAAGATATATTACAGAAATAGAGATGATTTTCATTGGTTTTAATACTGGAAATAGCTTGAAATTGAGCAAAGTTGCGGAAATGTTCGATTTTTTGCCGATGTTCAAGAGTAAACAAATCATGTCATGTGTCCAATACACATCAGCTGGTGGGTCTAATGTGCATTCATGAATGCCCTGATGTGTATACAATTATTACAGTATTACGTAAGAGTAAATCTTAAATTTTTTGTGTGAATAAAAATTGTGAAAACAATAAAAATGTAATTCGTGTGTAAAGCCTGGAAACATGACTGATCAACAGAGGAAATGTTATTTTAGTACCAGGAATGCCTGCATCGTTTATTCTGGACCCTATTTTGAAATTGGAGTATTTTGAACTTTGTGTGAAATTGGCCAAATTACCAATTTCCGATCACTGTTGGGTAGTTGAAATAGCTGATTGGGAGATTTCAGTAGATAAAATAGAACACATACAAGCAAAATAGCTAGGAATTTGGTCTAATGGACCAGTGTAATTGGCTGAAAATAGGACTCGGTGGGCAAAATTGCCGGTCCATAAATATTGCTGACAGCAAAATTCGTGAGTGCAATTTTTTTTTTTTTTTTTTAACCCTGTTGGGAATTTTCAGGTTGGAGGTGTGGACCCTCAAAGGGTCCACACCCCTGAACTGGTGGTGGTGCAGCTCTTATTACTTCACTTTAAATATCCAGATATTTACAGCAAAACAAAATGCTGCACATGTTAGACATGTTGATACATTATGCATGAGGTTAGTGGCAAGTGGCTGTCACCCTGCCCTCATACAGTGGACCCCCACTTACCAACGTAGATATGAACAGAAGGAATGGTTCACTGAGCAAAAATTTTAGTGAATCATATATTCTCAAAAAAGCCCATGTTGTAACTTAGGATGGGAACCAGAACAGTATATTCAGTGTGCAATTCCCATTAATTTTTTCATTGAAATTTAAAGAATGTGTACTTGCTACCCAGCCCCCCATCACAATCACTCATCCCACCATGATGGTTGCACCAAACTAACATCCCCACCTATCCTCAGTGCTTATGCACCAAAATAACATCCCCTCCCCCTCCTATCCTCAGCACTTGCACCAAACTAACATCCCCTCTTCAGTTTCACTAAACCAACCAGAGCCTGAAAGTAGGTGCCTTGATGCATGTGAGGGCATATTGTTCTAAGGAATTGGACCTCTTTCTCTTCCTTAAATTGAACCTGATACCCTTCCATTTCCCTAGGCATTGTAGGCTCCCCCCCCCCCCCACACACACAGACATGCACAATCCACCACTCCAAACCTTCCTACCCCTCCACCTTCTTACTCCTGCCCCACCATTTCATCCACCCTCACTAGTATATGTCAGTGTGTTTTCTTTAGCATACAAAATGTTATTAGGCCTGATTGAAACTAGGCCATGGGATTGTTAATCCCTAGGACTACTGATATAAAATCAGTTTTCTCATTTTTTTTTTTTTGTTCGATCAGATCTCGACTCTGGAGCAGTATGCATTCCGTGCCTTTGCTGATGCTTTAGAGAGCATTCCACTAGCTCTTGCTGAAAACTCAGGTCTCTCCCCTATCCACACGCTAGCTGACTGCAAAGCCCGACAAGTTGCAGAAAAAAACCCATCTTTAGGCATAGACTGCAATAATAGGGGAACATGTGGTTAGTATTAATTCCCAAATGTTCAATTAGTTTTAACATTCATTTATGAATTGTCATTTTGTCGCTTGTTGTGCAATAGCATGTTGAATTTGCGTGGAAACAGAATATTAAATTTGTTGAATTTGATACATAAAATAATTTGATACAATGACAATTTAGTGTTTCGCAATCATGTATCTGGTATATGTATTTTTCAGATATGAAGGAACAGCATGTGATTGAGACCCTGCATAGCAAGAAACAACAGATTCTTCTGGCCACTCAGCTTGTGAAAATGATTCTTAAGATTGATGATATTCGCACTCCTGGTGAATCTCTACATGCTTGATTTATTTTTTTTTTTCTTGAATAATGTCCTTTACATCATAAGCTAATATTGTACATTAATTTTTCTTTTCTGTGATTTAATAATAATCACAAAGCACTAAACCCATGAGAATGCATTCACAAAATATCAAATGTAGGACACTGCAGTTACAGGAAAGCCTTAAAGTTTGGGGGTTCTTGGTCAAAACCATAAATGAGGCTGGAATTTTTTTTTTTATAGTTCTCATGCAATTTGCTTGTCACGAGCAATTTAATAAAACACTAAAATCACTTATTTTTTATGTACACCTAAGATTTTTTTTAACAATATTACCTTTGCAAATTAGAGGAAAAAAAAAATAGCCTACTTTGGTAAAGAGCTTAAAATCATATCTGTTTCTGTAATATATCTTCCATTCTACCAGACAAAAAAAAAAAAAAAAACATACAAAAATACACTGCAAAGTTGCTGTTTTACACCAAAAAAACATGCTGGATTTCTTTTATTCGTTGGAACCATGGGTAAGGCTAAAAGAGTTATAACAAATTAAAAAAAAAAAAAATTGGTATCACTTTTGCAACAAGTAGTGCCACCAAACAGTAGCAGCAGGTCGGTGTGGCAACCCTGGAAATTTGAAATTATGCTAGTCAAAATTAGCGCTGGATTAGTGATGGCTGGTCAACCTGTGGCAAGTTATTAAATGTTAGTTTTTTAATAGGATAGTGAGACTTAGGGTGTGTAGGAGAGGGAACATAAGAATGGAGGAACACTGCAGAAGGCCTACTGGCCCATGCAAGGTAGATCCTTATCAAAATGACCTCTACCTTAAGCTACCCAAGAAATAACTCCCGTACCCAATGACACCAATCAAACCCAGCCCCTCCCACTCATATTTGTCCAGTCTCTTCTTAAAGCTACCCAAGGTCCTAGCCTCTTATCACCCCATTGGGAAGACTGTTCCACGCACCTACAACTCTGTTAGAAAACCAGTACTTACCTATGTCCTTTCTAAATCTAAATTTATCCAACTTAAATCCATTATTTCTGGTTCTTACCTGGTTCGACACCCTCAGTACTTTATTAACATCTCCCTTGTTTATGCCCATCATCCACTTATACACTTCAATGATATCTCCCCTCATTCTACGCCTCTCCATCATTATTATTATTATTATAATAAAAAAGAAGCGCTAAGCCACAAGGGCTATACAGCGCTGCAGGGCAGGAAGGAAGCGAGGGCATCAGGTGGCAAAAGGGAGGTGGATGAGTAATAGGTTACGGATAACAGCGGAGCAGTGGATGGTGAAAGGGTAAAGGGCAGCAAGAGACTGAGCTAGAAAGGGCTGAGGGGAGTGCGTAAGGTATCATCATCAGAGTTTGTGGAGTAAATTAGTCGTTGTCAAGAAGTCAATGAGAGAGTCAGGATTAAAGGAGGGTCCATCAGCAAGAAGGGAAGGTAAAGAGAGAGTAGTAGAACGAAGACAGCGTTGGAGGTAAATTCTGCGTGCTCGTTGATAGAGAGGGCAGTCTAACAGAATGTGGCTAATCGATACAGGAACTTGACACTGCTCACAGAGAGGTACAGGGTGCCTCTCCATGAGATACCTGTGAGTAAGACGAGTAAGAGTTGACCAACGTTGTTGCCAACGGGCGTGAAGGTGGGTAGCTATTGCAGCAAAATAGTCCAGAAATGGAACACCTCTAGGAAATTGGTAGGTCATGTACTGCTGACCGTGCAGCAGTGTCTGCCTGTTCATTGCCCTGTACGTCGACATGACCAGAGACCCAACAAAAAATATCTTTATGCTTCGTAGAGATACGGCGTAGCCAATGTTGGATACAGAGAACTAGGGGGTGAGATGTATCAAATTTTCGTATAGCCTGTAGAGCACTAAGGGAGTCTGAGACTACCACAAATGATGACACAGGCATAGATTTGATACGAATAAGTGCTACAAGAATGGCATACAATTCAGCAGTAAAAATGCTAGCCAAAGATAGTAAATGCCCCCGCACAACGCTGTCCGGAAACACTGCTGCGAATCTGACGCCGTCTGAAGACTTGGAACCATCTGTGTACACAGCGATGGCATGAGAATGGGAGTGGAAGTGATCAAGAAAAAGAGAGCGGGAAGCCACCGTAGGCAGTTGAGCTTTCAAGCACGGGAGTGAGAAAGAACAGACCTGAACAGCTGGAACTTCCCAGAGGGGTAGGGAAAAGTGAGATGCTACATGAACATATAAAGGTGGTAATTGAAGAGAAGACGAGTGAATGTAGGCGAAGAGAAAAGGGACGGAGCAAACGGGCGGCGAACGAATAATGTCTACTAATATCGGTGACCATTCTATAAATGGAAGGATTGTGGAGATCGTGAGAGCGTACATAGTAGCAAAGGCAATGGGCATCATGGCGATCAGACAAGGATGGAACATTCGCTTCTGCATAGAGGCTCTCAACAGGGGAAGAGCGAAAAGCACCAAGGTACAAACGTAATCCTTGGTGATGGATAGGGTTAAGGCTAGAGAGAGTAGCAGGAGAGGCCGCTGAATAAATCTGGTCACCATAATCGAGTTTCTATAAAACGAGGGCTGAATGTAGGCGAAGCAGAGTTCGATGATCAGCTCCCCAGGAAAGATGAGCAAGGGTTTTAAGAAGGTTTAGCCGGCTGTGACAAGTTGCCTATAGAGAGGTAATGTGAGGTTTCCAGGATAACCTACGGTCAAAGAGAAGGCCTAGAAACCTGACTGTATCACGTTCGGGGATACGGGAGCCATAGAGATACAAAGGATGATCGGAGATGACAGAGCATCTAGTGAAAGTAATTTGGTGAGTTTTGGTACTTGAAAATTTAAACCCATGCGTGGTGGCCCAAGTGGAAACATGGTGGACCGCATGCTGGAGAGAAACTGCAATGAGTTGACAGTCAGCGCCTGCACAAGCAATAGCGAAGTCATCAACATAGTGATGACCAAATATTGGGTGGAAGAACAGAGGTCAAATCATTTATAGCAAGGAGAAAAAGTGTTGTGCTTAGAACACATCCCTGAGGGACACCTTCAGCTTGGACGAAGTCCAGGGAAAGAACATTATTGACTCGAACACGGAAATGTCTGTCAGTTAAAAAGTTCTTAAGAATGGTAGATTGCCTCGGAGGCCTAAGGAGAGGGCCTGGGCCAAAATATTATACCTCAAAGTTGTTATATGCCTTCTCAAGGTCAAAAAATATGGCAATAACAGTGATTATTTGCAAAGGCATTACGAACATACGTATCCAAGCGTAGTAAGGGGTCTATGGTAGAACGGCCCTTACGAAAGCCATATTGACTAGCGGAGAGACTGTTGTGTGTCTCTAAATACCACATTAAACGTCGATTTATGAGACGTTCCATCACTTTACAAACTGCACTAGTAAGAGCGATGGGACGATAGTGGGAGGCATCATGTCCTGTAGTACCCGGTTTGCGGAAAGGGAGAACAATGGCAGATTTCCACAGCTGGGGAAGAACTCCTTGTGCCCAAATAAGATTGAAGAGGTGTAAGAGGACTACAAGGGCTGACCGATGTAAATGTTGTAACATACGAATATGAATGTCGTCAGGCCCAGCTGCCGATGATCGGCAAGCTGAGAGTGTTGCCTCCAGTTCTTGAAGTGTAAAAGTCAAAGGGTACTAACTCTCTGGCAGACTTTGAGGAAAGAAACGAGGGGCATAGATGGAGCCCCCGTGAAATAAGAACCAGATGTGTGCCAAGTTCAATGGCAACGTCGAGAGGGTTTGCTACATCAACACCAGCGACCTGTAGAACAGGAGCTGGGTCAGGAGAGTATTTACCACTCAATTTCCTCACTTTTTTCCAGACTGCACTCATAGAAGAAGCAGAGGTGATGGTGGAAACATAGTCTCGCTAGCAAGTGCGTTTAGCTTCACAGATGACACGGCGAGCGATCGCACGCTTCTGCTTAAGATCAAGAAGTCTCTCAGCGGTTCTATTGTACCAGTACCTGCCCCATGCAGCGCGTTTCAAACGTACTGCACGAGCACAAGCAGACCACCAAGGCACGCTCTTCTGAGAATGCCTGCCTGAGGTTTGGGGTATAGAATGAGAAGCTGCGGTATAAACTGACGTCGAGAAGAGGTGTAGGAGCTCATCAATGGAGGATGAAGAAGGAACCTCACTAAAAGCAGTGAGTTGCAAGTAAATTTGCCCGATCAAATTGCCAGCGAGGGCTACGGAAAGGTGGTGAATAGGAAGGAGAAGTAAGAATGATTGGAAAATGATCGCTGTCATGTAAGTCCGGTAGAACAGACCAGGTGAAGTCTAGTGCAGTGGAGGAAGAGCAGGCTGATAGATCGATGCAAGAGAGTATGAGTATGAGGATCAAAATGGGTGGGAGTACCCGTATTTAAAACATGGAGGGGGTGAGAGGCGAGAAAAGCCTCCAACTGGATGCCACGTGAGTCACAATGAGAATCCCCCCCAGAGGAAATGGTGGGCGTTAAAATTCAAATTCAAAGTTTATTCTCTATAAAGATAACAATGTTGAATTTACAGAATTTGGTTGTTGTGTGGTTTACATGTAGTTAAATAATGATTACAGAGTGTACCACTAGAACGCCTAGCATGGCTAGGCATTTCGGGCAGACTTAGTTTAATTCTCTATTTTAAAATATTACAAATTATGAGGTAAGTCGGTATTATGGCTAAGTGACTAAATACTAGTTTGTGAGTTTAGCAATGTGAATGCTTTTGTTTTGGCACAGGACATAGTTTCAGTATTGGAGTATCACAGGATTCATTATTTTAAGATTGAGATTAATATTTCTGTTTATGGTCAAATGGGTGAGTGAAAGTGTGAACCACCAGGTGGTATTCGTGTAGTTAGTTGATGGGGTGTATCAGGGAGATAAGATGTTTTCTAATGGTAGTTTTGAAGGTTATGAATGTGTCTGCAGTTCTAGAGTTCTCAGGTAGGGTGTTCCAGATTTTAGGGCCTTTGACATACATTGAATTTTTGTAAAGGTTTAGTCGGACACGGGGAATGTCGTAGAGATGTTTGTGTCTGGTGTTATGCCTGTGGGTTCTGTCACAACTATCAAGAAAGCATTTTAGGTCAAGGTTGATATTGGAGTTTAAGGTCCTGTAGATGTAGATTGCACAGTAGTAAGTGTGGATGTACTGAACAGGGAGTAAATTTAGATCTGTGAAGAGTGGGGGGGGGGGGTGTTGCCAGGGATGGGATTTAGTGATTATTCTTACCGTAGCTTTTTGTTGGGTTATTATTGGCTTTAGGTGTGTTGCTGCAGTTGATCCCCAAGCACAAATAGCACAGGTGAGGTATGGATAAATAAGTGAGTGGTATAGTGTGAGAAGGGCATTTTGCGGCACGTAGTATCGTATCTTGGAGAGGATCCCAACTGTTTTGGATACTTTTTTGGTTGTGTGTTGGATATGGGTGCTGAAATTCAGGTTGTTGTCAAGGTATAGGCCTAGGAATTTGCCCTCATTATGTCTGGTAATTAGAGTGTTGTCGATCTTAATGTTAATTTGTGCATCTCCTGCTCTGCTACCAAACATAATATAGTAGGTTTCGTCAGTGTTAAGCGGAAGTTTATTGGCTGTCGTCCAAGTCGATATTTTGATCAGCTCCTCGTTAACAATGGTGTTGAGGGTGCCAAGATTAGGGTGAGAGATGACATAAGTCGTGTCGTCAGCAAAGAGAATGGGTTTCAGGTGTTGGGATACGTTTGGAAGATCATTGATGTATATGAGGAAGAGCAGGGGACCAAGGACACTTCCCTGCGGAACTCCAGTATCAAGTGGCCGTGTTGTTGATGCTGTGTCTTTAATGGTAACATACTGATACCTATTAGTAAGGCAAGATTTGAAATAAGCAAGCGCATGGCCTCTTATACCTTAATGGTCAAGTTTGTGGAGTAGGATGTCGTGGTCTACTGTGTCAAAAGCTTTTCTTAGGTCAATAAAAATTCCTAGTGGATATTCTTTATTTTCCAATGCTGTGTAAAGCAGATCTAGCATTTTGATGATTGCATCATTAGTGCTTTTATTTTTCCTAAATCCAAATTGGCAGGGGTTGAGTATGTTTTGTGCTGTTATAAATGAATATAATCTCCTGTGCACGAGTTTCTCAAAAATTTTGGATAGCAATGGTAAGTGATATTGGCCTACAGTTAAGTCTGTAGGGTCACCACCTTTATGTATTGGTGTAACCCTTGCCATCTTGAGTAGTTTCGGGAAGGTGCTGGTTTCTAGTGACTTGTTAAAAAGTAATGAAATAGCATGCGAAAGGATATGGGCCGCTCGCTTGTACAGTAATGTTGGGACATTAGACAGATTCCCCGAGTTGTTTTTAAGTGATTTTATAATCTCGGTGACTTCCGAGGGCTCAGTTGGTGCAAGATAGAAGGAATTTGGGAAATTCCCATCTAGGTGGTCCCCGGCATGGGCACTGGTATGTGGGATTTTATTGGCGAGATTAGATCCTATGGTTGAGAAGAAGTCGTTTATCTTGTTAGCTATGTCAGTGGGATGTAGTGGTGTTTCATTAGGTTTAGTTAGGACAATATTCTTGGTTTTTTTTCAGTTTGTGGGTCCCTAGAATCTGAGTGTGTGTTTTCCAGGTCTTTTTTATTTCTCCTCTAGTGTCTGTGAATCTACTGGAGTAGTATAGTTGTTTGGCTTTCTTTATTACTTTGGTGAGAACTGATGAATATTGTTTAAGAATATCTTTGTGTATTAAGCCCTGTCTATATTGCTTTTCATATTGGTGTTTCTTGTCAATGGATTTCAGAATGGTGCTGGTTAGCCATGGGCAACCAAGCCGTTTGTTTGTGATCCGTTTCGTTTTTATAGGACAATGTTTGTTGTATAGTCTAAGTAATTTGTTAAGAAAAATGTCTGTCCAGTCATCAATACCATTGGCCTTGGAGAATTCTGTAGGCCAGTCAACAATCTCTAGGTCAGCTGTGAACTTCCTTATTGAGGCCTCGTCATGGAGTCTAAATGAGACTTTGTTGTATTCAAGTGGTGGTTTACTAATGTTTGTCAGGAGGAAGGTAGGGTAGTGGTCTGTAGTGCTATCTGTGATTATCCCTGATTTAAGGGGGGCTAGTATATTGGTCCATATGTGGTCTATTATGGTTGCAATTGTCTCAGTGAGCCTGGTTGGTTTAGTTATTGTTGGTATGAGAAGTGTGTTGTTCATTTTGTTGATGAAATCAGTTACAGGCTGATCATCTAGTAAGCCAAGGTTGATGTTGAAGTCTCCAGCTAAGAGAAGGTGGTGCTTATTCATTTGTCTGTTTGTTATTAGTGCCTTTAATTTCTCACTGAAGTTTGGGATGTTTGTGTGGGGTATCCGGTAAATGGCACCGATTGTTATAGGTGTCTTAAGGTATTTTACAGTAAAATTAGCAAAAATGTATTCCCCATATTCATCACTAAAGCAAGTGGTGCTAATACAAGATAATTGGTTAGAGTAATAGATTGCAATACCACCCCCATTATTATTACAGTGGACCCCCGCATAACGATGGCATCGCATAGCGATTTTTCCGCATAACGATTACTTTTATCGCAAAATTTTTGCCGCGCATACCGATTAAAAACCCGCATACCGATTTTCGTCCGAGACGCGTCCAATGTGCCCTCAGCCAGCCTAACCCTGATTATTATTATTATAATCAAAAAGAAGCGCTAAGCCACAAGGGCTATACAGCGCTGCAGGGTAGGGAAGGAAGCAAGGGAATTGGATGGCAGAAGGGAGGGGGGATGATCAGCAGGTTACAGAAAACAGCGGGGCGGGGGATAGTACGGGGGTAGAGGGTAGCAAGAGATACAAGTAGAAAGGGCTGAAAGTATCAGAATTTGTGAAGTAAGTCAGTCGTTGTCAAAAAGTCAATGAGAGAGTCCGGATGAAAGGTGGGTCCATCAGCGAGAAGGGAAGGTAAAGAGAGAGCAGCGGGGCGAAGACGACGACAGAGGTAAATTCTGCGTGCTCGTTGATAAAGTGGGCAGTCCAACAGAATGTGGCTGACTGATAATGGAGCTTGGCAATTCTCACAGAGAGGAGCAAGACGCCTCTCCATGAGATATCCATGAGTAAGACGAGTATGGCCAATGCGAAGACGGGAGAGAGTAGTCTCCCAACCTCGACACTGGTGATAAGAAGACGGCCAGTAACCTATACTCGGTTTAATAGACTGAAGTTTGTTGCCGAGCATAGTAGACCAACGTTGTTGCCAACGGGTGTGAAGGTGGGAAGATATTACAGCAAAATAGTCCGTACATGGAATACCTCTATAAGAAACTGGTAGGTCATGTACTGCTGACCGCGCAGCAGTGTCTGCCTGTTCATTGCCCTGTACGTCAACATGACCAGGGACCCAACAAAAAACAATATCTTTATGCTTAGTAAAGATGCGGCGTAGCCAAAGTTGGATACGGAGGACTAAGGGGTGAGGTGTATCAAATTTTTGTATAGCCTGTAAAGCACTAAGGGAGTCTGAGACAACCACAAATGATGACACAGGCATAGATGCAATACGGATAAGTGCTGTAAGGATGGCATATAATTCAGCAGTAAAAATACTAGCTGAAGATAGTAAATGCCCTTGTACGACGCTGTCCGGAAACACTGCTGCGAATCCTACGCCGTCAGAAGACTTAGAGCCATCTGTGTACACAGCAATGGCATGAGAATGAGAGTGAAAGTGGTCAAGAAAAAGAGAGCGGGAAGCGACCGTAGACAGTTGGGCTTTCGAGCAAGGGAGGGAGAAAGAACAGACTCGAACAGCTGGAACTTCCCAGGGGGGTAGGGAAAAGTGAGATGCTACATGTACATAGAAAGGTGGTAGTTGAAGAGAAGACAAGAGCGAATGAAGGCGAAGAGAGAAGGGACGGAGTAAGCAGGGGCGGCGAACAAATAAAGAATGTCTACTAATATCAGTGACCATTCTATAAATGGAAGGATTGCGGAGATCATGAGAGCGTACATAGTAGCGCAGGCAATGGGCATCACGGCGATCGGATAAGGATGGAACGTTCGCTTCTGCATAGAGGCTTTCGACAGGGGAAGAGCGAAAAGCACCAAGGCATAAACGTAATCCTTGGTGATGAATGGGGTTAAGGCTAGAGAGAGTAGCAGGAGATGCCGCTGAATAGATCTGGTCACCATAATCAAGTTTCGATAAAATAAGGGTGGAATGTAGGTGAAGGAGGGTTCGACGATCAGCTCCCCACGAAAGATGAGCAAGGGTTTTAAGAAGGTTCAGCCGGCTGTGACAAGTTGCCTTCAGAGAGGTAATGTGAGGTTTCCAGGATAACCTACGATCAAAGAGGAGGCCCAGAAACTTGACTGTATCACGTTCAGGGATACGTGAGCCATAGAGGTACAAAGGATGATCAGAGATGACAGAGCGTCTAGTGAAAGTGATTTGGTGGGTTTTAGTGCTGGAAAATTTAAACCCATGTGTGGTGGCCCAATTGGAAACACGGTCGACTGCATGCTGGAGAGAATCTGTAAGGAGGTGACAGTCAGCGCCTGCACAGGCAATAGCGAAGTCATCAACATAGAGTGATGACCAAATATTTGATGGAAGACTAGAGGCCAAATCATTAATAGCAAGGAGAAAAAGTGTTGTGCTCAGAACACATCCCTGGGGGACACCTTCAGCTTGGACAAAGTCCGGGGAGAGCACATTATTAACCCGAACACGGAAATGCCTGTCAGTTAAAAAGTTCTTAAGGAAGGATGGTAGATTGCCTCGAAGGCCTAAGGAGTGGGCTTGGGCTAAAATATTATACCTCCAAGTTGTGTCATATGCCTTCTCAAGGTCAAAAAATATGGCAATAACTGAGTGGTTATTCGCAAAGGCATTACGAACATACGTATCCAAGCGCAGTAAGGGGTCTATGGTAGAACGTCCCTTACGAAAGCCATATTGACGAGTGGAGAGACTGTTGTGTGTCTCTAAATACCACACTAAACGTCTATTTACTAGACGTTCCATTACTTTGCAAACTGCACTGGTAAGAGCAATGGGACGATAGTGGGAGGTTTCATGTCCCGTAGTGCCTGGTTTGCGGAAAGGGAGAACAATGGCGGATTTCCACAGCTGTGGAAGAACTCCTTGTGACCAAATAAGATTGTAAAGGCGTAATAGGACTGCAAGGGCTGACTGATGTAAATGTTGTAGCATACGAATATGAATGTCGTCGGGCCCAGCTGCCGATGATCGACAAGCTGAGAGTGTTGCCTCCAGTTCTTGAAGTGTAAAAGGCACATTATACTGTTCTTCTCTGAGAGAAGAAAAGTCCAAAGGTGCTAACTCTCTGGCAGACTTTGAGGAAAGAAATGAGGGGCATAGATGGAGTCCCTGAGAAATACGGACCAGATGATTGCCAATTTCATTGGCAACATCTAGTGGGTTTGCTATATCAACACCGGCAACCCGCAGAACAGGAGCCGGGTCAGGAGAATATTTACCACTCAGTTTTCGTACTTTTTTCCAGACTGCACTCATAGAGGAAGCAGAGGTGATGTTGGAGACATAATCTCGCCAGCAAGTGCGTTTAGCGTCACGGATGACACGGCGAGCGATCGCACGCTTCTGTTTAAAATCAAGGAGTCGCTCTGTGGTTCTATTGTACCGGTACCTGCCCCATGCAGCGCGTTTCAAACGTACTGCACGAGCACAAGCAGGAGACCACCAAGGCACGCATTTCTGAGAATGCCTGCCCGAAGTTTGGGGTATAGAATGAGAAGCTGCGGTGAAAACGGAGGACGAGAAGAGGTGTAAAAGCTCATCGATGGAGGACGAAGAAGGAACCTCTTTAAAAACAGTCAGGTGTGAGTAAAGGTTCCAATTTGCCCGATTAAATTGCCAGCGTGGGGTGCGAAGAGGTGGCGAATATGAAGGGGAAGTAAGAATGATTGGGAAATGATCACTGTCATGTAAGTCCGGGAGAACAGACCAAGTAAAGTCTAATGCGGCGGAGGAAGAGCAAACTGAGAGATCTATGCAAGAGAGAGTATGAGTCCGAGGATCAAAATGGGTGTGAGTACCTGTATTTAAAACATGGAGGGGGTGGGTGGCAAGAAAAGCCTCTAACTGAATTCCACGGGAATCACAGTGAGACCCTCCCCAGAGGAAATGGTGGGCATTAAAATCACCAAGTAACAGAATCGGTGGCGGTAATGACGAAACAAGGAAGGCAAAATCCGGAATAGATAATGCCCGAGAAGGAGAGAGATATAAAGAACAGAGCGTATACCACCTATGTAAGTGGATACGGGCTGCTGTGTAATGCAGCGAAGTATGAATAAATAGCTGATGGTACGGAATATCAGTGCGGAGAAGAAGGGCACTTTCATTAAAGGTCCCATCAGGAAAAGGATCTGAAGAATACAATAAATTATAGCCTGAGATGTGAGAAATAACAGCAGAGTGTAATTTTGGTTCCTGTAAGCAAACACCAACAGGGGCAAACTGGGAGAGTAACATCTGAAGCTCACCCCGATTACCCCTGAGGCCGCGTATATTCCACTGTAAAAAGGCCATGATTGGCAATGATAAAGATACTTGAAATCCGCAGGTAAGGGTTCCTACGGACTAGAAGGGTTAGAAAAGTCCACATGCGGAGGCAGTGGAAAATGTTCAAGCAGCGAAGGAACGGTGCGCTGTGAAGAAAGGAGTTGCGCAGATGGAGCAGAGGAGAGAGAAAGAGCGGAAGGTGGATCAGTGTCCATTGATGGTTTGGTCTCTGCAATATATTCAGAGATTGCTTCAAGTGTTTCGGAATTCAAAGATGTCGTATGGGAGACAATATTGGGAATGGTAGGGGGAGGATGAGTAAAGATTGGAACTGTATTGGACTGTACCAAGGTAGGGGGGGGCGAAAGGGTGGAGGGAACTGGAGAAGCGTGGCAGGGGACAGAAGAGACAGGAACCTGGGAGGTGGCAGAAGAGGAAGAAACTTGGGAGGGAACAGGGGAGGAAGGTACATTACGAGGAGGAGGGTGAACCTCTGCACTTGTAACTGAGCCAGTGAGAGGGGAAGAACTAGGGACAGAGACAGGGAGGGTAAAATGAGGAGGTGGAAGATGGGTAGGAGGTGTTACCGGACCTTTTTTTGACTTTTGAGAAGTAGAGGGACGATTGGGAAGAGGTGTCGTACGAGGTCTCGTCGATACTGAGGCTTGTAAGAGAGAACTCGAAGAAGCGAGATTAGACTGAGGCGTTGAAGTAGGGACGTCTGAGCCGAGGACAGCAAAAGGATTAGATACAGGAGTGATTATGGGAGAGGTAACCACAGAGGTGGGTGTAGAAGATGGGATACCAGAAGTGGGGGGACGTTTTGAAACACGGGAATAAGAAACACGTGGGAGTCTCCCTTGGAGGCGGAGATGAGAAACTGCCATGGCATAAGGGAGACCTTCTGTCTCTTTGAGGTAACGGATTTCCCGCTCGTTTAAATAGACCTGACAACGGCGAGAGTACGAAGGGTGAGCCTCATGACAGTTAAGGCAAGAGGGAGATCGATTGCAAGACGTATTAGAATGGTCATCGGCACCACAGACTGGGCATTCGGCGATAGATCTGCAATATTTCGCTGGATGGCCAAATCGCCAGCAATTTCTACACTGTTGTGGTGTAGGGATCACCTTTCGAACTTGTAACCGATGTCCTGCTATATAAACGGAGGATGGGAGTTCTCGGCTGTCAAAAGTTAAACGAGCCACATTGCTAGGGTATCGTCTCCGCCCACGGGCAGGAAGAACGTAAGTGTCTACCTTGAGGATTGGGAGATCTTGGAGTTCCAGCTGTTCTAGAATGTCGGTGCCACATGTCTGGAAATTTTGTTGAACTATGGTATGGGGCAGAATAACGGTACCACTACAAGAATTGAGGGAATGATGTTTTTCAAGGGTGACAGGAACAGTATCTATATGGGAAAGACGAGAGAGCTCACGAGCCTGGGTAGCATTCTGTACGGTAATGATGCGCGTACCGCTCTTAAGAGCATGAAAAGAAATATCTTTACCAACATGGCGTAGGAGTGCCTTGCCAATACTATGGTCAGAAAGATAGGCAGTAGAGGAAGTTGGTCGTAAAGTGAAGAATTTAGTCCACTGTTCAGTCTGAAACTGAGCGTGGAAAGGTAGTGAAGGACGTGTCGATCGTTTCTGAGAAGAACGAGAAGGTGAAGGTGGAGAAGTATCATCAGCAGGTAATTGTCGTTGACGTTTAGGCGTGGGACCAGAGTTGGTCCGACGTGGAACGGGTCGGCGATTTGAAAATTGCCGCACCGTAGAGGGAGAGGCCGGAAGCATAGTCAGAGGAGAGCGAAGGTCTGATAAATCGAAGGAGTCAGTCGAGGCCTCAGTACCTGAAGCGGGTGAGGAAACAGCACCGGCAATAGGTACAGAGGCATGAGGAATGTCTGAAGAGTGGTCCAAAGACGAGGCGGGGTCAGAACGGGGTGCGGTATCAAGAAGGGGCCCGGGGGTACCAGGTTCATGGACTAGGGCTGCCATGGTTAGGTTACTTCTTTCTTTTTGTTTTTAAGAAAAAAAAAGAAAGAAGAAAAGAAAATAAAAATAAAAAAAAGAAAAAAAAAGGGGGGACCGGGGAGGGATAGTTCCTAGGAGGAATGAAAGGGCCAGAAATCTCCCTCCGCGCCCAAGAGGACTCGACACCGCTAGTAGCGCAGATGCAGCATGGAACCCGTGCCATACCCTACCCTTCATGCCAGTAAACCAGCAATCTGGGATAGCAACCTCACATCTGCCGAGCTACCTCGGTGGACAAAAGAGAGGGCGGCCGGATATCCGCCACAAAGCATACCTCCTTCAGCCACCACCCCCGGAATCCGAAAGGTGGCTTCCAGAGATACACCCGTCGCCCAAAAGACACCCAAAGCTACTCCGGGATACCGGAGAGGGATCGGGACATCCCTAGGCAATCCAGATTCCACGGCAAACTACGCCACCGCCAAGAAACCTCAACGGAATGGGATGGACCCCGGTGTCCTTTCCCCCACCTAGGAACTAGCGCGCCTGTGGGAGAAATCACGAAGGCTAAAAAGAGGAAGGGCAAAAGGGAGGGGTGAGGAGGAGGAGGAGGAATGGAAAAAGGGGAGGATGGGGAGGATGGGATAGGGGAGGGGAGAATGGGGGGTAATTAGGTTCGGTCTGAGGAAGAAGACCGACAGGGCTAATTCCTCAGACCAAGAGCCTCTTCACCACGCCAAGGAGCCCCCCTTGAAGAGGGGAGGAAAGTCTTGAAGGAACGGGAGGTACAGAGCTCTATGGACAGATTTGTTGTGCGACAGAGGTCCAGTGACTCTCAAGCTGGTCCTAGTGGCATTAAAAGAAGAAGGGAAGTAACCCCAGAAAAGGACTTGCTACCTCAAGTCCTAATGGAAGGGGATTCCCCTTCTAAACAGTAAGAAGATAATGCTCTCCCCTCCTCCCATCCCATCAATCATCACCAGATCTTCAATAAAAGTAAGTGTCATGTAATTGTGCATGCCTTTTTCAGTTTGTGTGTATTAAAATTAACATTTCATGTGGTAAAAAAAAATTTTTTTCATACTTTTGGGCGTCTTGCACGGATTAATTTTATTTCCATTATTTCTTATGGGGAAAATTCATTCGCATAACGATTATTTCGCATAACGATGAGCCCTCTTGCACGGATTAAAATCGTTAACCGGGGGTCCACTGTATTATTATAATCAAAAAGAAGCGCTAAGCCACAAGGACTATACAGCGCTGCAGGGCAGGAAGGAAGCGAGGGCATCAGGTGGCAAAAGGGAGATGGATGAGTAATAGGTTACGGATAACAGCGGGGTAGTGGATGGTGAAAGGGTAAAGGGCAGCAAGAGACTGAACTAGAAAGGGCTGAGGGGAGTGCGAAAAGTATCATCAGAGTTTGTGGAGTAAATCAGTCGTTGTCAAGAAGTCAATGAGAGAGTCAGGATTAAAGGAGGGTCCATCAGCAAGAAGGGAAGGTAAAGAGAGAGTAGTAGAACGAAGACGACGTTGGAGGTAAATTCTGCGTGCTCGTTGATAGAGAGGGCAGTCTAACAGAATGTGGCTAATTGATACTGGAACTTGATACTGCTCACAGAGAGGAACAGGGTGCCTCTCCATGAGATACCCATGAGTAAGATGAGTGTGGCCAATGCGAAGGCGGGAGAGAGTGGTCTCCCAACCTCGGCACTGATGACAAGAAGACGGCCAGTAACCTATGCTCGGTTTAATAGAATGAAGTTTGTTACCGAGCAGAGTTGACCAACGTTGTTGCCAACGGGTGCGAAGGTGGGTAGCTATTGCAGCAAAATAGTCCAGAAATGGAACACCTCGATAGGAAATTGGTAGGTCATGTACTGCTGACCGCGCAGCAGTGTCTGCCTGTTCATTGCCCTGTACGTCGACATGACCAGGGACCCAACAAAAAACAATATCTTTATGTTTGGTAGAGATACGGCGTAGCCAAAGTTGGATACGGAGAACTAGGGGATGAGATGTATCAAATTTTCGTATAGCCTGTAGAGCACTAAGGGAGTCTGAGACTACTACAAATGATGACACAGGCATAGATGCGATACGAATAAGTGCTGCAAGAATGGCATACAGTTCAGCAGTAAAAATGCTAGCTGAAGATAGTAAATGCCCCCGTACGACGCTGTCCGGAAACACTGCTGCGAATCCGACGCCGTCTGAAGACTTAGAGCCATCTGTGTACACAGCGGTGGCATGAGAATGGGAGTGGAAGTGATCAAGAAAAAGAGAGCGGGAAGCCACCGTAGGCAGTTGAGCTTTCGAGCAAGGGAGTGAGAAAGAACAGACCCGAACAGCTGGAACTTCCCAGGGGGGTAGGGAAAAGTGAGATGCTACATGAACATATAAAGGTGGTAACTGAAGGGAAGACAAGAGTGAATGTAGGCGAAGAGAAAAGGGACGGAGCAAACAGGGGCGGCGAACGAATAAAGAATGTCTACTAATATCGGTGACCATTCTATAAATGCAAGGATTGTGTAGATCGTGAGAGCGTACATAGTAACGAAGGCAATGGGCATCACGGCGATCAGACAAGGATGGAACATTTGCTTCTGTATAGAGGCTCTCAACAGGGGAAGAGCGAAAAGCACCAAGGCACAAACGTAAGCCTTGGTGATGGATAGAGTTAAGGCTAGAGAGAGTAGCAGGAGAGGCCGCGGAATAAATCTGGTCACCATAATCGAGTTTCGATAAAACGAGGGCTGAATGTAGGCGAAGCAGAGTGTGACGATCAGCTCCCCAGGAAAGATGAGCAAGGGTTTTAAGAAGGTTTAGCCGGCTGTGACAAGTTGCCTTCAGAGAGGTAATGTGAGGTTTCCAGGTTAACCGACGGTCAAAGAGAAGGCCTAGAAACCTGACTGTATCACGTTCGGGGATACGGGAGCCATAGAGATACAAAGGATGATCGGAGATAACAGAGCGTCTAGTGAAAGTAATTTGGTGAGTTTTGGTACTTGAAAATTTAAACCCATGTGTGGTGGCCCAAGTGGAAACACGGTCGACCGCATGCTGGAGAGAAACTGCAATAAGGTGACAGTCAGCGCCTGCACAAGCAATAGCGAAGTCATCAACATAGAGTGATGACCAAATATTGGGTGGAAGAACAGAGGCCAAATCATTTATAGCAAGGAGAAAAAGTGTTGTGCTGAGAACACATCCCTGAGGGACACCTTCAGCTTGGACGAAGTCCGGGGAAAGAACATTATTGACTCGAACACGGAAATGTCTGTCAGTTAAAAAGTTCTTAAGGAAGGATGGTAGATTGCCTCGGAGGCCTAAGGAATGGGCCTGGGCCAAAATATTATACCTCCAAGTTGTGTCATATGCCTTCTCAAGGTCAAAAAATATGGCAATAACTGAGTGATTATTCGCAAAGGCATTACGAACATACGTATCCAAGCGTAGTAAGGGGTCTATGGTAGAACGACCCTTACGAAAGCCATATTGACTAGCGGAGAGACTGTTGCGAGTCTCTAAATACCACATTAAACGTCGATTTACGAGGCGTTCCATCACTTTGCAAACTGCACTAGTAAGAGCGATGGGGCGATAGTGGGAGGCATCATGTCCTGTAGTACCCGGTTTGCGGAAAGGGAGAACAATGGCAGATTTCCACAGCTGGGGAAGAACTCCTTGTGCCCAAATAAGATTGAAGAGGTATAAGAGGACTACAAGGGCTGACCGATGTAAATGTTGTAACATACGAATATGAATGTCATCAGGCCCAGCTGCCGATGATCGGCAAGCTGAGAGCGTTGCCTCCAGTTCTTGAAGTGTAAAAGGCACATTATACTGTTCTTCTCCGAGAGAAGAAAAGTCCAAGGGTACTAACTCTCTGGCAGACTTTGAGGAAAGAAATGAGGGGCATAGATGGAGCCCTCGGGAAATACGGACCAGATGTGTGCCAAGTTCAATGGCAACGTCGAGAGGGTTTGCTATATCAACACCAGTGACCCGTAGAACAGGAGCCGGATCAGGAGAGTATTTACCACTCAATTTCCTCACTTTTTTCCAGACTGCACTCATAGAAGAAGCAGAGGTGATGGTGGAAACATAGTCTCGCCAACAAGTGCGTTTAGCTTCACGGATGACACGGCGAGCGATCGCACGCTTCTGCTTAAAATCAACAAGTCTCTCAGCGGTTCTATTGTACCGGTACCTGCCCCATGCAGCACGTTTCAAACGTACTGCACGAGCACAAGCAGGAGACCACCAAGGCACGCACTTCTGAGAATGCCTGCCTGAGGTTTGGGGTATAGAATGAGAAGCTGCGGTATAAACTGATGTCGAGAAGATGTGTAGGAGCTCATCAATGGAGGATGAAGAAGGAACCTCACTAAAAGCAGTGAGGTGTGAGTAAAGATCCCAATTTGCCCGATCAAATTGCCAGCGAGGGCTACGGAAAGGTGGTGAATAGGAAGGAGAAGTAAGAATGATCGGAAAATGATCGCTGTCATGTAAGTCTGGTAGAACAGACCAGGTGAAGTCTAGTGCAGTGGAGGAAGAGCAGACTGATAGATCGATGCAAGAGAGAGTATGAGTACGAGGATCAAAATGGGTGGGAGTACCCGTATTTAAAACATGGAGGGGGTGAGAGGCAAGAAAAGCCTCCAACTGAATGCCACGTGAGTCACAATGAGACCCCCCCCAGAGGAAATGGTGGGCATTAAAATCACCAAGTAACAGAAGTGGTGGTGGTAAGGATGAAACAAGAAAGGCAAAGTCTGGGATAGAAAATGCTCGAGAAGGAGAGAGATATAAAGAACATATTGTAAACCACTTATTCAAGTGGATACGGGCTGCAGTGTAATGCAGCGAGGTATGGACAAATAGTTGACAGTATGGAATATCATTGCGTAGAAGAAGGGCGCTTTCATTAAAGGTCCCATCTGAGAAAGGATCCGAAGAATACAATAAATTATAGCCTGAGATAGGTTGGAAAACAGCCGAGTGTAATTTTGGTTCTTGTAAGCAAGCACCAACAGGGGAAAACCTGGAAAGCAACATCTGAAGCTCACCCCGATTACCCCTGAGGCCGCGGATATTCCACTGTAAATAGGCCATGATTGGCGATGAAGAAAATATCAGGAATCTGTAGGTAAAGGCACCTACGGACTAGAGGGGTTAGAAAAGTCAACGTGTGGTGGCATTGGAAGATGTTCAAGTAGCGAAGGAACGGAGCGTTGCGAAGAATGGGGTTGTGAAGATGGAGGAGAGGGAAGAGAAGGAACAGGAAGTGAATCAGTGTCCATTGAAGGTTTAGTCTCTGCAATATATTCTGAAATGGCTTCAAGTGTTTCTGAATTCAAAGATGTATGGGAGACCATATTGGAGATAGGAGGAGGAGGGTGAGTAAAGATTGGGACAGTAATGGACTGTACCAAAGTAGAGGGGGAGGGAAAAGTGTAAGGGACTGGAGATGAAGTGTGGGGGGGGACAGAAGAGGCAGAAACCTGGGAGGTGACAGAAGAGGGAGAAACTTGGGAGGGGACGGGGGTGGAAGGCATAGTACGAGGAGGAGGGTGAATCTCCACACTTGTAATAGAGCCAGAGAGAGGGGAAGAACTAGGTACAGAGACTGGAAAGGTAAAGTGTGGAGGTGGAAGAAGGGAAGGAAGGGGCAAAGAAGATTTGAGCAATGTGGATTTTTTGGACTTCTGAGTAGAGGGGCGATTGGTATTAGGTGTCGTACGAGGTCTTGTCGATACTGGGGCTTGTGAGGAAGGACGCGAAGATGTGAGAACAGACTGAGTTGTAGTCGGGACGTCAGAGCCAAGGACAGCAAAAGGATTAGATGCCGTAGTGGCTATGGGAGGGGTAACAACAGAGGAGGCTGCAGAAGATGGGACCCCAGAAGTGGGGGGACGTTTGGAAACACGAGAATAAGAAACACGGGGTAGTCTCCCTTGGAGGCGGAGATGAGTAACTGCCATAGCATAAGGGAGACCTTCTGCCTCTTTGAGGCAACGGATTTCACGTTCATTTAAGTAGACCTGGCAACGGCGGGAGTACGAAGGGTGAGCTTCATTACAATTAAGGCAAGATGGAGGTTGACTGCAAGATGTATTAGAATGGTCGTCGGCACCACAGACTGGGCATTCGGCCATAGATCTGCAATATTTCGCTGGGTGACCAAAACGCCAGCAATTTCTACATTGTTGCGGTGTAGGTATCACCTTTCGAACTTGTAACCGATGTCCCGCGACATATACAGAGGACGGGAGTTCTCGGCTGTCAAAAGTTAAACGAGCCACATTGCAAGGGTAACGTCTCCGCCCCCGGGCAGGAAGGACATAAGTGTCTACTTTGAGGATTGGGAGATCCTGGAGTTCCAGCTGTTCAAAAATGTCATTGCCACATGACTGGAAATTCTGTTGGACTATGGTATGGGGCAGAATGACAGTACCACTACAAGAATTGAGAGAAAGATGTTTTTCAATAGTGATAGGAGTAGTATCGATATTCGAAAGGAGAGAAAGATCATGAGCTTGGGTAGCATTCTGGACAGTGACGATGCGCGTACCGCTCTTGAGAGCGTGAAATGAAATATCTCTGCCAACATGACGCAGGAGCGCTTTGGCAATACTATGGTCAGAAAGGTAGGCAGAAGAAGAAGTTGGTCTTAAAGTAAAGAATTTAGTCCATTGTGTGGTCCGAAACTGAGCGTGGAGAGGGAGTGCTTGACGTGTCGGTCTTTTCCGAGTAGAATGGGAAGGTAACGAAGAAGCATCATCAGGAGATTGACGTTGGCGTTTAGGAGTTGGTCCGGCATGAAATGGGTGGGCGATTTGAAAATTGCCGTACCGTAGAGGGAGAAGCCGGAAGCATAGTCAAAGGAGAGCGGAGTTCAGACAAATCGAAGGAGTCAGTCGAAGCCCCGGTACCTGAAGCGGGTGAGGAAACAGCACCAGCAAGAGGTACAGGGGCATCAGGAGTGTCCGAAGAGTGGTCTAAACACAAGGCAGGGTCAGAATGGGGTGCGGTATCAAGAAGGGGCCCGGGGGTAGTGGTTTCATGGACTAGGGCTGCCATGGTTAGGTTACTCCTTTGCTTTTTGTTTTTAAGAAAAAAAAAGAAAGAAGAAAAGAAAATAAAAATAAAAAAAAGAATAAAAAAAGGGGGGAGCGGGGAGGAATAGTTCCCAGGAGGAATGAAAGGGCCGGAAATCTCCCTCCGCGCCCAAGAGGACTCGACACCGCTAGTAGCGCAGATGCAGCATGGAACCCGTGCCATACCCTACCCTTCATGCCAGTAAACCAGCAATCCGGGATAGCAACCTCACATCTGCCGAGCTACCTCGGTGGACAAAAGAGAGGGCGGCCGGATATCCGCCACAAAGCATACCTCCTTCAGCCACCACCCCCGGAATCCGAAAGGTGGCTTCCAGAGATACACCCGTCGCCCAAAAGACACCCAAAGCTACTCCGGGATACCGGAGAGGGATCGGGACATCCCCAGGCAATCCAGATTCCACGGCAAACTACGCCACCGCCAAGAACCTCAACGGAATGGGATGGACCCCGGTGTCCTTTCCCCTACCTAGGAACTAGCGCGCCTGTGGGAGAAATCACGAAGGCCAAAAAGAGGAAGGGCAAAAGGGAGGGGTGAGGAGGAGGAGGAGGAATGGAAAATGGGGAGGATGGGATAGGGGAGGGGAGAATGGGGGGTAATTAGGTTCGGTCTGAGGAAGAAGACCGACAGGGCTAATTCCTCAGACCAAGAGCCTCTTCACCACGCCAAGGAGCCCCCCTTGAAGAGGATACCACCCCCAACTTGGTTTGGTCTGCAGTTGCGAATTGCTGTGTATCCTGGTAGAGGGTAGATATCTATTGTCCTGCTTAAGCCAGGTCTCAGTAAGAATAACGCAGGAGAAGGGTGTCTTTAGTGATTCAAGGAGTGCCAGGAGGTCATCATAGTGTTTGCTTAAGGACCTGATGTTGTAGTTAAGTACTGATAGACTTTTAGCATTGTTTAGGATAGTGCTGGCTTGTGATGCTGTGTAATAAAGGCAGTTACTTTCCAATAGGTTTTGATTGGGTGTCAGATTATGGAGGTTTAGATCAGGGTCAATGTGATCAATCATCTTCTAGGTTTAAATTATGGTTATTTATATCCTGAGTTATGTGTTGAGTTCTAGTACTGATATCTGTAGTGGTGGGAAGTTTGGATAAGTATATAGCTAGAGTATTTTGGTCATATAGAGTATAGTCACTACTACACATAATGAAGTTGATGTTGTCTATGTGTTGTGCTGGAATGAACTAAAGTACAACTAGGTATAAACTAGTAATATAAAAATACAAATTTAAAATAGAACAAGACTCTCACTTGTAATTGCACTAAGGTCTAATATAATGACTTTTGTGGAGTCTATGTTTTGAGCTAGAATGAGCTATAGTACAACTAGATTTAATCTAATAATATAAAAATACAAATTAAAAATAGCACCAGTCTCTCACTAGTAATTGCACTATGGTCTAATATAATGAATTTGGTATTGACTATAGTACAACTGAGTTTAATCTAATAATATAAAAAAGGCACAAGACTCTCAATTGTAATTGCACTAAGGTCTTATATAAGTTGTTTACAAGACTTAGAGTATAACTAGATTTAAATTGACAGGATAAAATACACAAGGTAGCAAAAGAATAATAATAAAAAAAATGATAAAAATAAAAATGGCAATGACTTGGTTATAATATGCTAGTAAGATGGTAGACAGGATAGTATAAAAGTTGTAGTTGAAAATACTAGTTTAAAAAAGTATAGAATAAAATGGTCAATAAAAGAAGTTTACAATAAGTTTGGTCAATATAGTTTAAAGCAAAAATGGGCAATAATAGGGATTTTAGAATAAAATTGGGCAATTGAGTATTTCTTAAAGTGAGGTAGAATTATTGAGGACAAGTTATGGTTAGTTTATAATAAAATAAGATGGAACAGTGATGCGATAAGTTGTAAAAAAATGAGATAGATTCTGTAGATATTAAACACAATTAAGACTATGAGGTAGAATGGTCGTTGAATACAACAATGACAATCAAAAGTAGTTGGGGTATTAGAATTTTAGGGGGGCACAAACTTATGACAATATAACACTAACGGTGGACTATGGGTATTATCTACACTTTACTCTGATTCTATTAGTCCAGCCTTACTTAGGAATGTTTTAAGGTCATGTTCTGTAGAGATGAAGTATCTCTTCCCAGTGGGCTGTTTCCTAACTGCGATTTTTCCATCCCTCACAAAGTACTGGTGGATTTTTTGGGCATAGCGTAATTTTCTTAGCCGATAAAGGAGGTTTTGTCTTATTTTGGTAAGGCACTCATTGACGTAAACATCAGTTTTCATAGAAATAGACATTTTTAGTAGGTTGTTTCTTTGTAGGCTAGTTTGGAATTTTAACAGCACTGTTTTTTTACCTGCTTGGTAGCCCATCAGTTTGCAATCCTTTAGGTCATCACTACGTATGTTAAGGCAAAGGTGGTCCTTGATAAGCTGCAGGGTGGTCTCCATGCAGGTCTCCTGGGTGACAGTGGCTGGGAGATGTTTGCTGTTAACTACAACAGTGTTGGTGGTAAGGATGAATCAAGAAAGGTAAAGTCTGGGATAGAAAATGCTCGAGGAGGAGAGAGATATAAAGAACATATTGTATTATTATTATTATAATCAAGGGGAAGCGCTAAACCCGTAGGATTATACAGCGCCTGGGAGGGATGTGGAAGGCATTCAGGCTTAATTCGGGGAACTGGAGCACAGATCCAATTCCCTAAATCAAGAGCCCCTCACCAACATCAAGGAACCTTCCCTGAGGGAAGAACATATTGTAAACCACTTATTCAAGTGGATACGGGCTGCAGTGTAATGCAGCGAGGTATGGACAAATAGTTGACAGTATGGAATATCATTGCGTAGAAGAAGGGCACTTTCATTAAAGGTCCCATCTGAGAAAGGATCCGAAGAATACAATAAATTATAGCCTGAGATAGGTTGGAAAACAGCCGAGTGTAATTTTGGTTCTTGTAAGCAAGCACCAACAGGAAAAAACCTGGAAAGCAACATCTGAAGCTCACCCTGATTACCCGAGGCCGTGGATATTCCACTGTAAATAGGCCATGATTGGTGATGAAGAAAATACCAGGAATCCGTAGGGAAGGGCACCTACGGACTAGAGGGGTTAGAAAAGTCAACGTGTGGTGGCATTGGAAGACGTTCAAGCAGCGAAGGAACGGAGCGTTGCGAAGAATGGGGTTGTGAAGATGGAGGAGAGGGAAGAGAAGGAACAGGAAGTGAATCAGTGTCCATTGAAGGTTTAGTCTCTGCAATATATTCTGAAATGGCTTCAAGTGTTTCTGAATTCAAAGATGTATGGGAGACCATATTGGAGATAGAAGGGGGAGGGTGAGTAAAGATTGGGACAGTAATGGACTGTACCAAAGTAGAGGGGGAGGAAAGAGTGTAAGAGACTAGAGATGAAGTGTGGGGGGACATTATTATTATTATTATAATCAAAAAGAAGCGCTAAGCCACAAGGACTATACAGCGCTGCAGGGCAGGAAGGAAGCGAGGGCATCAGGTGGCAAAAGTGAGATGGATGAGTAATAGGTTACGGATAACAGCGGGGCAGTGGATGGTGAAAGGGTAAAGGGCAGCAAGAGACTGAACTAGAAAGGGCTGAGGGGAGTGCGAAAAGTATCATCAGAGTTTGTGGAGTAAATCAGTCGTCAAGAAGTCAATGAGAGAGTCAGGATTAAAGGAGGGTCCATCAGCAAGAAGGGAAGGTAAAGAGAGAGTAGTAGAAGGAAGACGACGTTGGAGGTAAATTCTGAGTGCTCGTTGATAGAGAGGGCAGTTTAACAGAATGTGGCTAATCGATACTGGAACTTGACACTGCTCACAGAGAGGAACAGGGTGCCTCTCCATGAGATACCCATGAGTAAGACGAGTGTGGCCAATGCGAAGGCGGGAGAGAGTGGTCTCTCAACCTCGGCACTGATGACAAGAAGACGGCCAGTAACCTATGCTCGGTTTAATAGAATGAAGTTTGTTACCGAGCAGAGTTGACCAACGTTGTTGCCAACGGGTGTGAAGGTGGGTAGCTATTGCAGCAAAATAGTCCAGAAATGGAACACCTCTATAGGAAATTGGTAGGTCATGTACTGCTGACACAGAAGAGGCAGAAACCTGGGAGGTGGCAGAAGAGGGAGAAACTTGGGAGGGGACGGGGGTGGAAGGCATAGTACGAGGAGGAGGGTGAATCAACACACTTGTAATAGAGCCAAAGAGAGGGGAAGAACTAGGCACAGAGACTGGAAAGGTAAAGTGTGGAGGTGGAAGAAGGGAAGGAAGGGGCAAAGAAGATTTGAGCAATGTGGATTTTTTGGACTTCTGAGAAGTAGAGGGGCGATTGGTATTAGGTGTCGTACGAGGTCTTGTCGATACTGGGGCTTGTGAGGAAGGACGCGAAGATGTGAGAACAGACTGAGTTGTAGTCGGGACATCAGAGCCAAGGACAGCAAAAGGATTAGATGCCGGAGTGGCTATGGGAGGGGTAACAACAGAGGAGGCTGCAGAAGATAGGACCCCAGAAGTGGGGGGATGTTTTGAAACATGAGAATAAGAAACACGGGGTAGTCTCCCTTGGAGGCGGAGATGAGTAACTGCCATAGCATAAGGGAGACCTGCCTCTTTGAGGCAATGGATTTCACGTTCATTTAAGTAGACCTGGCAATGGCGGGAGTACGAAGGGTGAGCTTCATTACAATTAAGGCAAGATGGAGGTTGACTGCAAGATGTATTAGAATGGTCGTCGGCACCACAGACTGGGCATTCGGCCATAGATCTGCAATATTTCGCTGGGTGACCAAAACGCCAGCAATTTCTACACTGTTGCGGTGTATCACCTTTCGAACTTGTAACCGATGTCCCGCGACATATACAGAGGACGGGAGTTCTCGGTTGTCATAAGTTAAAAGAGCTACATTGCAAGGGTAACGTCTCCACCCATGGGCAGGAAGGACATAAGTTTCTACTTTGAGGATTGGGAGATCCTGGAGTTCCAGCTGTTCAAGAATGTCATTGCCACATGACTGGAAATTCTGTTGGACTATGGTATGGGGCAGAATGACAGTACCACTACAAGAATTGAGAGAAAGATGTTTTTCAATAGTGATAGGAGTAGTATCTATATGCGAAAGGAGAGAAAGATCATGAACTTGGGTAGCATTCTGGACAGTGACGATGCACGTACCTCTCTTGAGAGCATGAAATGAAATATCTCTACCAACATGATGCAGGAGCGCTTTGCCAATACTATGGTCAGAAAGGTAGGCAGAAGAAGAAGTCGGTCCTAAAGTAAAGAATTTAGTCCATTGTGTGGTCCGAAACTGAGCGTGGAGAGGGAGTGCATGATGTGTCGGTCTTTTCCCAGGAGAATGGGAAGGTAACGAAGGAGCATCATCAGGAGATTGACGTTGGCGTTTAGGAGTAGGACCGGAGTTGGTCCGGTGTGAAATGGGCGGGCGATTCGAAAATTGCCGTACCCTAGAGGGAGAAGCCGGAAGCATAGTCAAAGGAGAGCGGAGTTCAGACAAATCGAAGGAGTCAGTCGAAGGCCCAGTACCTGAAGCGGGTGAGGAAACAGCACCAGCAAGAGGTACAGGGGCATCAGGAGTGTCCGAAGAGTGGTCTAAAAACAAGGCAGGGTCAGAATGGGGTGCAGTATCAAGAAGGGGCCCGGGGGTAGTGGGTTCATGGATTGAGTTCTCCATGGTTAGGTTACTCCTTTGCTTTTTGTTTTTAAGAAAAAAAAAGAAAAAAGAAAATAAAAATGAAAAAAAGAATAAAAAAAGGGGGGAGCGGGGAGGAATAGTTCCCAGGAGGAATGAAAGGGCTGGAAATCTCCCTCCGTGCCCAAGAGGACCTCAGCACTGCTAGTAGCGCAGATAAGCATGGAACCCGTGCCATACCCTACCCTTCATGCCAGTAAACCAGCAATCCGGGATAGCAACCTCACATCTGCCGAGCTACCTCGGTGGACAAAAGAGAGGGCGGCCGGATATCCGCCACAAAGCATACCTCCTTCGGCCACCACCCCCGGAATCCGAAAGGTGGCTTCCAGAGATACACCCCGTTGCCCGAAAGACACCCAAAGCTACTCTGGGGATACCGGAGAGGGATCGGTACTTACCGAGATACAGTGCCAAGAAGTTTGTCAAAAATGATGTGGTGGCGGCAACATCGACGAATTCCACAGACGCACATGACGTTATTTTGTGGTTTTAGTTGTTTTTTTTCTTTTCCAATTTTTTTCTATTCCTACTAACATTTGGGGCCTGAGAGACCAATACTGTATATAATGTATATAAATAAACTCACTGTATTGAACACAATAACCGCACTAAAGTTATTATCATATTATTGTTTACCACTGTTGTTTATTACAATAAACATGCACAAATATTGTATAATACTAATGTTCTATCATATATTTACATATTTACAATCACTGGACATGGTTTTAAAACTGCTGGAGCTTGTGGAACTCCTTGAAACAAGGCACCATGCACAGAAGCACCTTACATTCCTCACACATAAACCGAGTGTCTTTGCGTCTTTGTTGCCGTCGTTTTGTTTGTGCACAGACAATGCATCTCTTCTGAGCAAATTTCTTCTTAGTTGAAGGAAGCTGTATTATGAAATGATCACCTTCTCTCCTCAAACGCTTGGGTATATCCTGAGGAATTCGAGGACCATGTTGTATAGCAGGTGTTGTTACCTGGTACTTCATTATGAGTTGTCTGACAACAGACAAACAAAATTCACCATACGGTGGTCTGTTGCCAGTCTTTATTTGGTACATATTATATGCATTGAGCATTGAAATGTCCATGAGATGGAAGAAAAGTTTCATATACCACTTGTAACTCTTACGAACACAGTCAACAAAACCAATCTGCATGTCACACTTGTCAACCAAGCGCATGTTTTGTGTATAATCAATCACTGACACTGGTTTTCGAATACGTTCATTAGTCACTCGATCAACTTTGCCACTGTCTTGCATTTCATTACGGTGAATGGTTGTCAACTATGTGACATCTCGTTCGTCATGCCACCGTAATGCCATGATGTCATTGGCAGTAAACACCTGCACGTCATCACCACGAGCACCTGCGTTGAGCCTGGGCATATGTTTACGATTAGAACGCACTGTGCCACACACATCTGTCTTGTTCACTCGCATGAAATCACTGAGTAATGGGCTTGTGTACCAGTTATCGGTATATAATGTATGCCCCTTACCAAGATAAGGTGCCATCATGTTTCTCACTACGTCACCTGATACCCAATAACATCTTGGTATCTTTCAATGTTTTACTACCCGTGTATACAACAATATCCAACACCAGGCCACTGTCACAATCACAGAGTACAAACAGTTTTATACCAAAGCGGTTCCTCTTGCTCGGTATATACTGCTTGAATGACAGTCTACCTTTGAACAAAATCAAAGACTTGTCAATTACAAGATTCTTGAATGGATAAAAGTATATGCTGAACTTTTGTTTGAGATACATGAAAACATTTCTAATCTTGTATAACCTGTCACTTCTGTCAGGCCTGGTTTTGTCAGAGAAGTGCAACATACGTAAGAGTAAGATAAACCTGTTCACTGGTATGATTTCACTGAAGACCAGGGTAGAAATTAGCCGATCTGTGGACCAGTATGCTTTTATATTATGCTTATAGACGTGAGGCATAAGCATTATTGTTGCAAAAAGCAAATACATTTCTGCAACAGTTGTCTCTTTCCACCTGTGTCTCAGTAGTAGTAACCAGTGTACCGTTGACTCAACGACCAACCGTCTCTGCCTGAGTCACTATCTGAATTCATATTGTGCTGACCTCAGCAGTATCAAAGGCCCCCTCACATAGGGTACTGTGGGCGGCTAGTCAGTGTTACGAGAGGAGCGAGTGAGATAGGCCACGGCTGTAAGGGCTCTCTCCACATATCTGCAATTATACGTAATAACAGCCTACGTGAGTATTTCTTACCTAATCCACGTATCGAACTCCTCACATGATATGTGTAGTCTTGACTGTGGTGATAAGATCGTATTTGCCATGGTGTACTCAAAATACTTATTACTTTCCCTGACAATAATTTCCATCAATGGCTGGTCAAAGAATAATTCAAAGAATTCCAGTTCATTGGCCGTGGTTCCAAGGGGACAAGTAGGTAGAATTCCACTTTGAGAATCATCAAAGTGGTGAGGCTTGGGAACAAAATTGGGATTTTGCTGCCAATCCCACATACGGTTTGCTGGTGGATACTGGACATCATAGGCTGGTTGTGCGGGTGGTTGTGGTTGTGGTGGGCTGGCGCTCCGCTTTGTCCTTGAACTGACGAGTCAGCAGCTTGGGTCCCAGCGTGGCCTCGTGAGTCACGCATGGCGGTGCCGCTACCATAACCACTAACACCATCCACTGATGCCTGTGGTCTATCCACGCCAAGTGTAGCCACATCATCTTCACTATCACTACCTAAGACTGGTGTTGGGCCACGGGATGTACTCCGGGATGTACTCCGTCCCCTGGGCACAGCATAGGGTACACTACCCGAGCGCATGCGGCGGCGAACATACCGACGCTTCACTGGTGAATATGATTCCTCACTATCACTACTCGATTGATCGTCGAGCGCAATAAAATCACAGTCCACGTCACTATCATCATCATTACTGAAGTCAGAGGCCTGGCCACGCGAAAATATTAGTTTTCTCTTGCGATGAGGAACAACCGACCGTGAGTCACGAGTGCCCACACCAGAGGTAGAAGGTTGAGGATCGTCAGGGTTTTCTGCACTATTATCGATATCCTGGTCATTCTTTTCGGTCACTAACTGATCAAAGCCGTAGAATTCGTCTTCATTTCCACTTCCATCATTGTCAAAACTATCAGATAGGAAGAGGAGAGTGCCAATTTTCTGGGGAGTGAGCTGACTTGCGACGAGGCATGGTGAACAAGGGTAACTGAGCTGGCGTTCCCACAATGCTATGCGGGCGCCTAGATTTTTTGTTTATGGCACACACCCACCACGCAGACCCGTTCTCTCACATGTAGGCCTATGAGCGTTTTCGCGCTAAATTTGACGGCGCTAGAATTTTGGCGTTGATCTACGGTTTTGACACTCAACGTAAAGCCGTTGATCAACGAGATGGACCCAGAAAGGGTTAATAACATAGAAACATGGAATATACTCTAGAATGAATAAAATAAGTCATTATGTATGTCACAAGAGGTGTTGTGTTGTGTTGTTGGGTATATAAGGGCCACTGAGAGCAAGCCGTCCATAATGGTGATGAAGCAGCAGCTGAGGTGGCGGTGTTTTCTGTAGCCCTATATAACTTCAGCAACATTAGAGGAGTTAGTAGAATTGCTGAATCACTAAAGAAGGAACCCTCTACCACCATCACTAGAACCTTCTACCGCTACTACAACTGTTACCACCATCATTACTACCTTCTACCACTATCACAACTGCTTCCACTCTATCACCACCACCTTTGTATTTTTCTACAAACTTTTTCATAAATTATATGTGTTTTTCACATTCTTTACCAAAGGGCTAGCACTAGAAGCTTTCTTTGGAGCCAAGACAGCTTATTTAGCACTTGCAAGCACTAAAATCAATGGAATACAGTGGACCCCTGCATAACGATATTAATCCGTTCATGAGAGCTCATTGTTATGCGAAATTATCGTTATGCGAATGAATTTTCCTCATAAGAAATAATGGAAATCAAATTAATCCGTGTAAGACACCCAAAAGTATGAAAAAAAAAATTTTACCACATGAAATATACATTTTCCTACACACAAAGAGAAGGATACATGCACAATAGTAGAGTAGTACATGCACAGTATACATTGTGCATGTACGTACTACTCTACTAAATGAAGAATAAATGACACTTACCTTTATTGAAGATGCAGCAATGACTGATGAGACAGTGTGTCCTGGGAGTGCCTTTTCCTCCTGAGTACTGTAGGTCCTGTTTGGCATTTTCTTCCAGAACAGGCCTTATCACACTGTGTATGCCACTATGATTCTTAAATCTCTCAAACCAACCTTTGCTGGCTTTAAATTCACCAATATGAGCACTAGTTCCAGGCGTTTTTCCCTGTTCACCTGGGTGTTAGTCGACTGGTGTGGGTTGCATCCTGGGAGACAAGAATAAGGACCCCAGTGGAAATAAGTTAGAGAGTCCTCGATGATGCACTGACTTTCTTGGGTTATCCTGGGTGGCTAACCCTCCGGGGTTAATCGTTTCTCGGTAATTGTTTCACGTTAAGCCACACCAACAACTCTCTCTCCACATCTTCGAGTAATACAGCTGATGGTGGTGCACCAACAACAACAGCTGTGGTGCAGCTGACCATGGTGCAGCAGCAGCTGTGGTGCAGCAACAGCTGACTGGTCCAATTTATCAGCTGACCGTGGTGCAGCAGCAGCTGACTGTGGTACGATAGTATTTATCACCCTTTTTACCACAGGGTTGGCACTAGAAGCTTTCTTTGGGCCCATGGTGGCTTATTTAGCAGTTACAAGCACTATAAATAATGGAATAATACAAAATGTATCGAATGTATGCATGCAACCGGCCACCCTGGCTTGTAAACAATGACGGCAAGGCAGGCGCTCAGGCTGGACGGACAGGTTCGGGACGAGTCATGTTCAGAAACAGCTGATGGTGCAACAGCAGCTGACTGATCCAGCAACAGCTAACTGGTCCAGCAACAGCTGACTGATCCAGCAACAGCTGACTGATCCAGCAACAGCTGACTGATCCAGCAACAGCTGACTGATCCAGCAACAGCTGACTGATCCAGCAACAGCTGACTGATCCAGCAACAGCTGACTGGTCCAGCAACAGCTGACTGATCCAGCAACAGCTGACTGATCCAGCAACAGCTGACTGGTCCAGCAACAGCTGACTGATCCAGCAACAGCTGACTGATCCAGCAACAGCTGACTGATCCAGCAACAGCTGACTGATCCAGCAACAGCTGACTGATCCAGCAACAGCTGACTGATCCAGCAACAGCTAACTGATCCAGCAACAGCTGACTGATCCAGCAACAGCTGATCATGGTGCAGCAGCAGCTAACTGATCCAGCAACAGCTGACTGGTCCATCAACAGCTGATCGTGGTGCAGCAGCAGCTGACTGATTCAGCAACAGCTGACTGGTCCAACAACAGCTGATCGTGGTGCAGAAGCAGCTGACTGATCCAGCAACAGCTGACTGGTCCAGCAACAGCTGATTGAGGTGCAACAGCAGCTGACTGTGGTATGATAGTATTTCTCACCCTTTTTACCACTGGGTTAGCACTAGAGGCTTTCTTGGGGCCCATGGTCACTTACTTTGCAGATGAAATCACCAAAAACGCTGTAATATGAAATGTTCCGATTGTATGCTTGGATGTTACCGCGGGGGCTGGCTTGTAAACAATGCCACCGGCGGAACATGTGAAGCTGGCTCAGGCCGCACATTAGAAGCGTCTCGGACGAATAGCGTTGAGCGAGTTTTTTAGCGGTATGCGAGGCAAAATTTTAGTTATAAAATGTATCGGTATGCGGATTTAACGTTATGTGATGCCAACGGTATGCGAGGGTCCACTGTATTATGAAATATTTCGTAGGAGCAAGTGAGGGGACCATTACTCACTGGTAAAGAATAGCACACTGGCTGGGAAGACAAACCCATGCAGCTCAGAGTGTGAGTACGCATCCCAGACGCAGGACGATTAGCGAGTTAATGGACCATTTGCAAGCCAATGTTTAGACGAAATAATGGGACTATTTCCGAAATGGACGACTTTCAGGCTGGACGATTATTGAGGGACCACTGTATTAGAATGGTCATCGGCACCACAGACTGGGCATTCGGCTATAGATCTACAATATTTTGCTGGGTGGCCAAATCGCCAGCAATTTCTACACTGTTGTGGTGTAGGGATCACCTTTCAAACTTGTAACTGATGTCCTGCTACATAAACAGAGGATGGGAGTTCATGGCTGTCAAAAGTTAAATGAGCCACATTGCAAGGGTATCGTCTCTGCCCAAGGGCAGGAAGAACATAAGATCTTGGAGTTCCAGCTGTTTGAGAATGTCATTGCCACATGTCTGGAAATTCTGTTGGACTATGGTATGGGGCAGAATGACAGTACCACTACAAGAATTGAGGGAATGATGTTTTTCGATAGTGATAGGAATAGTATCGATATGTGAAAGAAGAGAAAGATCATGAGCTTGGGTAGCATTCTGTACTGTGATGATGCACATACCACTCTGAAGAGCATGAAAGGAAATATCTACCAACATGGCATAGGAGCGCTTTGCCAATACTATGGTCGGAAAGATAGGCAGTATTAGTCGGTCTTAAAGAATTTAGTCCATTGTGTGGTCTGAAACTTAGTGTGGAGAGGGAGTGCATGACGTGTTGGTCTTTTCTGAGTAGAATGGGAAGGTAATGAAGTAACATCATCAGGAGATTGTTGTTGGTGTTTAGAAGTGGGACCAGAGTTGGTCCGACGTGGGACGGGCTGGCGATTCGAAAATTGCTGCACTGTAGAGGGAGAGGCCGGTAACATAGTCAAATTGAAGGAGTCAGTTGAAACCCCAGCACCTGAAGCAGGTGAGGAAACAGCACCAGCAAGAGGTACAGGAGCCTTAGGAGTGTCCGAAGAGTGGCCAAGGCGAGGTCAGAACAGTGTGTGGTAGCAATAAGGGGCCCGGGGGTAGCGGGGTCATGGATAGGGGACTCCATGGTTAGGTTACTTCTTTCCTTTTGTTTTTAAGAAAAAAAAAGAAAGAAAAGAAAAAAAAAAGAATAAAAAAGGGGGGACCAGGGAGGGATAGTTCCTTGGAGGAATGAAAGGGCCAGAAATCTCCCTCCGCACCCAAGAGGACCTCAGCACCGCAAGTAGGGCAGATGGAGCATGGAACCCGTGCCATACCCTTTCCTTCATGCCAGTAAACCAGCAATCGGGGATAGCAACCTCACATCTGCCGAGCTACCTCGGTGGACAAAAGAGAGGGTGGCCGGATATCCGCCACAAAGCATACCTCCTTCGGCCACCACCCCCGGAATCCAAAAAGTGGCTTCCAGAGATACACCCTTCGCCCGAAAGACACCCAAAGCCACCCTCCAGGATACCGGAGAGGGATCGGGACATCCCCAGGCAATCCAGATTCCACGGCAAACTACGCCACCGCCAAGAACCTCAATGGTCCCTGGTACCCTTTCCACTACCTAGGAACTAGCGTGCCTGTGGCAAAAATCCCAAAGGCCAAAAAGAGGAAGGGCAAAAGGGAGGGGTGGGGAGGAGGAGGAAAGGAAAAAGGGGAGGATGGGATAGAGAAGGGGGGATTGGGGGGTAATTAGGTTCGGTATGAGGAAGGAGACCGACAGGTCTAATTCCTCAGACCAAGAGCCTCTTCACCATGCCAAGGAGCCCCCCTTGAAGAGGAGGCGACTTGTAGGACTTGTGGTAGCCAGGCTACTTGTAGTCCAACAGAGAAAATGTGTACACTGTAATATTACTGGGGGTAACTAGAAAATTATTCCTTTTGTATGCCTTCACCCAGGGCATCATTTCTTCTAAAAATGGTGTTACATGAGAATGGGAGTGTTTCTCTTTATTTATTCTACTATATCAACATGGAGATAACTTGTGCACAATGTAAAGTGATGAAAACCAGACGTGTTCCTCTGATTTGTTTACACTGTGTGGGTGGGGTGGGGAAGGCAGCCCCTGCAGAGTACCCATACTTCCCAGACCTGACTTCCTGCAAATAAAACTCACCTCTCACCCTACATTAAGACTACAAATATTTTAATGAATATACTGTGTATGTATTTTATAGCTTTGGGGAGCTTTAATTAAATGTAGTACAGTGGAACCTCAAATATCTAACTTAATCCATTCCAGGAGTTAGTTCTAAATTAGAAAAGTCTGAAAATCGAAGCAATATTTCCCATAAGAAATAATGTGTGTGAATATTTTTGGGTTTCTGGAACGAATTAATTGTTTATTATTACTATTTATTGTCACACTGGCCGATTCCCACCAAGGCAGAGTGGCCCGAAAAAGAAAAACTTTCACCATCATTCACTCCATCACTGTCTTGTAAAGCACCCTTCTGGCAAGACAGTGATGGAGTGAATGATGGTGAAAGTTTTTCTTTTTTGGGCCACCCTGCCTTGGTGGGAATTGGCCAGTATGATAATAAATAATAATAATAAACAATTAATCTGTTCCAGAAACCCAAAAATATCACACACAAAATAAATACATTTTATAGAGATTAATTACAGTTTTACATACACACAACAAATACTATAGTGTTCAATTATGTATATAAATATAAAATAACATTTTTACTTACCTTTATTGAAGATTGGTGATGGCATCTGGAAGATAGGGAGGAGAGAGAGAGTTGGGGAGAATCCCCCTCCATGAGGACTTCAGGTAAAGCCCTCTCTGGGGTTACTTCCCTTCTCTGTCTTTTAATGCCACTAGGACCAACTTGAGAGTCACTGGACCCCTGTCTCACAAAATAACTGTCCACAGTCCTCTGTTTCTGGCGCCTCTTTAACATTTCCCTAAAATGGGACATGGTTCTGTCACTGAACTGGTTCCAGGAGTTTTCTGTACCAGATCGGCATATACAACTTTCTTGTCTTTTCGCAAATAATCATCTCTGAAACACTATCACCTGCCATCTCTTTATCCTTCCACACCAGCAACAACTTCTCAACCTCTTCAACTATTTGTGGTCTTTTTTTGGTTAGCATATTAACACCTTTCTCACCATCAGCTTCCATGATTTGTTCTTTCTTTCCCAGGACAGAACCGATGGTTGACTTGTTTTTCCCATACATCCTGGCAAGTTCAGCAAGTCTCACACCACTCTCATACTTCTGTATTATTTCCTTCTTCACATCTATGGTATTTCTCTCTTTACCACAGGGGTACCACTAGCAAGTTTCTTTGGGCCCATGGTAACTTATTTCACAGTCCAACAAGCACTAAACACAATGAAATAATCGTAAAATGTTTGAATGAGAGCACAGGTTAGTGTTCACAAAGCCAGACTGACTCACGGTGCCTGTGCAGGGTCGCAGACAGAGCGGGCTGGCAGACAGGTCTGGTACCCGGCAGTCCGAAAATAGGGGCGCATTCGATAGTAGTGACCAAGTTGGTTCGAAAAAAACGTTCTATTTTTTAAATTTTCGATAAGTGATAAGTTCAAAATTTAAGGTTCCACTGTATTATATTATGAGAGGGTGGGGTGGGATGACCTGGCTGGCTACCATACTTCCAAGACCTGACTTCCTACAAATTCAACTCGCCTCTCACTCTACATTAAGACTACAAATATTTTAAGGTAAGTAATGGGTGTAGTGTGTATATTTTACTTTTCATTGTTTTTAATGCCTAGTTCTATTGCTAATGTAATATATGTTAATGTAAACTTGTTACCTGGCATTTATATGCCAGAGACCCACATTAAGGATAACTTGGACAACGAAATATGGATCCCAAGTTACAACCTATACAGATGCGACAGAGTGAACAGACAAAAAAGGGGAAGGGGGGGTTGGCCTGTATATTGCAGTCACTTATTTGCACAGAAGTGCTTAATGCTTCAAATGATGTAGTGGAAGTTTTAGCAGTAAAGATCGAGAACCAATATTTAGTCACTGTGGTAGTCTACAAGCCTCCAGATGCAACGTCCCAACAATTCCAGGTACAGCTGTTGAAAATTGACCACTGTCTGGAAAATCTTCCAGCTCCTGCCCCCAACATCTTGCTCCTGGGGGATTTCAACCTAAGGCTCCTAAAATGGAGGAATATAGCAAATAATGTTGTTGCAGCTCAGACGAGAACTCATACACACAGGAGCATTTAAATGTCTGCACAAAATTCAACTTAAACCAGCAAATAACAGAGCCTACTAGACTGGAGAATATACTGGACCTCATCTTCACTAAAAATGATGATCTGATACGAAATGTGACCATATCAAAAAAATATACTCGGATCACAACCTAGGAAGTATGATAACTGATGCACGCATGAACAAAGATCACTTACTACTCTCAGGTGACTTCAATATAAATCTCCTGCAAGACCAGGACCCACACGTTACTGAATTCACAAACACAATGAGTAACTGTATGTTGCTACCAACAGTAACAAAACCTACAAGAGTTACAGAGACTAGTGTTTCCCTACTTGACCACATCTGGACCAACACCATATCCCCTTTAAAATCAGGCATAATTACAGATAATACCACAGACCACTACCCTACTTTCCTCATAACAACTCTTGGTAAATTACCCCAAGACACTACTAAAGTCACCTTCAGACTTCACAATGAGGCAGCCATTAATAACTTCACAACAGCAGTAGCAAACATTGACTGGCACACTGAGCTAGAAATCAATACAGATATTGATGAATGTAGTATTAATAATTTTCTAAAAAAGACCCAATACCTCTATAACAAGCACTGCCCTAAAAAAACTAAGCAGATGACAGCTAAGAGACTGAACAGTCCCTGGCTAACACCCAGCATTCTCAAATCCATAAATACAAAACACCAATATGAAAAACAGTACAGAATGGGTCACATAACCAGAGACCAAACAAAACGTTACTCGTCAATCCTAACCAGCCTGATAAGAAGGGCAAAAAAATTGTATTATGAGAACAGATTATCCAACTTACGAGGTGATATAAAAAAGACCTGGAAAACCCTATCAGAAATTCTGGGAACAAAAAAGATATCACGAAATAGCGAAATAAAATTAGCAAAATCAGATGAACCCCAACTCCCACCAACAGAAACAGCAAACAGACTCAATGATTTCTTCTCCACTATAGGACAAAACCTTGCCAATAAAATCCCAAGCTCAGATACCCCACCAAATGACTACCTCACCGGCAACTACCCGAACACACTGTTCCTAGCTCCGACTAACCCATATGAAGTATCCCTTATTATCAACGCACTAAGAAACAAGGCAGGAGATTTAAATACCTTACCACCCTTTATATACAAAAAAGTGTCACAAGTGCTATCACCAATCATTGCAACACTCTCTAACAAATCCATTGAATCCTCCACCTTCCCTACAGTACTCAAAATAGCAAGGGTCACCCCGATCCACAAAGGAGGAGACCAAACAGAGTTGAATAACTATAGGCCAATATCCAACTTACACCCTCTCTCAAAAATCTTCGAAAAATTAATTCATAAACGAATCTACTCCTACCTTATCTCCCAAAACATACTCAACCCCTGCCAATTTGGATTCAGGCCTAATAAAAATACTAATGATGCTATTATACACATGCTAGAACATATATACACTGCAATAGAGAAAAAAGAAGTCCCACTGGGGATCTTCATTGACTTACGTAAAGCTTTTGATACAGTTGACCATGACTTGCTCCACGTAAAATTGTCACACTATGGTATAAGAGGGCACTCCCTCAACTACCTCAAGTCATACCTCAGCAACAGAAGCCAATATGTGTACGCAAATGGGGCAAACTCTTCTGCACAACCAATTACAGTTGGTGTCCCACAGGGAAGTGTCCTTGGCCCTCTTCTCTTTCTCCTATACATAAATGACCTACCAAATGCTTCGCAATTACTCAAACCCACACTATTTGCTGATGACACAACATACGTCTTCTCCCACCCGAGCCCAGTCACGCTAGCCAATACTGTAAATACCGAATTACAGAAAATATCTACCTGGATGAGTACTAACAAACTTACACTAAACATTGACAAAACCTACTTCATTCAGTTTGGTAACAGAGCTACAGATGTCCCTCTTAACATAATGATAAACGGATCACCTATCACAAAGCTAACAGAGGGAAAATTCTTAGGAATCCACCTTGATAATTCTTAGGAATCCACCTTGATAATAGACTCAAATTTCATACACATATACAACAAATTTCTAAGAAAATTTCCAAGTCTGTAGGCATACTATCGAAGATACGGTACTATGCTCCACAGTCAGCCCTCCTGGCCCTATATCACTCTCTTATTTACCCCTATCTCACCTATGGAATTTGTGCATGGGGCTCAACAACAAGTAACCATCTCAGACCACTAATTACCCAACAAAAGGCTGCAGTTAGAATGATAACAAATTCTCACTACAGGCAGCACACTCCACCAATATTCAATACACTCAACCTACTCACCATACAAAACATCCATACCTATTACTGCACCTATTACATACATAGAACACTCAACTCTGATATTAACCCTCCCCTCAAACATCTCCTTGCCAACCTCAACAGAACACATGACCATAACACAAGGCACAGATCACTCTTTGATATTCCTCGTGTCCATCTCACGCTATGCAAAAACTCAATGCACATAAAAGGCCCTAAAATCTGGAATTCATTACCTGTAAATATAAAAGAAACACTACCTGTTTATAAATTCAAGTCTCTTCTCAAAGATCACTTACTCACCCAAAACCAAATAAATACTGAATAACTGAACCTTATAAATTGTATATCTTAAATGTTTCTCACAATTATATCACATAAATGTTAAACCTAAAACCCAATCTAACTTTATTATTTTTTAAATACACTACCTAACAGAATACTCCATTCTACTGAATTTACAACAATGCATGCAACCATATGACCTGTCTTTGTAATACTCATTTGTGCTTTATAGTAATCTGTTTACATTAATGTTTTTCACTGATTTCATCATTGCTTAGTTAATCTTAAGTTAATTTTAAGCCAGCCCGTAATGCTATGCATAGTATAAGTGGCTTTGGCATGCTGCTCTTATCTGTATTTTTTTGTACCTCTGTATGTGTGCTCAAATTATAAATAAATAAATAAATAAATAAAATAATCGAGGTTCAGACATATGCGCGGAGCCCCAGACCGACAAAATGAGAGTCACAAGGAAGCCTTCACCAAATTCAACTTCAATAACAAGAACATAAAGTGGGACCAAGTAAACCAAGTCCTAAACGATATAAGCTGGGAAGATAGACTAAGCAACACAGACCCCAACTTATGCCTAGAACATATTAGCATATTCCTTTAAGAAAAAGGAGATGTAAAATAGAAAGAGACAGGCACTCACTTTACAGGCGACGGAAAAGAATAACAGAGCGGCTAAAAGAGGCCAATATATCTGAAATGCATAGGGAGACACTGGTCAGAGAAATAGCAAACATCGAACTAAAGCTAAAGGAATCTTATAGGAGTCAGGAATCGCAGAAAGAACTAAAAGCCATAAATGAAATTGAAAGAAACCCAAAGTATTTCTTTTCTTATGCCAACTCAAAGTCGAGAACAACACCAAGTATTGGGCCCCTACTTAAACAAGATGGGTCCTACACAGATGACAGTAAGGAAATGAGTGAGCTACTCAAGTCCCAATATGACTCAGTTTTTAGAGAGCCACTAACCAGACTGAGAGTTGAAGATCTAAATGAATTTTTATGAGCGCGCCACAGAATTTGGTAAACAGAAGCCTATCCTGACATTAAATGACTTCCAACAGGCAATAAATGACATGCCCATGCACTCTGCCCCAGGGCCAGACTCATGGATCTCCATGTTTGTCAAGAACTGCAAGAAGCCCCTATCACAGGCTTTTAACAACCTATGGAGAGGGAGCATGGACACTGGGGTCGTCCCACAGTTACTAAAAACAACAGACATAGCCCCACTCCACAAAGGGGGCAGTAAAGCAAGAGCAAAGAACTACAGACCGATAGCACTAACATCCCATATCATAAAAATCTTTGAAAGGGTCCTAAGAAGCAAGATCGCCACCCATCTAGATACCCATAAATTACACAACCCAGGACAACATGGGTTTAGAGCAGGTCGCTCCTGTCTGTCCCAACTACTGGATCACTACAAGGTCCTAGATGCACTAGAAGACAAAAAGAATGCAGATGTAATATACACAGACTTTGCAAAAGCCTTCGACAAGTGTAACCATGGCGTAATAGTGCACAAAATGCGTGCTAAAGGAATAACAGGAAAAGTTGGTAGATGGATCTATAATTTCCTCACAAACAGAACACAAATAGTAGTAGTCAACAGGGTAAAGTCTGAGGCTGCTACAGTGAAAAGCTCTGTTCTGCAAGGCACAGTACTCGCTCCCATCTTGTTTCTCATCCTCATATCTGACAGAGAAGGATGTCAGCCACAGCACCGCGTCTTCCTTTGCATATGACACCCGAATCTGCACGAGTGTCTTCCACTGCAGACACTGCAAGGCTCCAGGCGGACATCAACCAAATCTTTCAATGGGCTGCAGAAAACAATATGAAGTTCAACGATGAGAAATTACAAATAGACTCCAACTATTTGTATAGTAAACCTTAAGGGAGCTAGTCGCTCGTTGCCCTCTACTATCTCTTGATCAATTGCTTTGCCTTTACTAGCAACTTTATTTTGAATATTGTCTTTTACACATACCCCTGAGGTATCCTGGTTATATCTGCTGTTTTCAACCCTAGTACTGCAGCCTGATTGTTTCCCACAGACACCCATACCTCTATAGTCTATTAGTTTAAAGTCCTAGACATGTTACCAATAACCCCCTCAGTCGAACTAATGCAACCACTCGAGCCCCAGAGAAATGAACCCCATCCCAAGCATACATATCACGTTTGCCATAGAAAACATCCCAGTTATCAATGAATGGGACTGCGAGTTCCTTGTATTACCTGTCTAGCCAGCAATTTATACCAATCGCCCTAGCCCTTTGACTGTTTCGGTCGTACATATACATCTTACGAGCCACTGTGTTTGACGTTTATACGTGTATACTCAAAAATTCTAGCGGCTTCAAATCAAGTAGGAGAAAGTTGGTAGGCCCACATGTGAGAGAATGAGTCTGTGCATGCATCATGAGAAAAAAAAAAAAAACTCCGACCATGTTTTTGGATTAAAATGCCACTTTGAGGTGTATTTTCGTATAGTTTTTATGGTTATATTTTCGTTTTCGTAGTCACATTTGATAGAATGGAAAACATTATAGATAAAAGACTGTTGAGTAGACTTCAGGATGTACATGTTTATAGAGGGGCCACAGATATATCAGATCACTTTCTAGTTGTAGCTACACTGAGAGTAAAAGGTAGATGGGATACAAGGAGAATAGAAGTATCAGGGAAGAGAGAGGTGAAGGTTTATAAACTAAAAGAGGAGGCAGTTAGGGTAAGATATAAACAGCTATTGGAGGATAGATGGGCTAATGAGAGCATAGGCAATGGGGTCGAAGAGGTATGGGGTAGGTTTAAAAATGTAGTGTTAGAGTGTTCAGCAGAAGTTTGTGGTTACAGGAAAGTGGGTGCGGGAGGGAAGAGGAGCGATTGGTGGAATGATGTAAAGAGAGTAGTAAGGGAGAAAAAGTTAGCATATGAGAAGTTTTTACAAAGTAGAAGTGATGCAAGGAGGGAAGAGTATATGGAGAAAAAGAGAGAGGTTAAGAGAGTGGTGAAGCAATGTAAAAAGAGAGCAAATGAGAGAGTGGGTGAGATGTTATCAACAAATTTTGTTGAAAATAAGAAAAAGTTTTGGAGTGAGATTAACAAGTTAAGGAAGCCTAGAGAACAAATGGATCTGTCAGTTAAAAATAGGAGAGGAGAGTTATTAAATGGAGAGTTAGAGGTATTGGGAAGATGGAGGGAATATTTTGAGGAATTGTTAAATGTTGATGAAGATAGGGAAGCTGTGATTTCGTGTATAGGGCAAGGAGGAATAACATCTTGTAGGAGTGAGGAAGAGCCAGTTGTGAGTGTGGGGGAAGTTCGTGAGGCAGTAGGTAAAATGAAAGGGGGTAAGGCAGCCGGGATTGATGGGATAAAGATAGAAATGTTAAAAGCAGGTGGGGATATATAGTTTTGGAGTGGTTGGTGCAATTATTTAATAAATGTATGGAAGAGGGTAAGGTACCTAGGGATTGGCAGAGAGCATGCATAGTTCCTTTGTATAAAGGCAAAGGGGACAAAAGAGAGTGCAAAAATTATAGGGGGATAAGTCTGTTGAGTATACCTGGTAAAGTGTATGGTAGAGTTATTATTGAAAGAATTAAAAGTAAGACTGAGAATAGGATAGCAGATGAACAAGGAGGCTTTAGGAAAGGTAGGGGGTGTGTGGACCAGGTGTTTACAGTGAAACATATAAGTGAACAGTATTTAGATAAGGCTAAAGAGGTCTTTGTGGCATTTATGGATTTGGAAAAGGCGTATGACAGGGTGGATAGGGGGGCAATGTGGCAGATGTTGCAGGTGTATGGTGTAGGAGGTAGGTTACTGAAAGCAGTGAAGAGTTTTTACGAGGATAGTGAGGCTCAAGTTAGAGTACATAGGAAAGAGGGAAATTATTTCCCAGTAAAAGTAGGCCTTAGACAAGGATGTGTGATGTCACCGTGGTTGTTTAATATATTTATAGATGGGGTTGTAAGAGAAGTAAATGCGAGGGTCTTGACAAGAGGCGTGGAGTTAAAAGATAAAGAATCACACATAAAGTGGGAGTTGTCACAGTTGCTCTTTGCTGATGACACTGTGCTCTTGGGAGATTCTGAAGAGAAGTTGCAGAGATTGGTGGATGAATTTGGTAGGGTGTGCAAAAGAAGAAAATTAAAAGTGAATACAGGAAAGAGTATGGTTATGAGGATAACAAAAATATTAGGTGATGAAAGATTGGATATCAGATTGGAGGGAGAGAGTATGGAGGAGGTGAATGTATTCACATATTTGGGAGTGGACGTGTCAGCGGATGGGTCTATGAAGGATGAGGTGAATCATAGAATTGGTGAGGGGAAAAGGGTGAGTGGTGCACTTAGGAGTCTGTGGAGACAAAGAACTTTGTCCTTGGAGGCAAAGAGGGGAATGTATGAGAGTATAGTTTTACCAACACTCTTATATGGGTGTGAAGCATGGGTGATGAATGTTGCAGTGAGGAGAAGGCTGGAGGCAGTGGAGATGTCATGTCTGAGGGCAATGTGTGGTGTGAATATAATGCAGAGAATTCGTAGTTTGGAAGTTAGGAGGAGGTGCGGGATTACCAAAACTGTTGTCCAGAGGGCTGAGGAAGGGTTGTTGAGGTGGTTCAGACATGTAGAGAGAATGGAGCGAAACAGAATGACTTCAAGAGTGTATCAGTCTGTAGTGGAAGGAAGGCGGGGTAGGGGTTGGCCTAGGAAAGGTTGGAGGGAGGGGGTAAAGGAGGTTTTGTGTGCGAGGGGCTTGGACTTCCAGCAGGCGTGTGTGAGCGTGTTTGATAGGAGTGAATGGAGACGAATGGTTTTTAATACTTGACGTGCTGTTGGAGTGTGAGCAAAGTAACATTTATGAAGGGGTTCAGGGAAACCGGAAGGCCGGACTTGAGTCCTGGAGATGGGAAATACAGTGCCTGCACTCTGAAGGAGGGGTGTTAATGTTGCAGTTTAAAAACTGTAGTGTAAAGCACCCTTCTGGCAAGACAGTGATGGAGTGAATGATGGTGAAAGTTTTTCTTTTTCGGGCCACCCTGCCTTGGTGGGAATCGGCCAGTGTGATAATAGATAATAATTATAGAAATAGAGGTGATTATGATTGGTTTTACTATGAAAAGGACAATGAAATGGAGCTCAAAGTAGGGGAAATGTTTAATTTTTGCAGATGTTCAAGAGTAAACAAATGATGTCAGTGTCCAATAAATATCTAACTAGCCATTTTAATACGCAGTCATGAATGGGTTGATGTTATTTATACAATTATTACAACATTGCAGTAGTCTGAATAACAGTAAATCTTCTATTTTTTGTGAATAAAAATTCCAATTAGAAAGCAAGAGTAGTATCAGAGAGGGCCTGGAGACGTGACTGATGAATGAAGAAAATGTTATTTTAGAGCCAGGAATGTCTGTATTGTTCATTCTGGACCCTATGTTGAAATTGGCATATTTTTTAAATTTGTGTGAAATTGGCCAAATTGCCAATTTTTGACCACTTTATTGGGTAGTTGAAATCAGTAAATGGGCAGTTTCTTGTACTCAATGGATAGAACAAATGGAGTTCTAAAGAATTAGTTATGAGTTTGGTCGACTGGAACATTGGAATTAGCCGAAAATAGACCTCAAGGTGGCCGAAATCACCGATTCGTAAATATCGCCAAGGTTGCTAACTTCGCGAGAGCGTAATTCCCTAAGTTTTCCATCAAATTTCATACTTTTGGTGTCATTACCATCGGGAAAAGATTCTCTATCATTTCATAAGATTTTTTTTTTCCCACATATTTTGCGACACCAGGAGACACCTCAGGATTTGAAGTTTCGACAGACAAAGGGCTAGACATCCATTCGCTGCCCACTCCCCTTCTAGGCAAAATGCTACATATGATTGGGATCCCTCCCTTAGATCTGACTACATCTATGACTGACCTGTACTTATCCATCAGCTCCTGTCTCCTGCCCTTCCCAATGTCATTTCCACCAACACTATGACAGATAATGGGCTTGTTCCCAATGCCTGGCAATATTATCCAACCTGCTGACTACGTCACCAACACCAGCTCCTGGGAGGCACACCCTCTGTCTGACCTTTCTACCTCTGTTACAAAAAGCATAGTCCATATATGGTACCTTTAACCTTACTAACCACTGAAGTACACTTGCTCTGGAGAACGAAGAATCGATTTCCTACCTTCACATCTTCTCTATTAACCTTTCTTATCATCAGGTAATGGTCTTGGCATTTAGGTGTGGGATTGAAGTCAGTCCGACATGGGACAGGCGGGCGATCCGAAAATCACTGCACTGTAGAGGGAGAAGCCAGAAGCATGGTCAAAGAAGTGCAGTCAGATGTATCAAAGAAGTCAGGTGGAACCCTGGTACCTGGAGTGGGTGACAAAACAGCACCAGCAGGAGGTACAGGGGTATTAGAAATGTCCGAACAGTGGTCAAATAACGAGATAGGATCAGAACGTGTGGTAGCAGAAAGGGGCTTGGGAGGAGCTGGTTCATGGATTTGAGATTCCATGGTTATGTCACTTATTTCTTTTTGTTTTTTAGAAAAAAAAAGGAAAAAGAAAAAAGGGGGGCTGAACGATAGCTCCTAGGAGGAATGAAAGGGCCATAAATCCCCATCTGCACCCAAGAGAACCCCAGCACTGCAAGTAGTGCAGATGTGGCATGAAACCTGTGCCATACCCTACCCTTCATGCCAGTAAATCAGCAATCTGGGATAGCAACCTCACATCTACCAAGCCACCTCGGTGGATAAAAAGCATACCTCCTTCGGCCACCAACCCCCAGAATCCAAAAGGCAGCTTCCAGAGATACATCCATCACCCGAAAGACGACCCCAAGCCATCCCCCGGGGAGACCAGAGAGGGAGCAGGACATCCCCAGGTGATCCAGATTCCATGGCAAATTACACCACCATCACCACAGACCTGAAAAGAACAGGATGAACCACGGTACCCTTTCCCCTACCTAGGAACCAGAGTGCCTGTGGGAAGAATACCAAAGGCTGAAAACAGGAAGGGGATTGGGGAGGGATGGGGAGAGGAGGATGAAAAGGAAAAGGGAGGATGGGGAGGATGAGATAGGGAAGGGGGGATTAGGGGTAATTAGGTTCGGCCTGAGGAAGGAGACCAAAAGGTCTAATTCCTCAGACCAAAACCCTCTTCACCACACCAAGGAGTCCCCCCCTCTGAAGAGGAACCATTCATTAAGGCTTAATTCAGGGAACTGGAGCAAGAGCCCTTTACCAGCAGACAAGTTCAAAGCACTGAAAACATTCAGGACAAGGGATAAATTAAGATTTACACTAAAATTTATATATTTCAATGGCTTTTTGATAGCAATGTAGTATAAGTAGACATGAGTTCTTACTGCATTCTTTGTACAATTACAACCATAGGTTAATTTAGTAAATCAGTTCCATTATGTCAGAACATTTAACCCTTTCAGGGTCCAAGGCCCAAATCTGGAGTCACGCACCAGTGTCCAAGAATTTTCAAAAAAAAAATTTGTTATTTTTTCTTATGAAATTGTAGAGAATCTTTTTGTGAAGGTAATAAAACAAAAAGTACGAAATTTGGTGGAAAATTGACGAAATTATGCTCTTGCGAATTTTGATGTGTCAGCGATATTTACGAATCGGCGATTTTGCCGACTTTGACTCCCATTTTAGGCCAATTACATTATTCCAATCAACCAAATTCTTAGCTATTTCACTAGTATTACTTCTATTCTATCGATTGAGCACAAGAAATCGCCAAGTCAACTGTTTCAACTATAAAATAAAGTGATCGGAAATTGTTAATTTGGCCAATTTAACACAAAGTTCCAAATATTCCAATTTCAAAATAGGGTCCAGAATAAACAATGTAGGCATTCCTGGCACTAAACTAACATTTCCTCTGTTCATTAGTTATGTTTTGAGGCTTTACAAATAAATTCCATTTTGATTTTTTATTCACATAATGAATTTTTATTCACACCAAAAAATAGAAGATTTACTGTTATGCAATACTGTAATAATTGTATAAATATCATCACCATATTTGTGAATGTATATTAGACCCACCAGCTGATGTGTATTAGACGTGAGAGGTCGTTTGTTTACTCTTGAATATCGGCAAAAATTTAACATTTCCGCTACTTTGACCTCAGTTTCAAGCCATTTCCAGTGCTAAAACCAATCAAAATCATCTCTATTTCTTTAATATGTCTTCCATTCTATCAAATGAGACCAAGAAATCGCAAATACAACTATAAAAAACATACGAAAAAACACTGCAAAGTTGCTGTTTTAATCGAAAAATAATGATTTCAGTTTTTTTCTCTCATTATACACAGTGTACTGAAGGATCTGTTTTATGTGGTGCACACATACCACATAGATGTATTCTCTCATATCTAGGCCCAAATGTACCACTCACAGTTTATCAGAGTGAGCTGAGCTCATGGCGTAGATCTACGGTTTGGACACTCACCGTAAAGCCGTAGATCTACTCGACGGACCCTGAAAGGGTTAAAATACGAGTATTTTGATGGTTCAGAATTACAAAGGTCATTCAGAGGTTAATGTTGCAACATTTAATGCAAAGAACCACAATAAATTGGTGAAAAACCTCATTTTCAAAATAACTCCTTAACATATATTAAGGTTTTTATTTTATTTTCTTTATACACTTAAATTTTGTTTTCATGACACTACACAGAAAAATAACTAAACTGAAGTTATATGTATAATTCAAGTAATCTCAACTACAGTGGACTCCCAGATTATGAAATTAATCTGTTCCAGAGAGAGTGACTTACCCTGAATCTGACTTATTTTAAATTAATTTTCCCCATAAGAAATAATGGAAATCTAATTAATCCGTTTCAGACACCCAAAACTATTAAAAAAATGCTTTCTACATGAAATATACATTTACCTACACAGAAGACAATGATACATGAAGAATAAAACAATAATAACATCACACTTACCTTTATTGAAGACATGGTGATGTATGGAAGATGGGGGGAGGGGAGAGGATGGAGGAGTTTACAAATGTTTGGAAGGGGAATCCCCTTCCATAAAGACTTCAGGTACAAAGTCCTTATCCTGGGTTACTTCCCTTCTTTGTTTTTTAATGCCACTAGGACCAGCTTGAGTCACTGGACCCCTGTCACTCAAAAAAGTTTTCCAGAGAGGTCTGTGTCTGGCATATGTTAGGAATTGTGATGGGAGACAGGACAAGATAGTCATTCAATATGACACTAATATCAGCTCTATGGCTTATTTATCTAGCAAAATTCATCTAATGACATAATATAGCCCTATATACCTCCAACAACAATGGAGGAGTTAGTTTCGTGCTGTCCTTTTTCTATCGATTAATCTCTTAACTTACTTGCTACACTGTTGTTGTATAGCCCTTGTGGCTTAGTGCTTCTTTTTTATATAATAATAATAATAATAATAATAATAATTGCTACACTGTTAATGCTATTTATCGCTGGCTGGCGCTATAGCCTTTATCAACTCCTACTGCTTTAGTATCGTACATATTGCAGAATCACTGAAAAGGGCACATTCTCCCCTCTCTCTCAGCCCTTTACCAAAGGGCTGGCTGGCACTAGAAGCTTTCTTTGGGCCCATGGTGGCTTATTTAGCAGTTACAAGCACTAAAAAGAATGGAATAATACAAAATGTATCATATGAACGCATGGGATTGTCCTCACTGGCTGGTAAACAATGGCACACTGGCTGTACATGGAATGTCGGGGCTGCTTAGGCCGCACAGACACGTTCCGGACAAATGACATATTGAGTTCAGTGACGTTCACCGAGCCAATATTTTGACGAAAAAACGTTACTTATTCCGATGACAACTTAATCCGGGGGTCCACTGTACTCAGTAATTTGGCAATAGCACATATATTGTTGTATTTAGTACAGACTAATGAGTACAGTAAAACATGTTTATTCTTGTTATGTCTTTAATCCTATAATGCGTCATTTTTCCTCATAATAGCTTATCGAACGTACATTTTTAAACTTCATTGTATATGTGGTTATTTTACCAACACCAACAGATGACTGGCTATAATTTTTCAGGAATTCACCTAAGAACTTTTGTAGTTATCAATATTTTTAATTTAATATAATTAGATAACATACCAAATACAAAACTAAGTTTTAAGGAAAAGTAACACAAACTTGCATCTACACACTCAGGATTAATTCTGCTCATTCCTATATAATGTTTGTGACAAAACAAAAGCAAATATTAAACCAGACAGCATATTATAAGCATTTGAAACTCCATGTGAAACTTTCATGTGATACATATCTGAAATTTTGTGTTCTCTGAGGACTTTTCGTCAGTCTCATACGGAATCTTCCATAGACATTTCAGTAACCTTCAACCAATGGGTACCATTACTATTAGCTCATCAAGACCCCATTAGTCAAATTTGAGGCAATGTCTATGTTGTCCATCCAATTACTGGCCAGGTCAAGCAGTATTTAGCTTCATTGGCAACAGACATGCCAATTACAGCACCATACTCTGGGGTGACTATGAAACCATTTGTTATCTACCATTATATCTGTAAATCTGGCTTCCATTTATTACTGTTCATTTAAATCACTAATTAGGATGTCACCAAGCCCAACTATTAATAGAAATATTTTGCCATAACAGTAAGGCATATAGAAAATGAAGCTACATATAGGCACAAAGTGTATACAGGAAAAAATGGAGTGGTACTGGTCACGGAAGGAAGTTTTCATCGACATTCACGTTATGTCTTTGTGCAGACCATCACATCATTGTTATGGCTAGCCTGACTTGCTATTTTTTATGAACTCTTGTCCAGGACCAGTCTAAAACACACAGTAAATTATCTAATGTCAATAAATAATTACCAGCATGTACAGTACTAGTACATACACCAAAATGAGACAATTAGAAATCATGTTAAATTCTCACAATACTGACCCCTAATTCTATTTGACACAGTTCATAAAATTTTAATCATTTGCTCCAGATTGGATTGGCAACAGTCTTTCTCACACGCGTAACAGTTATTTTCTCTTCAAAACATTCTGATGCGCCATAAAAAGACAACAGTTCTTCAATGGCTCGGTCTTCCAACTGCAAAGCAAAGTCAAGGTATAAGTGGATCTATAGCACAAATAATAATCACAAGAGATTGCTTATCATTTCAAAAGTAATTATGCTTAACAATAATTTGCATGCAAATAATACACCATGTATGTAATCAATCATATAACAATATTATGCTTAAGCAACTCTTCCACTGATAAAATTATTAATAGCTATCTGACAATGCCATACCTGTATCACTGCCAAGGGTTTAAAACGTTCTTTAATCAAATTGTCGGAGTGGGTTTCTTCCTCAAGAAGGATGTCGGAAAAATGCGGAACTGTAGGAAGCTGAGTGGGGGATTGTGCAATATTTTTTTCCATGTGGCTGTGATCAGGAGAGGGATATTTGCAACCTCCAGGAGAAACTGTTGGTGAGGATGCCACCACAGACCACATTCCACTACCTTCTCTTTCTATGTTTAACTGACTAACTGGCAGATCATCATCTTGGCCCCAACTGAAACTAATGTAAAAGATCATATAATGCTATCATTTGAAGCAAGTGATGGATTAGAAAGGAAGCAAAAGATATACACAGTTGACTGTCGATTATGACGGAAGTCAAGTTCTTGAAAATAGTGTTGATAAAATTGTCTTAAACAAATTGAAGTGCCTATGGGAAAAATAGGGTTACATTCCTTAGATCCTCCAAAATGGCAAGCAACTTTTTTTTAAGGTCTCTAAATTGTAAACAAATAGAAATGATAATATATCTCAACACCCAACTACAATTACGTGATGTTTAATGAGATTGCTGGTGTATGTCTATGATTGTGAACAGAGTGAAAAGGGATGCTGTGCCCTTACTGAGCAGAGGTGGATGGTTGTGGATTATTTGCTGAGGTGGATGGTTGTGTCTCTGGCACTAAACAATGATTTTACTGGGGTAGTGAGAAATTTTGTAATGTGTCTTGTCTTTTTTACCCTGCTGAACTTTATACAACTGACAGTAAGGCATCATCAGCTGCTTCAGACCTTTGTTTCATAGCTGTGCTGCTAGATTTGTCAGGTCCTCTTCAGTGATAAGTCTACTATTTTAGCAGCAACATGGAACTGCTCATGTATTATTATTATTATAATCAAAAAGAAGCGCTAAGCCACAAGGGCTATACAGCGCTGCAGGGTAGGGAAGGAAGCGAGGGTATTGGGCGGCAGAAGGGGAAAGGGATGATCAGTAGGTTACAGAAAACAGCGGGGCAGGGGATAGTGCGGGGGTAGAGGGTAGCAAGAGATTGAGGTAGAAAGGGCTGAAGGTATCAGTTTGTGAAGTCAGTCAGTTGTTGTCAAAAAGTCAATGAGAGAGTCCGGATGAAAGGTGGGTCCATCAGCAAGAAGGGAAGGTAAAGAGAGAGCAGCGGAGCGAAGACGACGACGGAGGTAAATTCTGAGTGTTCGTTGATAAAGTGGGCAGTCTAACAGAATGTAGCTGACAACTGCTCATGTAACTGTTACAATGTTAATTTTTTCTTCAGGTTCTTCCTTATCTTCCTGTTATCTGCCTCCCTTGTATCTTTGCACTGAGCTCTGCCAGCATTTCCTCTGGACTTTTTTGTCATCATCATCATCTAAGATTTTTTTTTTTATTATCACACTGGCCGATTCCCACCAAGGCAGGGTGGCCCGAAAAAGAAAAACTTTCACCATCATTCACTCCATCACTGTCTTGCCAGAAGGGTGCTTTACACTACAGTTTTTAAACTGCAACATTAACACCCCTCCTTCAGAGTGCAGGCACTGTACTTCCCATCTCCAGGACTCAAGTCCGGCCTGCCGGTTTCCCTGAACCCCTTCATAAATGTTACTTTGCTCACACTCCAACAGCACGTCAAGTATTAAAAACCATTTGTCTCCATTCACTCCTATCAAACACGCTCACGCATGCCTGCTGGAAGTCCAAGCCCGTCGCACACAAAACCTCCTTTACCCCCTCCCTCCAACCTTTCCTAGGCCGACCCCTACCCCGCCTTCCTTCCACTACAGACTGATACACTCTTGAAGTTATTCTGTTTCGCTCCATTCTCTCCACATGTCCGAACCACCTCAACAACCCTTCCTCAGCCCTCTGGACAACAGTTTTGGTAATCCCGCACCTCCTCCTAACTTCCAAACTACGAATTCTCTGCAATATATTCACACCACACATTGCTCTCAGACATGACATCTCCACTGCCTCCAGCCTTCTCCTCGCTGCAACATTCATCACCCATGCTTCACACCCAAATAAGAGTGTTGGTAAAACTATACTCTCATACATTCCCCTCTTTGCCTCCAAGGACAAAGTTCTTTGTCTCCACAGACTCCTAAGTGCACCACTCACCCTTTTCCCCTTATCAATTCTATGATTCACTTCATCTTTCATAGACCCATCCGCTGACACATCCACTCCCAAATATCTGAATACATTCACCTCCTCCATACTCTCTCCCTCCAATCTGATATCCAATCTTTCATCACCTAATCTTTTTGTTATCCTCATAACCTTACTCTTTCCTGTATTCACTTTCAATTTTCTTCTTTTGCACACCCTACCAAATTCATCCACCAATCTCTGCAACTTCTCTTCAGAATCTCCCAAGAGCACCGTGTCATCAGCAAAGAGCAACTGTGACAACTCCCACTTTATGTGTGATTCTTTATCTTTTAACTCCACGCCTCTTGCCAAGACCCTCGCATTTACTTCTCTTACAACCCCATCTATAAATATATTAAACAACCACGGTGACATCACACATCCTTGTCTGAGGCCTACTTTTACTGGGAAATAATTTCCCTCTTTCCTACATACTCTAACTTGAGCCTCACTATCATCGTAAAAACTCTTCACTGCTTTCAGTAACCTACCTCCTACACCATACACCTGCAACATCTGCCACATTGCCCCCCTATCCACCCTGTCATACGCCTTTTCCAAATCCATAAATGCAACAAAGACATCTTTAGCCTTATCTAAATACTGTTCAGTTATATGTTTCACTGTAAACACCTGGTCCACACACCCCCTACCTTTCCTAAAGCCTCCTTGTTCATCTGCTATCCTATTCTCCGTCTTATTCTTAATTCTTTCAATAATAACTCTACCATACACTTTGCCAGGTATACTCAACAGACTTATCCCCCTATAATTTTTGCACTCTCTTTTATCCCCTTTGCCTTTATACAAAGGAACTATGCATGCTCTCTGCCAATCCCTAGGTACCTTACCCTCTTCCATACATTTATTAAATAATTGCACCAACCACTCCAAAACTATATATCCCCACCTGCTTTTAACATTTCTATCTTTATCCCATCAATCCCGGCTGCCTTACCCCCTTTCATTTTACCTACTGCCTCACGAACTTCCCCCACACTCACAACTGGCTCTTCCTCACTCCTACAAGATGTTGTTCCTCCTTGCCCTATACACGAAATCACAGCTTCCCTATCTTCATCAACATTTAACAACATCTAAGAGTGTGTTGAAAATGGTATAAAATACTGATAACCTGATGATTAAGACACATGTGCAACAACTGGGTATCTTTATTGCTGAAATGTTTTGCCTACACAGTAGGCTACTTCAGTCAAATATAGAGGCAGCAGGTGTAGTAGTGAAATGATGTAATCAGTTAATCAATCCTAGAGATATGAGGTGGTCAATCCCTCAGCCTGGAGAAAAGTTCATCTCCATGGTCTGGAATGATATGAAGCAGAAGCAAGACAATGGAATCTTAAATACTGTTGAAGGTGAGGTGGAAGATCTTCAAGATGTTGCAAGGGACAGGATTCACTAGTAGAAGTAAGAAAGCAGGTCCCTCTTGAATCCAACCTTTCTCACTCATAACTAGTATATATGGGCCTGCCATATATGATTTTTGGTAAATATTTTTTTTCTCGGTTGTTTGTTGGGCTATCTCATTGAAACTTGGGCAATGTATGATGGAAAGATGCTTCTTAACGTACAACAAAAACAAAAAAGACGGACGATAAATAAGGGAGTTAACTTCTCAGCCATTAGCTGCCTCTTTGCAGTATATTTTCGTATGGTTTTTATGGTTGTATTCTCATTTTTTTGAACTCATTTGATAGAATGGAAGATATATTACAGAAATAGACATGATTTTGAGTGCTTTCATGACGAAAAGTACCTTGAAATTGAGCTCAAAGTAGCGGAAATGTTCAATTTTTGCCGATGTTCAATGAACTGTGTAAGTTGGTTAGTTTTATTATGTGTATTCTAACCTAACCACTCTGTAATTCGGCAAACTCAGTAATCCGGCACACTACAGGTCCCAATGATGCCGGATTTGTGAAGGAGGATGCTTGTACATGTATGTGTAGTGCGAGTTAAGTGTAAGTAGAAGTAGCAAGATGTACCTGAAATCTTGCATGTTTAAGAGACAGAAAAAAGGACACCAGCAATCCTACAATCATGTAAAACAATTACAGGCTTTCATTTTACACTCACTTGGCAGAATGGTAGTATTTCCCTGGGCGGTTGCTGTCTACCAACCTACTACCTAATAATAAATCTATCTTACCAAAAAAAAAAAAAAAAAAAAAAAAAAAACACAAAAAAAAAAAAAAACACAAAAAAAAAGTGAGACCTTCATTTTTTTTTTTCAACAAGTCGGTCGTCTCCCACCGAGGCAGGGTGACCCAAAAAAGAAAGAAAATCCCCAAAAAGGAAATACTTTCATCATCATTCAACACTTTCACCACACTCACACATTATCACTGTTTTTGCATAGGTGCTCAGAATACAACAGTTTAGAAGCATACACATATAAAGATACACAACATATCCCTCCAAACTGCCAATATCCCAAACCCCTCCTTTAAAGTGCAGGCATTGTACTTCCCATTTCCAGGACTCAAGTCCGGCTATATGAAAATAACCGGTTTCCCTGAATCCCTTCACTAAATATTACCCTGCTCACACTCCAACAGATCGTCAGGTCCCAAGTACCATTCGTCTCCATTCACTCCTATCTAACACGCTCACGCACGCTTGCTGGAAGTCCAAGCCCCTTGCCCACAAAACCTCCTTTACCCCCTCTCTCCAACCCTTTCGAGGACGACCCCTACCCCGCCTTCCTTCCCCTATAGATTTACATATATGCTTTCCATGTCATTCTACTTTGATCCATTCTCTCTAAATGACCAAACCACCTCAACAACCCCTCTTCTGCCCTCTGACTAATACTCTTATTAACTCCACACCTTTTCCTAATTTCCACACTCCGAATTTTCTGCATAATATTTACACCACACATTGCCCTTAAACAGGACATCTCCACTGCCTCCAACCGTCTCCTCGCTGCTGCATTTACCACCCAAGCTTCACACCCATATAAGAGTGTTGGTACTACTGTACTTTCATACATTCCCTTCTTTGCCTCCATAGATAACATTTTTTGACTCCACATATACCTCAACGCACCACTCACCTTTTTTCCCTCATCAATTCTATGATTGACCTCATCCTTCATAAATCCATCCGCCGACACGTCAACTCCCAAGTATCTGAAAACATTCACTTCTTCCATACTCCTCCTCCCCAATTTGATATCCAATTTTTCTTTATCTAAATCATTTGATACCCTCATCACCTTACTCTTTTCTATGTTCACTTTCAACTTTCTACCTTTACACACACTCCCAAACTCATCCACTAACCTTTGCAATTTTTCTTTAGAATCTCCCATAAGCACAGTATCATCAGCAAAAGGTAACTGTGTCAATTCCCATTTTGAATTTGATTCCCCAAAATTTAATCCCACCCCTCTCCCGAACACCCTAGCATTTACTTCCTTTACAACCCCATCTATAAATATATTAAATATAAATATAAATATATTGAAACCTTCATACATGCATGAAATGAACATAAGTATGAATGCATTTGGTAAAAACTAATTGAGAAAAATAATATGTGGACTTGGCAAAGTCTGAGAATGAATCTCTATCCATTACATGTTATAATGGGTTCACTACATGTGATTTCGCTTAATGCTCTATCAGCCAGGAACACATCTACAGCATAAAGTGAGGGACACCTGTATTTTGTAAGTGGAGGATAAATCTCAATTACCATTATAAACAAAACTTTCACATTATTGTTTAAGTTTGGTGTTGGTGTATATCATACTTAGTTTAACCCATTCAGGGTCGGCAGGCCCTCTCCTAAACTTGTTCTCAGGGTTGGAAAAAAAAAAAAATCAACTATCCAATAAAGTTTTCAAAAATTGGCAATTTTGCCAATTTCACACAAATTTCAAAAGATGCCAATTTTCAAATAGGGTCCACAATAAACAAGACAGACATTCCTGGCACTAAAATAACATTTCCTCTGTTCATTAGTCATGTCCCCAGGCCTCTGTTACATTACATTTGCTTTCCACTTTGAATTTTTATTCTCACAAAAAATACAGTGGACCCCCGCCTTATGATATTAATCCATTCCTGAGAGCTCATCGTAAGCCAAAATTATCGTAAGGCGAATTAATTTTCCCCATTAGAAATAATGAAAATCAAATTAATCCGTGCAAGTCACCCCAAAATATGAAAAAAAAAAAAATTTTTACCACATGAAATATTAATTTTAATACACACAAACTGAAGAAGACATGCACAATTACTACTCTACTAAGAACAGAATACATGACACTTACCTTTATTGAAGATGTGGTGATGATTTGATGGGATAGGAGGGGAGTGTGTGGAAGTTATTGTTTAGAAGGGGAATCCCCTTCAATTAGGACTTGAAGTAGCAAGTCCTTTTCCGGGGTTACTTCCCTTCTTCTTTTAATGCCACTAGGACCAGCTTGAGAGTCACTGGACCTCTGTCTCACAACAAATCTGTCCATAGAGCTCTGTACCTCCCGTTCCTTTAAGATTTGCCTAAAATGGGCCACAACATTGTCATTGTAACAGTCACCAGCACGGCTTGCATAGGCTGTGTTAGGGTGATTTTCATCCATAAAGGTTTGCACTTCAACCCACTTTGCACATATTTCCTTAATCTTTGAAGTAGGCACAATGGATTCCACAACTGGCATAGGCTTCTGAGGGTTAGCCTCAAACCCTTCAATATCTTTCTTAATTTCCATACTAATTCTCACCCTTTTTACCACAGGGTTGGCACTAGAAGCTTTCTTGGGGCCCAAGGTGACTTATTTTGCAGTTACAAGCAAAAAAACACTGGGATAAGGTGAAATGTACAGAATGTATGCATGGATGCGACTGCACTGGCTGGCTTGTAAACACTGGCGCTGAGGCCACACGTGGGACGCGTCCCGGACAAATCACGTAAGGCAAGTTTTTTATCTTGAGGCGAGGCAAAATTTTTGCGTTCAAATGCTTCGTATGGCAGATTTAACGTAATGCGATGCGTTTGTAAGGCGGGGGTCCACTGTAGAAGATTTACTGTTATGCAGACTGCTGCATTAGTGTATAAATGGTTTAGAAATGGTATAAATAATATCAGCGCACTTCTGAAAGAATATTAGACTCACCAGTTGACGTGTATTGGACGCATGGCATGATTTGTTTAACCTTTGAACTTTGTGAAAAATCGAACATTTCTGCTACTTTGAGCTCAATTTCAAGGTACTTTTCATTGTGAAACCAATCAAAATCATCTCAATTTCTGTAATATGTCTTCCATTCTATAAAATGAGACCAGGAAAACTAGAATACAACCATAAATATCATACGAAAATACACTGCAAAGTCACTGTTTTAAACCAAAAACACGGTCGGAGTTTTTTTTTCTCATTATGCACTGTGTGCTGCAGGATTTTTTTTATACTGCGCACACTGACCACAGACCCATTCTTTCATATGTAGGCCTACCAGCTTTCTCTCACTAGATTTGAAGGAGCTAGAATTTATGAGTACTAGTACGGCAACAACCCTGGCGTGCAAGCCGTACTAGTATGGCACCAACCCTGAAAGGGTTAAGAGACCCTCATTTTTCTAGCTTACAATAAGCAGGTTTAAATTTCACTGAGGAAGAGTCAAATACAGTGGACCCCCGGTTAACGATATTTTTTCATTCCAGAAATATGTTCAGGTGCCAGTACTGACCGAATTTGTTCCCATAAGGAATATTGTGAAGTAGATTAGTCCATTTCAGACCCCCAAACATACACGTACAAACGCACTTACATAAATACACTTACATAATTGGTCACATTGGGAGGTGATCGTTAAGCGGGGGTCCACTGTATTAGAATAGCGATTTTTTGGTAAAACTTGCCAAAGTCATGAAAATACTATAAAACAAAAGAAGAGCTTGTAATATGTGGAACATAGTGGAACCTCGGTTTTCGTGTGCCCTAGTTTTCATAGGATTCAGTTATCTACGACTTTTTCGTTGAAATTTTGTCCCAGCTTTCGTACATCCGCATGGTTTTCGTAGTGTTGATAATGGTCCGCCATACCAAATGTGTCCACTGCCCATGCCCACACAATGCACCCTACGCGTTCTGACTCAGTTTGGCTTGGTTTCTTGTTAAGTGAGCATTACTCCGCAGATTCATCTGAAACATTTCTTAATAATCCATTGTTTTTTGTGCTCGTTTACCAAGTGCGACTGCTAAATAAGCCACCATGGGGCCAAAGAAAGTTCCAAGTGCCAGTCCTTTAATAAAGAAGGCGAGAAACACAATAGAATTCAAGAAAGAACTTGTAGCAAAGTACGAAAGTGGTGTAAGCGTGGCCGATCTTGCCAGTAAATATTGCTTCAGTTTTCGTACAATTCGGTTTTCATCACACTTTTTGGAATGAATTAATCACAAAAACTGAGGTTCCACTGTATACCTTAGGTTTTATAATAGAAGCCTGGAAAAATGTAATTCATATTAAAAAGATTAATTTTACAAAAGTTTGTCTTGGAATGCAATTCTCTTAAGGAAGGACTACTCACAATGCAACAAGCTTTTCAAGTTAGAAGGTATTCCTTAAGACAGTCTTAAAATATTGTTTAGATAGCCTTAAAGTATACTTTAACATGAATGCCTTATTTAGCTACCTAGCACAGATTCTATACTCACCCTCTCCTGATTGGAGTATCTGCACCATGTATCTTCTTGTTGCTTTGGATGGATACTGGAACACTAGTTTGCCTTTCTTTTACTTCTTCAGCCTTCATAATGTCTGCCAATGTTTGGGAAAAAGTTGCTGCAGTCGATGTAACAATGGAATCCTGTCTGGTTCCTGGAAAATAAAATTGTGTAGCTGAGTATAGCCAATATGCTACTTCAAATTATCTAACTGGGTAGTAAGACTTCTTAAGCTGTTTTTCTTTGCATAACTCCTTATGCTCACCCATATTAATACCCTTCTTACATATGAACCCTTTATAACATCCTTTTTCTTTATTTTTTCCACAATGTTACTTACCCATCATGTATTTTCTTTGTCATTTATGTATTCAATGTTTCATTATTTATTATCACTTAGTTCTGGATGCTCCTTCCACTTTCTAATTTGTTCTTCTGTTCAATGTAATTACTATTTCAAAGAACTTATGCTCTGTTGAGAATGTTCTCCTATCCTCCTAACTTATATACGTTTTGATTTATGCATGAGGGACCAGCAATGGCTTATGTAGCAAGAAGACTCTCAGTCACACTGCCTTCAGTTGTGTTATATATATACGTATACATGCCCATAATGAACATAAGAAAGAAGGAACACTGCAACAGGCCTACTGGCCCATGCAAGGCAGGTCCAAATCTATCAGATTAAGCCAATGCCCTAACCTAGTTAGGTTAGGTCACATTCACTTAAGGGAGGAGCACAGCATCTGACCTAGTAGCACAAGCTAGTCAGGTCCAATTCACACCCACCTGCACCTACTCATGTATTTATCAAACTTGTTTTTAAAACTACACAATGTTTTAGCCTCTATAACTGTACTGGGGAGATTGTTGTACTCATTCACAACTCTATTACTAAACCAAAGCTTTCCTATATCCTTCCTGAATCTGAGTTTTTCCAACTTGAAACCTCATCAACAAGACCACTAGATACTGGAGTACCACAGGGAAGTGTCCTTGGTCCCTTGCACTTCTTCTTATACATCAATCATCTTCCTAACACATCACAACACCTTAAACCTATTCTCTTTGCTGATGACATGCCTTATGTCATCTCTCAGCCTAATCTTGCTTCATTCAGCACTACTGTTAATGAAAAGCTTGTAAAAACATGGACCTGGATGACTGCTAATAAACTTACACTAATACTGACAAAAATTTCTACATTCTGTTTGAGAACAGAACAGGTATTGCCCAGCTGAACATAACGATTGACAACACTTATTGCTAAACGTAATGAGGGCTAATTCCTGGGCCTGCACCTTGACAGCAACCTGAAATTTAACACCCCTATCCAACAAATAACAAAAAAAGTATCCAAAACAGTTGGGATCCTCTCCAAGATACATTACGTACCACAATCAGCCCTACTCACACTATACTATTCACTCATCTATCCCTACCTCACCTATGCTATTTGTGCCTGGGGATCAACAGCAGCAACTCGCCTAAAGCCAATAATAACCCAACAGAAAGCCGCAGTAGGAATTATCACACAATCCAATGCTTTACAACATGCCTCCCCCACTCTTCAAAGACCTAAACCTACTCACTGTACAGAACATTCACACCTATTACTGTACAACCTACATTTACAGAACTTTCTTGATAGTTGCAACAGGATCCATAGATCCTCGTGTCCAGCTAAACCTCTACAAAAATTCCATGTACATAAAAAGGCCTAAAATCTGGAGCTCCCTGCCTGACAGCTCTAGAATTGCAGACTCTACCACTATTTTCAAAACTACCATTAAAAAAACATCTTATCTCCCTAACACACCCCATCATCAGCTAACCAAATGAAAATCACCTAATTCTCTTTTTTTGTATCATGAACACATCCAAAATAACATAGTCTTTCTCTCATTATCTGTAATTCCCCCTAATTTACACTTACACTAGACAAATGACTATAAACATAAAATTCATAATATAGCTATTGCCTATTAAATCTTAAGTTAGTCCTAAGTTTGCCTAAGATACTTTTCAATATAATAATAATACACCTACCATCCGACTTACGACCGAGTTCGGTTCCGACAAACCGGACGTAAGTCGAACTTTACTACTGAATATCAACATCACAGTTTCGTAATGACTTTATTTTATTGTTTTATTTTGGTATTTCATGTTTTACTTTACTTTTTATGCTGTTAGTATTGTATTTTATACTGTAAGATTTAGGATAAACACTGTGTACAACACAAATAGTTGTTTATTTCCCAGAAATTTGGCATAGAAAACACGATCGTAAGTCGAGTGGTCGTAAGTCGAGCAGGTCATAAGTCGGATGGTAGGTGTAATAATATCTTTATTTACTACAAGTACATGTACATGGTACACAGGCCTAGCTGACAACAATGACATGCTACTACAGTGGACCCCCGGTTTACGATATTATTTCATTCCAGAAGTATGTTCAGGTGCCAGTACTGACTGAATTTGTTCCTATAAGGAATATTGTGAAGTAGATTCGTCCATTTCAGACTTCCAAACATACACATACAAACGCACTTACATAAATACACTTACATAATTGGTCGCATTGGGAGCTGATTGTAAACCGGGGGTCCACTGTATATAGAAAGCCCCTTGTTATGCTCCGCATGTTGGGCAAATTAGGTCAGTGTCCCAGGATCCGACCCACACCAGTCGACTAACACCCAGGTACCCATTTTACTGATGGGGAACATAGACAACAAGTGGAAAGAAACACGCTCAATGTTTCTACTCTGGCTGGGAATCAAACCCAGGCCCTCGATGTGTGAAGCGAGAGCGTTAGCCACCAGGTCACCAGAACCTATGAGCTTTAATAGAAACAGTGTATCATGCCAAGACAAATCCAATCCCATTACTAAATTTATCATTTGTAATACTGTTATGTGTTTTATACTACTCACTATTATAAATCTAATTATGTATGTATCTAATAATGTGTGTTAAAATGTACTGCTCCATAACCTATATCAACATTGAGTAAGAATTAGTATTAGTCTGCCCGAAATGCCTAGGCATGCTCATTGCCTTCTTTGTAATTAATATTTTATAACATGTAAAGCACACATTGTAAACTTTACAAGGAAATAAACATTTTCATTTTCAAGTACAATTATCATACGTAGTAACATGTTAATTACCTAGGATAATAAAAAAAAGTCAAAGTGACTTATTTCCATTTTGGTCCTTGTAAACAAAACATTAACCTTGCCAGGATCCTAATGGAAATAAGTCAGAATATGGGCAGAATGAGGAAAATGTGTCACAAATGCTCAGGCAAGGGCAAGACATCTCCACACCACCAAACGCTGGCATAAAGTTTTAGTATATTCTTGGATAACTGGCTGCTGGCCTAAGTAACTTTATTCAGGCACTGGTACACATACATACAATTACAGTGGACCCCCGCATAACGATCACCTCCAAATGCGACCAATTATGTAAGTGTATTTATGTAAGTGCGTTTGTACGTGTATGTTTGGGGGTCTGAAATGGACTAATCTACTTCACAATATTCCTTATGGGAACAAATTCGGTCAGTACTGGCACCTGAACATACTTCTGGAGTGAAAAAATATTGTTAACCGGGAGTCCACTGTACTATACATGTGTAAATTACCCAGGATAACCCCCCAAAAAAAGTCAAGACTTATTTCCATTGAGGCCTAACTTACTGAATAAATATAAAAATATTGTGATCAGTTAAACAGTTGTAGAAATTTAAAAGTGCTGTCAGTAAAAAGATCATCTGGAAACTTAACCTAAATGACTTGACGCTGATGAGCTGCTAAACCCGTAAGGGTCATACTTAACCTACAAAAACTGTTATTTAATAAAAATGCCACCAAGGTCAATAAAATACCTTAGTTCGGATATAATCAAATAATTAAGAGTTAACTGCTTTATTCAACTGAGGCATCTTGGTGTGTGGTAATGTACTTAGTGTACTGGAGGTTACTGGTCCTCACGTGGCGTACTGGAGACTACTGGTCCTCACGTGGTGTACTGGAGGTTATGCTCCATACAGTTTTTTTTCTTAGTTACTTTATTAAATACATTTATCTTTGGTATACCTGTGACATACTAGTGACAGTTTTTAAGGGTTTTCTACCCTCACAGCTCAGCTTCCTTGTTGTTTGCCAGGTCAACCAAGCTGTTACTGTTTGCAACCCACTGGCAAATGTAGCTATCACAGCCTGGCTAATCTTGCATTTTCAGAAGGTAATGTTCTAGTTCCTAGGTAGTAGGTTGGTAGACAGCAACCGCCCAGGGAGGTACTACCGTCCTGCCAAGTAAGTGTAAAACGAAAGCCTGTAATTGTTTTACATGATGGTAGGATTGCTGGTGTCCTTTTTTCTGTCTCATGAACATGCAAGATTTCAGGTATGTCTTGCTACTTCTACTTACACTTAGGTCACACTACACATACATGTACAAGCATATATATACAAACCCCTCTGGGTTTTCTTCTATTTTCTTTCTAGTTTTTATTCTTGTTTATTTCCTCTTATCTCCATGGGGAAGTGGAACAGACTTCTTCCTCTGTAAGCCATGTGTGTTGTAAGAGGCAACTAAAATGCCGGGAGCAAGAGGCTAGTAACCTCTTCTCCTGTATATATTACTAAATATAAAGGAGAAACTTTCGTTTTTCCTTTTGGGCCACCCTGCCTCGGTGGGATACGGCCAGTGTGTTGAAAGAAAGAAAGAATGTTCTAGTTACCTCTTGAAAATTTCTTTGTTCCAGCAATATTTCTGGTATCTGCGGGTAGCAGGTTGAGGTCTTGTTACATGGTCATTTGGTGTAGATGTGGTTGGTTTCTAATCAGATGGTACAGTTTGGTTAAGAAATGTAGATTCTGATATTACAATACTGCACTGTGTTTGGAATTTTTCTGAATTTTGTATTTTATTTTCCTGTTTTTGGATACAATATGTTGATGTATGTTATGAAAATACAGTGGTACCTCGGGATACGAACAGCTCAAAACTCAAACAGTTATGTAAGTGCTTTTTTAAGGGTCTGAAACGGATAAATCTAATTTACATTATTCCTTATGGGAACAAATTTGTTCGGTATCAGCACTCGAACAGCCTTCTGGAACGAATTAAGTTCATATCCCGAGGTAGCACTGTATAGTACTGTACCTCACTAACATATCCCAACATCCGCTAAATATGAGAAAACTATATATCCATATTCTCATTGTCACAAACATATGGAAAACAATGTATTCTTATTCTCAATATCTGTAATCCTCACAATCATTAAAATACAGAATGTGTTCACATTTTGTTAATATGCTAGAATCCTCATTACTTATCATCATAATCAAACCTGTAATTCTTAAAACAAACTTGATAAAAGCCATATAGCATGAACTAAGAGTATTCGGATCTCTTGTATTCATTGTAACTCCTAATTTTATTTTAAAACCACCTAAGAAACTATACAGAGGAACCCCAAGTTTCGCACACGTCGCTTATTGAACTCTTCGAGTTTCGACTGCTTTTTTTGAACCAACTTTGTCCTGATTATCAAACTTGCCCCTTCTTTCGAACTGCTGGGTACCGGACCTGTCCGCCAGCCCGCTCTGTCCGCGACCCCACACAGGCGCCGTGAGCCAGTCTGCCTTTATGATGCTTGAGTGAACACTAACCTGCGCTCTAATTCAAACATTTCACTATTAATTCATTGTGTTTAGTGCTTGTGCGACTGTGAAATAAGCTACCATGGGCCCAAAGAAACTTGCTAGTGGCACCCCTGTGGTAAAGAAAGTGAGAAACACCAAAGATGTGAAGAAGGAAATAATACAAAAATATGAGAGTGGTGTGAGACTTTTTGAGCTTGCCAGGATGTACGGGAAAAACAAGTCAACCATCACTTCTATCCTGGCAAAGAAAGAATAAATCAAGGAAGCTGATGTTGCGAAAGGTGTTAATATGCTAAACAAAAAAAGACCACAAAGAGTTGAAGAGGTCAATCAGCTTGAGAAGTTGTTGCTGGTGTGGCTCAAGGATAAAGAGATGGCAGGTGATAGTGTTTCCAGAGACGATTATTTGTGAAAAGACAAGGAAGTTGCATGCCGATCTGGTACAGAAAAATCCTGGAACCAGTGCTAATAGTGAATTTAAGGCCAGCAGAGGCTGGATTGACAGATTTAAGAAGCATAGTCGCATACACAATGTTGTAAGGCATGGTGAGGCAGCCAGTTCAGACAAACGGGTGGCTGAGAAGTTTGTACAGGAGTTTAACCCTTTCAGGGTCAACAGGCCCTCTCAGAGACTTGTTCTCAGGGTCGGCCAAATTTAAAAAAAAAAATTATTTTTTCTTATGAAAAGATAGAGAATCTTTTCCCGATCATAATGACACCAAAAGTATGAAATTTGGTGGAAAACTTATGGAATTATGCTCTCGTGAAGTTAGCGGTCTCGACGATGTTTACGCATTGGCGATTTTGCCCACTTTGAGCCGTATTTTCGGCCAATTCCAGTGTACTTGTTGACAAAAATCATAACTATTTCACTAGAACTCCATTTTTTCTATCGAATGAGTACAAGAAACCACCCATTTACCGATTTCAACTATCCAATACAGTGGTCAGAATTTAGCAATTTTGCCAATTTCACACAAATTTCAAAAGATGCCAATTTCCAAATAGGGTCCAGAATAAACAAGAAAGACATTCCTGTCACTAAAATAACATTTTCTCTGTTCATTAGTCACGTCCCCATGCCCCTTTTACATTCTTTTGCTTTCCACTTTGAATTTTTATTCTTACAAAAAAATAGAAGATTTACTGTTATGCAGACTACTGCATTGGTGTAGAAATGGTATAAATATTATCAGCACACTTGTGAAAGAATATTAGACTCACCAGTTGACGTGTATTGGACGCATAGCATGATTTGTTTACTTTTGAACTTTGGTAAAAATCGAACATTTCTGCTACATTGAGCGTAATTTCAAGGTAGTTTTCTTTGTAAAACCAGTCAAAATCATCTCAATTTCTGTAATATGTCTTCCATTCTATAAAATGAGACCAGGAAAACTAGAATACAACAATAAATACCATACGAAAATACAGTGCAAATTCGCTGTTTTAATCCAAAAACACAGTTTTTTTTTTCTCATTACGCACTGTGTGCTGCAGGATTTTTTTTATACCGCACACACTGACCACATAGACTCATTCTTTCATATGTAGGCCTACCAGCTTTCTCTCACAAGATTTGAGGGCTCTAGAATTTAGGCGTACTAGTACGTCAAAAATCCTGGTGCGTAAGCCGTACTAGTATGGCCGAAACCCTGAAAGGGTTAAGGGGTACATAGACACTGAAAAATTGAAACCCCAACAAGTGTTCAATTGTGACAAAACAGGCCTATTTTGGAAGAAAATGCCAAAGAGGACCTACATTACTCAGGAGGAAAAGGCACTCCCAGGACACAAGCCTATGAAAGACAGGCTAACTTTTTTGTTCTGTGCTAATGCTAGTGGTGATTTTAAAGTGAAGCCTTTACTTGTGTATCATTCAGAAAATCCCAGTGTGTTCAAGAAAAACAATGTCATTAAGAACAAGTTATGTGTTTTGTGGAAAGCAAATAACAAGGCATGGATGACAAGGCAAATTTTCAACGAGTGGGTCCATGAAGTGTTTGGTCCCAGTGTGAGAAAATACCTCCTAGAAAATAATTTGCCACTCAAGTGCCTCCTGTTAACCCTTTGAGGGTCGACAGGTCCTCTTCGAAACTCGTTCTCAGGGTCGGCCAAATTTAAAAAAAAAAAAATTATTTTCTCTTATGAAAAGATAGATAATCTTTTCCCGATCATAAAGACACCAAAAGTTTGAAATTTGATAGAAAACTTACGGAATTATGCTCTCGCAAAGTTAGCGGTCTCGGCGATGTTTACGCATCGGCGATTTTGCCCACTTTGAGCCCCATTTTCGGCCAATTTCACTGTACTAGTCGACAAAAAACATGAATATTTCGCTAGAACTCCATTTTTTCTATCGAATGGGTGCAAGAAACCACCCATTTATGAAACTCAACTATCCAGAATAAACAAGAAAGACATTCCTGGCACTAAAATGACATTTTCTCTAGTCATTAGTCACGTCTCAAGGCCCCTCTTATATTCTTTTGCTTTCCACTTTGAATTTTTATTCTCACAAAAAATATAAGATTTACTGTTATGCAGACTACTGCATTAGTGTAAAAAATGGTATAAATATTATTGGTGCACTTGTGAAAGAATATTAGACTCACCAGTTGACGTGTATTGCACGCTTGGCACGATTTGTTTACTTTTGAAGTTTGGTAAAAATCGAACATTTCTACTACTTTGAGCTCAATTTCAAGGCACTTTTCATTGTAAAACCAGTCAAAATCATCTCAATTTCTGTAATATGTCTTCTATTCTATAAAATGAGATCAAGAAAACTAGAATACAACAATAAATACCATACGAAAATACACTGCAAAGTCGCTGATTTATTCCAAAAAAATGGTCAAAGTTTTTTTTTTCTCATTATGCACTGTGTGCTGCAGGATTTTTTTTAGACTGTGCACACTGACCACATAGACCCATTCTTTCATATGAAGGCCTACCAGCTTTCTCCCACTAGATTTGAGGCCACTAGAATTTATGCGTACTAGTACGTCAAAAACCCCTACGCGTAAGACGTACTAGTACGACCAAAACCCTCAAAGGGTTAATGGACAATGCTCCTGCACATCCTCCAAACCTGGTAGACCTACTGTCTAGGGACTACAGTTTCATCACAGTGAAGTTCTTGCCTCCTAACACCACTCCTCTCCTCCAGCCCATGGACCAGCAGGTCATTTCTAACTTCAAAAAACTCTACACAAAAGCAGTGTTTGAAAAGTGCTTTGAAGTGACCACAGACACTAAGTTGACCCTAAGAGAGTTCTGGAGGAATCACTTCAACATCTACAACTCCATAAGCCTTATAGGTAAGGCCTGGGAGAGAGTGACTTCCAGGACTTTGAACTCTGCTTGGAGACAATTGTGGCCAGATTGTGTCCAAAAGAGGGATTTTGAAGGGTTTGAGGCTGACCCTCTGCCTGTTGTGGAATCTACTGTGGCATTGGGGAACACCCTGGGGCTGGAGGTGAGTGGCGAAGATGTGGAAGAGTTGGAGGAGGACCACAGGGAAGAGCTAACCACTGAAGAGCTTCATCTGGAACATTATCAGACCACAGCTAAGGAACTTGCGTCAGAGGAGGAGGAAGAGGGAGCGGATGAGGTGCCTTCTTCAAAGATTAAGGAGATTCGTGCCAAGAGGAATGATGTCCAAATGTTTGTGGAGAAGTACCACCCTGAGCAAGCTGAAAGAAGCCATCTTTGCAACAAGTTCAGTGACAGAACCATGTCTCATTTTAGGGAAATCTTAGAGGTGCCAGAAACAGAGGACTGTGGACAGTTATTTTGTGAGACAGGGGTCCAGTGACTCTCAAGCTGGTCCTAGTGGCATTAAAAGACAGAGAAGGGAAGTAACCCCAGAGAGGGCTGAAGTCCTTATGGAGGGGGATTTCCCTTCCAAACAATAACCCCCAACTCCCTCTCCTCCTCCTCCCTATCTTCCAGATGCCATTACCAATCTTCAATAAAGGTAAATAAAAATGTTATTTTATATGTTTATTTAAATTTATTAATCCTTTCAGGGTTTTCAATGTACTAGTACAGCTTATGCACCAGGGTCATTGAAGTACTAGTACGCCTAAATTCTAGCAGAAATGTTCGATTTTTACCAAAGTTCAAAGGTAAACAAATCATGCCAAGCATCCAATTCACGTCAACTGGCGAGTCTAATATTCTTTCACAAGTGCGCTGATATTATTTATACCACTTCTACACTAATGCAGTAGTCTGCATAACAGTAAATCTTCTATTTTTGTAAGAATAAAAATTCAAAGTGGAAAGCAAAAGAAATGTAAGAGGGGCCTGGGGACGTGACTAATGAACAGAGAACTTGTTATTTTAGTGCCAGGAATGTCTTTCTTGTTTATTCTGGACCCTATTTGGAAATTGGCATCTTCTGAAATTTGTGTGAAATTGGCAAAATTGCCAATTTCTAACCACTTTATTAGATAGTTGAAATTGGTAAATGGGTGGTTTCTTTTACTCATTCGATAGAAAAAAATGGAGTTCTAGCGAAATAGTTATGATTTTTGTTGACTAGTACACAGGAATTGGCCAAAAATAGGCTCAAAGTGGGCGGAATCGCCGATGCGTAAACATCGGCGAGACCGCTAACTTTGTGAGAGCATAATTCTGTAAGTTTTATATCAAATTTCATACTTTTGGTGTCATTATGATCGGGAAAAGATTCTCTATCATTTCATAAAATAATTGTTTTTTTTCCAAAAAATTTTCGACCCTGAGAACAAGTTTAGGAGAGGGCCTCTCGACCCTGAAAAGGTTAATAACTGTACACTGTATCTGTTGTGTGTATGTAAAGCTATAATGTAATACTATCTATAAAATGTATTTTTTGTGAATATTTTTGGATTTCTGGAATGGATTAATTGTATTTCCATTATTTCTTATGGGAAATATTGCTTTGCCTTTCAAACTTTTCGACTTTAGAACTAGCTCATGGAATGGATTAAGTTTGAAAGTCGAGGTTCTACTGTATATATAAGCACTCAATTAGTCATTGCCCTATTAATTTTAAAACAATCTTAAGTTTGCCTAAGATGCTTTGCATATTAAGGTGCTTTCTTCATGAACACTTAAGTGCCATTCACCTCTATACAAACATCATATCCTGCTGAAACAATCTTAATCTAAAGTGACACATTCAATCAAACCAGCAGCAGGTGTATACTTACAGTACCATATTTGATGGTACTGTGTTTGAAGTCATTCAAGGGGAAGACAGGCATAACTAATGAGATAAATAGAAGGTACTGAGGATAATAAGCTAAGGAAACTTGAAATAATGGTACATAAAAGAGAGAAACTTACGACGACATTTCGGTCTGACTTGGACCATTGACTTTGTCAATGGTCCAAGTCGGACCGAAACGTCGTCGTAAGCTTCTCTCTTTTATGTGCGGGTTATTTGTGTATCGTTCCAGTCACGGTATTGTGCCTTTTTTGTTATTTTGAAATAATGGTTTTAAGTTGGACAAATTTTGATTCAAAAAGAATTCAAGAAAGTACTGGTGTAGTAATAGTTGTAGATAAGCAAGACAAACAGCTCAGTCATCACAGCTAACAGCTTGAGTATTTTTAAAAATTGGTTGGACAAATAGACGAGTAAGAAGGATTTGGTTTGAGAAGGATATACGTATGGTGGAACCCTTGGCCACAAACGCTTCCAAACATGACCAAAAAATTTGCCAAATTTTTGCATCTGGTCACGAACACATAATCGGGTACCGAACAAACACAGCCACGCCTATTTTTTGCACGTTAATTTTCCCTACTTTCTGTTGTTTGTGTACACCTCGCCTTGTAGCCGGTCTCGGTCAGATGTGTGTTCATTCACTGTGAACTCCTTGTGTTGTATTTCGTGAGTTTGTGAATTTATTTTGCAATTAACCATGGCCTCTAGGCAAGGGAAGAGTGGTAATGTGGGTAAAAAGAAGGGTTTGAAGAAAACTGAAAAAGAAGCGAAGAAGGAAATTATTGAAAAGTATGAAATTGGTGTGTGTGTTACCGATCTTGCTGCGGAGTTCAAGAAGCCAAAGTCTACGATCTCAACTATTCTGAAGCAGAGAGGGGCTATTAAAGCAACTCCATAGAATTACGCTCATCATAAACACCCTTAAAAACAAGGCAGGAGACAAACAACTTGCCTGCTTTTATGTACAAAAAAGCTTCTCAAGTATATTGTCACCAATTATTGCAACGCTCTTTAACAAATCCAAAATAAATTATTTCCGGGTGAGCGGTAGTCGGCGATGTTGCCGTATGCGGTTCAATTTCTGTCAACTTCATGGCTCCATATCTCAGTAAGTATTGATAGCAAAAATTTTTTTTAGCCTATAACACTTAGAAAAAAAAAAAACTATCATTTCATAAGAAAAATAATTTTTTTTTATATTTTTCAACCCCGAGAACAAGTTTGGAAGGGGGCCTCTTGACCCTCAAAGAGTTAAGCAAGTGATTCTGGTTGGGTGTGAGAAAGATGCATCTAGTATGAATCAGTAGGCCTACTGCAGTGCTCCTCTATTTATATGTTTACATGATTCTCTCAATTAATTATGATTATCATCATCTCTGTTCAAGATATGCTTGAATAAAAAGTGAAGGCAGGTAGGTACCATGGTAGTATCTGAGTATCAGAAAACCAGAGAATCATCACAGAACTGAGTGATTTTGAAGAGGTGGTTCAGCATTTATCCCTTTTATACCTATTTTACAAGTCAACCCCTAGTTTTGTATTAAAAATAGAATTTCAAAATTCAACCTGAAAGCCTATACTTATGGTATGCTCTTCTTTCAAATTATGGAACACTACTAAAATAAATAGCAACTATTATGATGATCACTGACCCCAAGCAGGTGCAGAAATGTTCCTTGAAGAGTTTTGCAACTGCTTCTTTGACAACACAGGTGAAGTCTGTTCTGCTGCTGCAGCTGCTGCTGCCTCTGCTGCTAACTTCTTACGCTGCTTCTGGGATAACTTGCCAGTTTTGCTACAGAAAATTAAGTTAATTAGTGTTGTACTTAAAATAACTGAAATCTGATATACCACAAGTGTAAATATTTTATTATATGGTACTTTTCAGTGCCTACAAATATATTTTCACACAGTTCCTGTACCTGCTAAACATCTTAAGGCATTAATACATATGCCAACTCAAAGGTGATTAATTTAAGCTCTTACTGATATTTTTTTTTTCAACAAACTGGCTGTATCCCACCAAGGCAGGGTGACCTAAAAAGAAAAACTTTTGTTTTTCTTTTTAAATTTAGTAATTTATACAGAAGGGGTTACTAGCCCCTTACTCCCAACATTTTAGTCGCCTCTCATGACATACATGACTTACGGAGGAATCCTTTTCTAGTTCCCCATGGAGATAAGAAATAAAGAACAAAAACTATTAAGAAAATAGAAGAAAACCCAGATGGGTGTGTAAATATATATGCAAGGGTAAGTAGAAGTAGCCCTAGGTAGTAGGTTGGTAGACAGCAACCGCCCAGGGAGGTACTACCGTCCAGCCAAGTGAGTGTAAAACGAAAGCCTGTAATTGTTTTACATGATGGTAGGATTGCGGGTGTCCTTTTTTCTGTCTCATGAACATGCAAAATTTCAGGTACGTCTTGCTACTTCTACTTACACTCAGGTCACACTACACATACATGTACAAGCGTATATATACATACCCCTCTGGGTTTTCTTCTATTTTCTTTCTAGTTCTTGTTTATTTCCTCTTATCTCCATGGGGAAGTGGAAAAGAATTCTTCCTCCGTAGGCCATGCGTGTTGTAAGAGGCGACTAAAATGCCGGGAGCAAGGGGCTAGTAACCCCTTCTCCTGTATATATTACTAAATTTGAAAGGAGAAACTTTGGTTTTTTCTTTTGGGCCACCCCGCCTCGGTGGGATACGGCCGGTGTGTTGAAAGAAAGAAAGAAGTAGAAGTAGCAAGATATACCTGTTATCCTGAGTGTTTATGAGACAGAAAAAACACCAGTAATCCTGCCATCTGTTTCACACTCACTTGGCAAGATGGTAGTACCTCCTTTGGTGGTTGCTGTCTTACCAACCTACTACCTAGGTACTACTGAGATATATTAAGGGAAAAAAACATCTAAGACAACTCCCAAGGATTTGGTTGTAAAGCTAGCCACCAGGGGCCATCACCTTCATTTTCAGAAGATATGTCAATGTTTCAAGTTGCAAATCAATGCAGAGGCATTCTCAAAATCCTGAAAAGAAGCCTCGCAGCAGAAAACCTTACCTCAACTACCTAGGTATCTTACCTGTTATTGATTCTGGGGTCACTGCCCCTGCAACCCATTAATAGACCAGGCCTACAGATTGTGATAGCAGTACTGAACCCTATGTAGACCTCATAACCAGTTAATCAGGAAATGGTTTGAGAAGACTCAAAATAATAAAGTTCTGGGAAAGAGCTGATGGGGGGGGGGATAGCTAATCATGTGCTTCATGTGGGTGCCAACACTTTGAAACTCTTCATGCCCTGGCACCCTGGTGCTAACATCAAACCCAAATACAGCTTTCTAGTCAACAAGGCTGTTGGTACTGGTAGCCCACTGACCATCATAGCCTGGTTGATTTGGCACTTGGTGGAGATTCTTGTCCAATTTCCTCTTGAAGACCTCTAAATTTGTCCCAGCAATTTCTGATATCTTCTGGTAAGATGTTGAATAGCCTGGGACCAAGGATGTTGATACAATTTCATCTTATTCTGCCCACTGTGCCCATTCTTTTCACTGTTTATTTTACATTTCTTTCCTTATCTCCCACTCAAATATGCTATGGCAGTGTGCAAATTTGGGACTAAGCTCTCAAATACTTTTCATGTATACATCATACATACCTCTCTCCTGCACTCCAGCAAGACTATATTTAGGACTCTGAGGTGTTCCTCATAATTTAAATCTTCATTGGCTCTATTTGGGCAGTAAATGATGTCTCCTGCCCTGAATAGAGCTCTCAAAACTGAACAATATTCTTAATGTAAGAGCACAAGTGGTTTGAATAGCATCATCACTGGCCCTATTTTCCTTATTTTGAAAATTCTCATTATCCACCCTATCATTTTCTTAGCTGTTGTAACATCTGAATCACTGTGCTCTTTGAAAGAAAGGTCAGCCAACATAATTACTCCCTAATCTTTCCTGTGTTCTTACATGTTATCTGATGATCCTGTTGGGTTTTCCATACAGTGTCACTTTTGAATTCTTTATTCTTTCCATACCTAAGCAGCTGGAACTTATCACCAATGAATGACATGTTCTCCACTGCCTATTGGAAAACCCTGACACTAAAGATATTAACTTTTCCCATTCCAACGTATTATCAACTAACTTTCAAGTTTCATTTACTTTATATTCAGCACAGCAGCCCTTCTTCAAACTGCTCTCATATTTACAATTTAATTTAGTTATATCTTACAGAATACAATAATATTAGTTTAAGTGTGGGCTATTTCTAACTTGCACCTCACCTGTTTTTTGCCAAATGACCAGTCTTCTGAGCTGCTATTATGGAGTCTCGCAAGCTTGGAAATTCAGTTATTGAAACTTTTCCGTGTACTCTGGAAATGTAAACAAGTTATCAATAAACTATAAACATTTCTTTAACACATCGGCCATTTCCCACCACGGCAGGGTGACCCAAAAACAAAGAAAAACCTTTCATCATCATTCAACACTTTCACCATCACTCATACATAATCAGTGTCTTTGCAGAGGCGCTCAGATAAGATAGCTTAGACATCCCTCCAAACTGCCAATATCCCAAACCCCTCCTTTAAAGTGCAGGCATTGTACTTCCCATTTCCAGGACTCGAGTCCAACTAACCTGTTTCACTGAATCTCTTCACAAAATATTACCCTGCTGACACTCCAACAGCTTGTCAGGTCCCAAAAACCTTCATCTCCATTCACTCCAATTTAACACACTCAAGCACGCTTGCTGGAAGTCCAAGCCCCTCACCCATAAAACCTTCTTTACCCCTCCCTCCAATATTATTAATAGTAAACGAGGGGTTTGGGATATTGGCTGTCTGGAGTGACATCTAAACTGATACTAATACATACTATCAAGATTAGTCAATACTGACACACTCAATTTTAGGCCAATACTGATACCACCAAAATTAGCTGATATCCACTGATATTGATACCATCAAAATTACCACCAAATGCCAACTGATACCATCAAAGTCAACCACCTGGTGGTTCACACTTACACTCACTCACCCATTTGACCATAAACAGAAATATCAATCTCAATCTCAAAATAATGAATCTTAACTAGTCATAAGTTGGCCTGTGATACTCCAATACTGAAACTATGTATAGTGCCAAAACAAAAGCATTCACATTGCTAAACTCACAACTAGTATTTAGTCACTTAGCCATAATACCAACTTACCTCATAATTTTGTAATATTTTAAACTTAAGATTTAATATAAGTCTGCCCGAAATGCCTAGCCATGCTAGGTGTTCTAGTGGTACACTCTGTAATTATTATTTTACTACATGTAAACCACACAATAACCAAATTCTGTAAACTCAGCATTGTAATCCTTATAGAGAATAAACTTTGAATTGAATTGAACTGAATAATACAGTGGACCCCCGGTATTCGATATTAATCCGTTCCTGAGAGCTCATCGAATACCGAAAAGCGAATCAATTTTCCCCATAAGAAATAATGGAAATCAAATTAATCCGTGCAAGACACCCAAAAGTATGAAAAAAAAAAAATTTTTACCACATGAAATATTAATTTTAATACACACAAACTGAAGAAGACATGCACAGTTACATGACACTTACCTTTATTGAAGATCTGGTGATGATTGATGGGATGGGAGGAGGAGTGTGTGTGGATGGTGTTAGTGTTTAGAAGGGGAATCCCCTTCCATTAGGACTTGAGGTAGCAAGTCCTTTTCTGGGGTTACTTCCCTTCTTCTTTGAATGCCACTAGGACCAGCTTGAGAGTCACTGGACCTCTGTCGCACAACAAATCTGTCCATAGAGCTCTGTACCTCCCGTTCCTTTACGATTTGTCTAAAATGGGCCACAACATTGTCATTGTAATAGTCACCAGCATGGCTTGCAATAGCTGTGTTAGGGTGATTTTCATCCATAAAGGTTTGCACTTCAACCCACTGTGCACACATTTCCTTAATTTTTGAAGTAGGCACAATGGATTCCACAACTGGTATAGACTTCTCAGGGTTAGCCCCAAACCCTTCAAAATCTTTCTTAATTTCCATACTAATTCTCACCCTTTTTACCACAGGGTTGGCACTAGAAGCTTTCTTGGGGCCCATGGTGACTTATTTTGTAGAAACAAGCACCAAAAACAGTGATAATATGGATAATATGGAATGTACCGAAAGTATCCTTAGATGCGCACACACTGGCTGGCTTGTAAACACTGGCACACAAGGGGTAGTTCAGGCCACACGTGGACACGTCTCGTACGAATCGTATTGAATACCGGGTTTTCAATCGGATACCGAGGCAAAATTTTTGCGTTAAAATGCATCGAATACCGGATTTATCGAATACCGATGCCATCGAATACCGGGGGTCCACTGTACCACTAAAATTAGCTGACCCCCACTGATTCCAGTACCACGAAAATTAGCTAATACTAATGATAGCATCAAAATTAGCTGATACTGATACCATTAAAATTAGCTGATATTGATACCATCAAAATTAGCCAATACATACCATACACAAATAACCCGCACATAGAAGAGAGGAGCCTACGACAACGTTTCAGTCCGACTTGAACCATTTACAAAGCCACACTAACAAAAAGGAGAGCAGGATGGGTATATATAGGCAGGAGGTGGTAGTAGTAGTAGTAGTAGTAGTGAAGGTGGAAGGTAGTAGTAGTGGGGAGGTAGTAAAAGGAGGAGGAGCCAGTCAAATACTAAGAGAGAGAAGCACTGCAAGGGAGCTAGGTGCTCACAAAGGGTTAGAGCAAGAACACTGAGGATGGGGGGAAATAAATAAATAAATAAAGAAGGAACACATAGACAGGGTTATTTGAGTATCGTTCCAGTCATGGTATTGTGCCTTTTTTTGTTAGCCAATACCAACCGATACTGATACTGTGCCACACCCCTCCATACGGCCATAACAAACTATGGCATTTGTAAAAATATGGACCAATATTTTTGTGGAAAAAACTGATTTATGATTAATAAATATTTGTTGAGGTATAATATGTTTTACCCTATATTAGTTTTTTATAAATATTTCTATGAGAGTGAGCAAGTGGTTTTTATGATTTGATGTGCTCTTGAATTGTAAGCAAGGTAACATGTTGGAAGGGACTCAGAGAAACTGGTTAACTGGAGGAGAGTCTTGAAGGTGGGAGCACAGTGCTTGCATTCTCAAAAACGAGTGGGAATATTGCAGTTTGGAAAGTTGTCTGAGATGTAATGTTGGCATGCCTCTGGCAAGGCAGTGACAGGGTGAGTGATGGTGAGTGTTTTTTTCTTTTACAGGTCACCCATCTTGGTAGAAGATGGTTGGTGTGTTAGAAAAAAAAAAAAAACCTGTGATTTTGAGTGGTGTGTCTCAGCTGCCACCATGTGGGAGGGATCGGTTAGGTAAAGAAATAAATGTTAAGATTAGCAAGACCTTAAGACGTAACTCTTAGGCACTCTAATAACTGATCTCAGTTAAGGTGTGTGGGGTCAATCATCATATATCCATTTTAGGCATCTTTAAACACTTTCCTTCTCATGAGTGGGTTATCAGGCTTGTCCACGTATCTGGCCATTCTGGTATTCAACCTTAACAGCTGGTTAATTGCTAAAAGAGAAAAATATGTGTCTTGATAGAACACTGTAGGTAGAGCCTCATAAAAAGTAACCATGAGTGCTTATATACCTGCTGTATGTGTTAGCATCATCAAGTTCAGCTGGGGAGGAAATCAGAGGAGACTGAGTATAGTCAAAATCAATATTTTCCTGAACCGGTGACTCTGTTGGTGATTTTACCGGAGTGATGACAGACTGACCAACTGTATTTTTCTTCCTACAAACTCTCTGCCATGAACTACTATCTGGAAACAAAAAATACAATTGTGAAGCATATCCAAATACCATAAGTTATATTAAATTGGTTTATATGTATTGTATCCTACTTATAACTCAATATACAGTAGTGGGAAACTAATAAAACACACACACAAACTTAAACTTAGCTACTGTATCACACTTACCTTTGGGAACCTGAATAACAGCCTCACCATCTTCAGTGTGGTGTACTGGTACAGCCAGTTTAGAAGTACTACTTTTGATCTCAGGTATGCCAGTGGAAGATTGTGAGGGAACTCGCTCTTCTAGATCACTGAAATCTAAAGTTCCAAAATCTTCCTCTATATCTCTAGTAGTATCACAGTCAGAAGAACTAACAGAAGATGCCGAAATTTTCCGACAACGTGCATCTCCTTGACTGTTACGGTGCTGGCGTTTCTTTTTACGTGTTGAACTTGAGCCTCCACCATTTAATAGTTTTTCACCTATGAATTCAAGTAATATTTATTACAGGCACTATTGTTACCTGGGTTTGCATTAAATTATGTGACTGTGGTACTTGAAACAGTCATGAAAACTAAGATAATTATGGCAAGGAGTAATCTCTAGCAGATACAAAATAACTTATTCATGTACAATTCATACTACTAAAAGCCTTATATAATTTATTTTTCCTCAACTTCACCTCCTGCTAAGGAAGGATGACCCCAGAGAAGGAAACATTGACTATCATTCAATCACTGTTGGAAAAAAAAAAAAAAAAAAAAAATAATGCTGAGTTCTTAGTACAAACTTCTTCCCTGTGGGAAGAGTGAAGATAAAAGGCCCCTACCCTTAGGCACAACCTACTCAAACCCTATCATTGCACGATGATGCCCCAGCATCACGGAAAGTTAGTGTGTCTAAGTCAAATATTGTTTTACTTTTTTTTTTCCAACACGTCGGCCGTCTCCCACTGAGGCAGGGTGACCCAAAAAGAAGGAAAATCACCAAAAAGAAAATACAGTGGACCCCCGCATAACGATGGCATCACATAGCGATTTTTCCGCATACCGATTACTTTTATCGCAAAATTTTTGCCGCGCATACCGATTAAAAACCCGCTTACCGATTTTCGTCCGAGACGCGTCCAATGTGCCCTCAGCCAGCCTCACATGTGCCGGCCGTCCCATTGTTTACCAGCCAGCCTCCGCGGTAACATCCAAGCATACACTCGGAATATTTCGTATTATTACAGTGTTTTCGGTGCTGTTTCTGGAAAATAAGTGACCATGGGCCCCAAGAAAGCTTCTAGTGCCAACCCTGTGGTAAAAAGGGTGAGAATTAGTATGGAAATTAAGAAAGATTTTGAAGGGTTTGGGGCTAACCCTGAGAAGCCTATGCCAGTTGTGGAATCCATTGTGCCTACTTCAAAGATTAAGGAAATGTGTGCACAGTGGGTTGAACTGCAAACCTTTATAGATGAAAATCACCCTGACACAGCTGTTGCAAGCCGTGCTGGTGACTATTTCAATGACAATGTTGTGGCCCATTTTAGACAAATCGTAAAGGAACGGGAGGTACAGAGCTCTATGGACAGATTTGTTGTGCGACAGAGGTCCAGTGACTCTCAAGCTGGTCCTAGTGGCATTAAAAGAAGAAGGGAAGTAACCCCGGAAAAGGACTTGCTACCTCAAGTCGTAATGGAAGGGGATTCCCCTTCTAAACAGTAAGAAGATAATGCTCTCCCCTCCTCCCATCCCATCAATCATCACCAGATCTTCAATAAAAGTAAGTGTCATTTAATTGTGCATGCCTTTTTCAGTTTGTGTGTATTAAAATTAACATTTCATGTGGTAAAAAAAATTTTTTTTCATACTTTTGGGCGTCTTGCACGGATTAATTTGATTTCCATTATTTCTTATGGGGAAAATTCATTCGCATAACGATTATTTCGCATAACGATGAGCCCTCTTGCACGGATTAAAATCGTTAACCGGGGGTCCACTGTACTTTCATTATCATTCAAAACTTTCACCTCACTCACACATAATTACTGTCTTTGTAGAGGTGCCCAGATACAAAAGTTTAGAATCATATATGTGTATAAAGATATATAACATACACCTCCAAACTACCAATATACCAAACCCCTCCTTTAAAGTGCAAGCACTGTACTTCACATTTCCAGAACTCAAGTCCAGCTATATAAAAATAATTGGTTTCCCTGAATCCCTTCACTAAATATTACCCTGCTCACACTCCAACAGCTCATCAGGTCCCAAAAACCATTCATCTCCATTCAATCCTATCTAACACGCTCACACATGCTTGCTAGAAGCTCCTCGTACACACAACCTCCTTTACTCCCTCCCTCCAACCTTTCCGAGGACGACCCCTACCCCGCCTTCCTTTCCCTACAGATTTATATGCTCTCCAAGTCATTCTACTTTGATCCATTCTCTCTAAATGACCAAACCACCTCAACAACCCCTCTTCAGCCCTCTGACTAACACTTTTAGTAACTCCACACCTCATCCTAATTTACACACTCCGAATTCTCTGCATAATATTTACACCACACATTGCCCTTAGACACGACATCTCCACTGCCTCCACCCAACTCCTCGCTGCAGCATTTGTAACCCAAGCTTCACACCCATATAAGAGTGTTTGTACCACTATACTTTCATACACTCCCTGCATGGATAAAGTTTTTTGTCTCCACAGATACTTCAACGTACCACTCACCTTTTTTCCTTTATCAATTCTATGGTTAACCTCATCCTTCATAAACCCATCCACTGACAAGTCAACTCCCAAATAGTATCTGAAAACATTCACTTCTTCCATACTCCCTCTCTCCAATGTGATATCCATTTTTTTCTTTATCTAAACCATTTGATACCCTCATCACCTTACTCTTATCTATGATCACTTTCAACTTTCTACCTTTACATGCCCCCCCAAACTTGTCCACTAACCTTTGCAACTTTTCTTTAGAATCTCCCATAAGCACAGTATCATCAGCAAAAAGTAACTGTGTCACTTCCCATTTTGTATTTGATTCCCCATAATTTAATCCCACCCTTCACCCCACCCCCCTAGCATTTACTTCTTTTACAACCCCATCTATAAATATATTAAACAACAATGGTGACATTACACATCCCTGTCTAAGACCTTCTTTTACCGGGAAGTAATCTCCCTCTCTTCTACACACCCTGACCTGAGCCTCTTAATCCTCATAAGAACTCTTTAGAGCATTTAGTAACTTACTACCTATTCCATATACTTGCAACATCTGCCACATTACTCCCCTATCCACTCTATCATATGCCTTTTCTAAATCCATAAATGCATGAAAACTTCTCTACCTTTATCTAAATAATGATCACATATATGCTTCAATGTAAATACTTGATCTACACATTCTCAACCCACTCTAAAGCCTCCTTGCTCATCCAAAATCCTACTCCCTGTCTTTCCTCTAATTCTTTCAATAATAACCCTACTATACACTTTTCCTGGTATACTCAGTAAACTTATTGCCCTATAATTTTTACAATCTCTCTTGTCCCCCTTCCCTTTATATAAAGGAACTAAACATTCTCTCTGCCAATCCCTAAGTACCTTCCCCTCTTTCATACATTTATTAAACAAAAATACCAACCACTCCAACACTATATCCCCCCCTGCTTTTAACATTTCTGTCATGATCCCATCAGTTCCAGCTGCTTTACCTTCTTTCATTCTATGTAATGCCTCACACATCTTCCCTACACTCACATTCTGCTCTTACTCCTAAAAGATGTTACACCTCCCTGGCCAGTGCATGAAATTACCGCCTCCCTTTCTTCATCGACATTTAAAAGTTCCTCAAAATATTCCCGCCAAGGAAAACAAGAAGATTCGTAGTAGTCCTCCTGTTTTGAGTCCTCAGGTCAAGAAGGGAAACTGGTCAGTGGCTGGACAGCAGGGAACGAAGTTGACGATCAAGAAGACGAATGGAAAGGTAGAAATGATGAAGAAGAAAGAGACTGCCGTGGAAACTGTTGTGGAAACATCTAATACATTCTCAGTGCTACCCGACGAAAGTGAGTCCACTACTGGGAACGTCATGACGAACGACACCAAGGAAGGTAAGAATATTGTTGTTGTTGGGGATAGCCAAGTTAGGTATATGGATAGGGCGTTCTGCTTGAAGGACAGGAGTAGGAGACAGAGAGTTTGCTTTCCTGGGGCTGGGATGGAGGATACTGTTAGCCGTCTGGATGACATCATGAGAGGTAATGGGAGAAATCCTATTATCTGTCTCAGTGCTGGAGGCAACGATGTTGGCAGACATAGGAGTGAAGACCTGATTAGCAGGTATAGGTTAGCAATAGAAATAATTAGGAGGAAGGGTGGAAACCCTGTCATATGTGGTATTTTGCCAAGGAGAGGAGTTGGAAATGAATGGTTGTCCAGGGCAATTGGTGTCAATTGCTGGCTGGACAAATACTGTAAGGAAAATGCGGTAACATTCATTGACAACTGGGACCTCTTCTATGGCAGAAATGACATGTATGCCAGGGATGGGGTTCACTTATCTAGGTCTGGGGTGGGGGCACTGGCAACTGCAGTGGAGGGAGCTGTTAGGACTTTAAACTAGGAATAGTTAGTGGTATGGGTCTTGGCAGGAAAACAGTGAAGTCCCAGTGTAGTAATATTATGGGTTCTAGAGGAACTAGTAATAAGCAGAACGAGGTAGATATTGAAAAGCCAGTGACACTGGGTGATAAGGACAGTAATAGGTTTAGTAGAAAAACAGAAATGAGCAGGAAGGGTAAAGAGAAAGGAGAGTCTTTCAATGTTTATTATGCTAATAACCGTAGTGCTAGGAATAAGATGGACGAGTTGAGATTAGTTGCTAGTGCAGGTAACATTGATGTATTTGCCTTAACTGAGACATGGTTTAATTTAAAAAGTCGAGACATGCCTGCGGAATGTCACATTCAGGGTTTTAAATTGTTCCAAGTAGACAGAAGTATCGGGAAGGGGGGTGGGGTGGCATTGTGTGTCCGAGATCGCTTGAGCTGTTGCATAAAAACGGGTATTAAGTCTGCAGTAACACATACAGAGTCTGTTTGGATAGAATTTTCAGAGGGGCATGAAAAACTGATTTTAGGTGTGATATACCGTCCCCCAAACTTAGATAGGGACCAAGGGAGACTACTATGGGAGGAAATTGTTAAGGCCACAAGGCACGATAATGTAGTAATTCTAGGAGACTTTAACTTTAGTCATATTGATTGGAATTTCTTGACTGGGAATTTAGAATCATACGACTTCTTAGAAGTAGTTCAGGATTGTTTTTTGAAGCAGTTTGTGACAGAACCTACAAGGGGAAATAACCTGCTTGACTTAGTTCTGGCAAACAATGAATCCCTTGTTAATAATTTAGAAATTTCAGAGGAACTGGGTGCTAGCGACCACAAATCAATTACATTTAGCATTGAATGGAAGTACGATAGTAGCGATAACTCAGTAACAGTCCCGGATTTTCGCTTAGCAGATTACGATGGGCTTAGAGAACACTTATCATCTGTTGACTGGGGTAATGAAGAGAGGTATCAATATGTCAGTTTTCTGAACACTATATATGCTGCTCAAAGAACGTTTATCCCGTATAAAGAAATTAGATCAAATAGAAATGACCCAAAATGGATGAATAATAGGCTGAAATACCTACTAGGGCATAAGAAAGGAATTTATAGGCGCATCAAAAGAGGTGAGGGTCATCTTATGAATCAGTATATTGACATTAAGAGGGACATTAAAAAGGGGATAAGAAAAGCTAAAAGGGACTATGAAATTAAAGTTGCTAGGGATTCTAAAACTAACCCAAAAAGTTTTTTCCAGGTCTATAGAACAAAAGTTAGAGATGAGATAGGTCCCCTTAAAAATAACTATGGGCATCTTACTGACAAAGAGAATGAAATGTGCTCGATTTTAAATCATTATTTTCTCTTGGTTTTTACACAGGAAGACACTAACAATATTCCAGTAATTAATTTTTATAGTGGGCTAGAAGAAGATAAATTATGTAACATCACAGTCACTAGTGAAATGGTTGTGAAGCAGACAGACAGACTGAAGCAAAATAAGTCGCCAGGTCCTGATGAGGTTTTTTTCAAGGGTTCTTAAGGAATGCAAAATGGAACTCTGTGAACCATTAATATTTTTAATTTATCTCTTCAAACAGGTGTAGTGTCTGATATGTGGAAGATGGCTAATGTAATTCCTATTTTTAAAACAGGGGACAAGTCGTTACCGTCAAATTACCGCCCAATAAGCCTGACCTCAATTGTAGGAAAATTACTAGAGTCAATTATAGCTGAGATTATAAGAAGCCATCTCAATAAGCATAGCTTGATTAATGATACTCAGCATGGATTCACGAGAGGCCGTTCTTGTCTAACTAATTTATTAACTTTCTTCAGTAAAGCTTTTGAGGCTGTTGATCACGATAAAGAATTTGATATTATTTACTTAGATTTTAGTAAGGCTTTTGATAGAGTTCCACACTAAAGACTGTTAAAGAAAGTGGCAGCTCATGGCATTGAGGGAAAAGTGCTCGCATGGATCGAGTCGTGCCTCACAGACAGGAAGCAGTGTGTGTCCATAAATGGGGTTAAATCCGAGTGGGGATCTGTAACAAGTGGCATACCACAGGGATCAGTCTTAGGTCCGTTGTTGTTTATAATATATATCAATGACCTTGATGAGGGTATTACTAGTGATATGAGCAAATTGGCCGATGACAAAGATAGGTAGGATAATTGATTCAAACGTAGATGTTACGGAACTTCAGGAGGATTTAGACAAACTCTATTCTTGGTCAGAAAAGTGGCGGATGCAGTTCAATGTAGATAAATGCAAGGTTCTGAAGCTCGGGAGTGTCCATAACCCTAGCACTTATAAGTTAAATGATGTAGAACTTAGCCATACAGATTGCGAAAAGGACTTGGGGGTCATGGTGAGCAGCAACCTTAAACCAAGACAGCAATGCCTAAGCGTACGTAATAAGGCAAAGAGATTACTGGGATTTATATCAAGAAGTGTAAGCAACAGAAGTCCAGAGGTCATACTGCAGCTTTATACATCATTAGTAAGGCCTCACCTAGATTATGCAGCTCAATTCTGGTCTCCATATTACAGAATGGACATCGATTCGTTAGAAAACATACAGCGTAGGATGACTAAATTAATACATAGCATTAGAAATCTTCCTTATGAAGAAAGATTGAAGACACTTAAGTTACATTCACTTGTTAGACGAAGAATGAGGGGAGACCTGATCGAAGTGTAGAAGTGGAAGATAGGTATTAATAAAGGGGATATTAATAAGGTCTTGAGGATATCTCTCCAAGAGAGAACCTGCAGTAATGGATTTAAATTAGATAAGTTTAGATTTAGAAAGGACATAGGAAAGTATTGGTTTGGAAATAGAGTAGTTGATGAGTGGAACAGTCTACCTAGTTGGGTTATTGAGGCTAAGACTTTGGGTAGTTTCAAATTTAGGTTGGATAAGTACATGAGTGGGAGGGGTTGGATTTGAGTGGGACTTGCACATCAGAGCTTATTTCTTGGGTAGCATTGAAAATTTGGGTTGTTTTATTAGTGGGATAAATTGTAAAGGACCTGCCTAGTATGGGCCAATGGGCCTGCTGCAGTGTTCCTCCTTTCTTATATTCTTATCTACCCAATACCTCCAGCTCCCCATCTATTAATTCTCCTACTCTGTTTTTAACTGACAAATCCACTCATCCCCTAGGCTTTCTTAACTTGTTTATCTCATGCCAAAACTTTTTATTTTCATCAAAATTTCTTGACAGTACCTCTCCTGCTCTCATCTGCTCTCCTTTTGCACTCTCTCACCACTCTCTTCACCTTTCTTTTACTCTCCATATACTTTGCTCTTCTTATAACACTTCTGCTTTGTAAAAACTTCTCATAAGCTATCTTTATCTCTTTTATCACACCTTTTACTTCATCATTCCACCAATCACTTCTCTTTTCTCCTGCACTCACCCTCCTATAGTCACAAACTTCTGCTTCACATTCTAATAAAGCATTTTTAAAACTATTCCAACTCTCTTCAACCCCCCCACTACTCATACATGCACTAGCCCACCTTTCTGCCAATAGCTGCTTATATCTCACCCTAACTTCCTCCTCCCTTAGTTTATACACTTCCACCTCTCTCTTACTTGCTGTTGCCATTTTCCTTTTGTCCCATCTACCTCTTACTCTAACTGTAGCTACAACTAAATAATGATCCAATATACCAGTTGCCCCTCTATACATCCTGAAGCCTACCCATCAACCTTTTATCCAGCAATACATAATCTAACAAACTACTTTCATTATATGCTGTATCATACCTTGTATACTTAATCCTCTTTTTCATAAAATATGTATTACTTATTACCAAACCTCTTTCTACACATAGCTCAATTAAAGGCTCCCAATTTTCATTTACCCCTGGCACCCCACATTTACCTACTACTCCCTCCACAACATTTTTACCCACTTTAGCATTGAGATCCCCAACCACAAGTACCTACTTACTTGGTTCAAAGCTCCCCACGTACTCACTCGACATTTCCCAAAATCTCTCTCTCTCTCTCCTCTACACTTCTCTCTTCTCCAGGTGCATAAATGCTTACTATAACCTACTTTTCACATCCAACCCTTATTTTACTCCACATAATCCTTGAATTTATACATTTATATTCCCTCTTTTCTTGCCATAACTTATCCTTCAACATTATTGCTACTCCTTCTTTAGCTCTAACTCTATTTGAAACCTCTTGACGTAATCCCATTTATTTCTCACCACTGAAACTTTGTTGCACTTCAGCTTTGTTTCACTTAAAGCCAGGACATCCAGCTTCTTCTCATTCAAAACATCCACAATCACCTCTTTCTTATCATTTGCACAACATCCACAAACATTCAAACATCCCACTTTGACAGTTTTCTACTTTTTCTTTTTAGTAGGCTATATGGGAAAAGGGGTTACTAGCACATTGTTTTACTTATAAAATATGGTATAAACCTTGGTAATAAATACCGACAAGTTGGTTTAGAACGACACGTAAGCAAACACTCATACATAGGGGTTATTACCAACAAACCATTAAATGTCCTCAAAAAGGAACTCTACAGATTCCTCAAAATCAGTTTCTGGTCACCAGGGTTGTGATGTATACGTTGGACTGTGGGTTGGGGGAACTAACAGCTTTATCGATCAGACCAGCAACCAGGAGGCCTGGTCTGGGACCGGCCTGCAGGGGCAGTGACCTTTGGAATGGACTCCAGGTTACTTATGAATTGTTCAAGCCACTGTTAAAAATTTATCCATGATAGAGGTGTTCTAGCATTAGATATTATGATGCTTGGGAAAACACATTCAGCCAAATAATTACAGCAGATCTCTCTGGTTCTGAGAAAATAAATTGCTGTTTTCTATTTTGTATAAACTTCACATTCTACACCTACAATGTACAACTAGTGCTGTGGTGCCATTATAATGCCAAAGGTTTATGTAGCTATAAGGAAGAAGTAAAAAGGAATATTCAAGTGTTTGGCAAAGTTTTGCCAACAGTTACACAGTGGCATAAAAAAAGGATAGATTAGGAAGCGTTACTTTCTTACAAGCGAAGATTTGGTTTACTACCCTCATCTAAGGCAATCTCTTATTTATCCAAGGAAAATCCCAAACTATGAATTTATTATTATTATAATAAAAAAGAAGCGCTAAGCCACAAGGGCTATACAGTGCTGCAGGGTAGGGAAGGAAGCGAGGGTATTGGGCGGCAGAAGGGGGGAAGGATGATCAGTAGGTTACAGAAAACAGCGGGGCAGGGGATAGTGCGGGGGTAGAGGGTAGCAAGAGATTGAGCTAGAAAGGGCTGAAGGCATCAGAGTTTGTGAAGTAAGTCAGTTGTCAAAAAGTCAATGAGAGAGTCCGGATGAAAGGTGGGTCCATCAGCGAGAAGGGAAGGTAAAGAGAGAGCAGCGGAGCGAAGACGATGATGGAGGTAAATTCTGCGTGCTCGTTGATAAAGTGGGCAGTCCAACAGAATGTGGCTGACTGATAATGGAGCCTGACAATTCTCACAGAGAGGAGCAGGGCGCCTCTCCATGAGAGAACCATGAGTAAGACGAGTATGGCCAATGCGAAGACGGGAGAGAGTAGTCTCCCAACCTCGACACTGGTGACAAGAAGACGGCCAGTAACCTACACTCGGTTTAATAGATTAAAGTTTGTTACCGAGCATAGAAGACCAATGTTGTTGCCAACGGGTGTGAAGGTGGGTAGCTATTGCAGCAAAATAGTCCGTAAATGGAATACCTCTATATGAAACTGGTAGGTCATGTACTGCTGACCGCGCAGCAGTGTCTGCCTGTTCATTGCCCTGTACGTCAACATGACCAGGGACCCAACAAAAAACAACATCTTTATGCTTGGTAAAGATGCGGCGTAGCCAAAGTTGGATACGGAGGACTAAGGGGTGAGGTGTATCAAATTTCTGTATAGCCTGTAAAGCACTAAAGGAGTCTGAGATAACCACAAATGATGACACAGGCATAGATGCAATACGGATAAGTGCTGCAAGAATGGCATACAATTCAACAGTACAAATACTAGCCGAAGATAGTAAATACCCTCGTACGACGCTGTCCAGAAACACTGCTGCAAATCCTATGCTGTCAGAAGACTCAGAGCCATCTGTGTACACTGCAATGGCATGAGAATGAGAGTGGAAGTGGTCAAGAAAAAGAGAGCGGGAAGTGACCGTAGGCAGTTGGGCTTTCGAGCAAGGGAGAGAGAAAGAACAGACTCGAACAGTTGGAACTTCCCAGGGATGTAGGGAAAAGTGAGATGCTACATGAACATAGAAAGGTGGTAATTGAAGAGAAGACAAGAGCGAATGTAGGCGAAGAGAGAAGGGACGGAGTAAACAGGGGCGGCGAACAAATAAAGAATGTCTACTAATATCAGTGACCATTCTATAAATGGAAGGATTGCGGAGATCATGAGAGCGTACATAGTAGCAAAGGCAATGGGCATCACGGCGATCAGATAAGGATGGAACGTTCGCTTCTGCATAGAGGCTCTCAACAGGGGAAGAGCGAAAAGCACCAAGGCATAAACGTAATCCGTGGTGATGAATGGGGTTAAGGCTAGAGAGAGTAGCAGGAGAGGCCGCTGAATAGATCTGGTCACCATAATCAAGGTTCGATAAAATGAGGGTGGAATGTAGGCGAAGGAGAGTTCGACGATCAGCTCCCCATGAAAGATGAGCAAGGGTTTTAAGAAGGTTCAGCCGGCTGTGACAAGTTGCCTTCAGAGAGGTAATGTGAGGTTTCCAGGATAACCTACAGTCAAAGAGGAGGCCCAGAAACCTGACTGTATCATGTTCAGGGATACAGGAGCCATAGAGGTACAAAGGATGATCGGAGATGACAGAGCATCTAGTGAAAGTAATTTGGTGAGTTTTGGTGCTGGAAAATTTAAACCCGTGTGTGGTGGCCCAATTGGAAACACGGTCGACCGCATGCTGGAGAGAAACTGTAATGAGGTGACAGTCAGAGCCTGCACAGGCAATAGCAAAGTCATCAACATAGAGTGATGACCAAATATTTGATGGAAGACTAGAGGCCAAATCATTTATAGCAAGGAGAAAAAGTGTTGTGCTCAGAACACATCCCTGGGGGACACCTTCAGCTTGGATAAAGTCCGGGGAGAGCACATTATTAACCCGAACACGGAAATGCCTGTCAGTTTAAAAGTTCTTAAGGAAGGATGGTAGATTGCCTCGGAGGCCTAAGGAGTGGGCTTGGGCCAAAATATTATACCTCCAAGTTGTGTCATATGCCTTCTCAAGGTCAAAAAATATGGCAATAACTGAGTGGTTATTCGCAAAGGCATTATGAACATAGGTATCCAAGCGTAGTAAGGGGTCTATGGTAGAACGTTCCTTACGGAAGCCATAATGACGAGTGGAGAGACTGTTGGGTGTCTCTAAATACCACACTAAACGTCTATTTACCAGGCGTTCCATCACTTTGCAAACTGCACTGGTAAGAGCAATGGGACGATAGTGGGAGGCTTTATGTCCCGTAGTGCCTGGTTTGCGGAAAGGGAGAACAATGGCAGATTTCCACAGCTGTGGAAGAACTCCTTGTGACCAAATAAGATTGAAAAGGCATAATAGGACTGCAAGGGCTGACTGATGTAAATGTTGTAGCATACGAATATGAATGTCGTCGGGCCCAGCTGCCGATGATCGGCAAGCTGAGAGTGTTGCCTCCAGTTCTTGAAGTGTAAAAGGCACATTATACTGTTCTTCTCTGAGAGAAGAAAAGTCCAAGGGTGCTAACTCTATGGCAGACTTTGAGGAAAGAAATGAGGGGCATAGATGGAGCCCCTGAGAAATACGGACCAGATGATTGCCAATTTCATTGGCAACATCTAGTGGGTTTACTATATTAACACCGGCAACCCGCAGAACAGGAGCCGGGTCAGGAGAATATTTACCACTCAGTTTTCGTACTTTTTTCCAGATTGCACTCATAGAGGAAGCAAAGGTGATGGTGGAGACATAATCTCGCCAGCAAGTGCATTTAGCGCCACGGATGACACGGCGAGCGATTGCACGCTTCTGCTTAAAATCAAGAAGTCTCTCCATGGTTCTACTGTACCGGTACCTGCCCCATGCAGCGCGTTTCAAACGTACTGCACGAGCACAAGCAGGAGACCACCAAGGCACGCATTTCTGAGCATGCCTGCCCGAAGTTTGGGGTATAGAATGAGAAGCTGCAGTTAAAACGGAGGACGAGAAAAGGTGTAAAAGCTCATCAATGGAGGACGAAGAAGGAACCTCACTAAAAACAGTTAGTTGTGAGTAAAGGTTCCAATTTGCCTGATCAAATTGCCAGCGTGGGATACAAAGAGGTGGTGAATATGAAGGGAAAGTAAGAATGATTGGGAAATGATCACTGTCATGTAAATCCGGGAGAACAGACCAGGTGAAGTCTAATGCGGCGGAGGAAGAGCAGACTGAGAGATCGATGCAAGAGAGAGTATGAGTACGAGGATCAAAATGGGTGTGAGTACCTGTATTTAAAACATGGAGGGGGTGGGTGGCAAGAAAAGCCTCTAACTGAATGCCACAGGAATCACAGTGAGACCCCCAGAGGAAATGATGGGCATTAAAATCGCCAAGTAACAGTAGCAGTGGCGGTAATGACGAAACAAGAAAGACAATATCCGGAACAGATAATGCCCGAGAAGGAGAGAGATATAAAGAACAGAGCGTATACCACCCATGCAAGTGCATACAGGCTGCTGTGTAATGCAGCAAAGTACGAACAAATAGCTGATGGTACGGAATATCAGTGCATAGAAGAAGGGCACTTTCATTAAAGGTCCCATCAGGAAAAGGATCTGAAGAATACAATAAATTATAGCCTGAGATGGGAGCGATAACAGCAGAGTGTAATTTTGGTTCCTGTAAGCAAACACCAACAGGGAAAAACTGGGAGAGTAACATCTGAAGCTCACCCCGATTACCCCTGAGGAAGCGTATATTCCACTGTAAATAGGCCACGATTGGCAGTAATAAAGATACCTGAAATCCGCAGGTAAGGGACTAGAGGGGTTAGAAAAGTCCACATGCGGAGGCAGCGGAAAACGTTCAAGCAGCGAAGGAACGGTGCGCTGTAAAGAAAGGAGTTGCGCAGTTGGAGGAGAGGAGAGAGAAGGAACAGAGGGTGGATCAGTGTCCATTGATGTTTTGGTCTCTGCAATGTATTCAGAGATTGCTTCAAGTGTTTCGGAATTCAGAGACGTCGTATGGGTGACAATATTGGAGATGGTAGGGGGAGGATGAGTAAAGATTGGAACTGTAATGGATTGTACCAAGGTAGGGGGGGTGAAAGGGTGGAGGGAACTGGAGAAGAAGCATGGAAGGGAACAGAAGAGGCAGAAACCTGGGAGGTGGCAGAAGAGGAAGAAACTTGGGAGGGAACAGGGGAGGAAGGTACAGTACGAGGAGGAGGGTGAACCTCTACACTTGTAACAGAGCCAGTGAGAGGGGAAGAACCAGGTACAGAGACAGGGAAGGTAAAATGAGGAGGTGGAAGAAGGGAAGGAGGGGTTAAAGGATCTTATTTTGACTTCGGAGAAGTAGAGGGACAATTGGGAGGAGGTGTCGTACGAGATCTCGTCGATACTGAGGCTTGTGAGAGAGAACACGAAGAACCGAAAACAGACTGAGGCATTGAAGTAGGGACATCTGAGCCTAGGACAGCAAAAGAATTAGATACAGGAGTGACTATGGGAGAGGTAACCACAGAGGAGGCTGCAGAAGATGGGACCCCAGAAGTAGGGGGACGTTTTGAAACACGGGAATAAGAAACACGAGGTAGTCTCCCTTGGAGGCAGAGATGAGAAACTGCCATGGCATAAGGGAGACCTTCTGCCTCTTTGAGGTAACGAATTTCCCGCTCATTAAGTAGACTTGGCAATGGCGAGAGTACGAAGGGTGAGCCTCATGACAATTAAGGCAAGAGGGAGGTCGATTACAAGACGTATTAGAATGGTCATCGGCACCACAGACTGGGCACTCGGCTATAGATCTGCAATATTTCGCTGGATGGCCAAATCGCCAGCAATTTCTACACTGTTGCGGTGTAGGGATCACCTTTCGAACTTGTAACCTATGTCCTGCTACATAAACAGAGGATGGGAGTTCACGGCTGTCAAAAGTTAAACGAGCCACATTGCTAGGGTATCGTCTCCGTCCGCGGGCAGGAAGAACATAAGTGTCTACCTTGAGGATTGGGAGATCTTGGAGTTCCAGCTGTTCAAGAATGTCATTGCCACATGTCTGGAAATTTTGTTGAACTATGGTATGGGGCAGAATGACGGTACCACTACAAGAATTGAGGGAATGATGTTTTTCAATAGTGACAGGAACAGTATCGATATGGAAAAGAAGAGAAAGATCATGAGCTTCGGTAGCATTCTGTACAGTGATGATGCGCGTACCGCTCTTAAGAGCATGAAAAGAAATATCTTTACCACCATGGCGTAGGAGTGCCTTGCCAATACAGTGGACCCCTGCATACCGTTGGCCTTACATAACGTTAAATCCGCATACCGATACATTTTATCGCTAAGATTTTGCCTCGCATACCGCTAAAAAACCCGCTCAACGCTGTTCGTCCGAGACGCGTCTAATGTGCGGCCTGAGCCAGCCTCACATGTTCCGCCGGTGGCATTGTTTACCAGCCAGCCTCCGCGGTAACATCCAAGCATACAATCGGAACATTTCGTATTATTACAGTGTTTTTGGTGATTTTATCTGCAAAATAAGTGACCATGGGCCCCAAGAAAGCTTCTAGTGCCAACCCTACAGCAATAAGGGTGAGAATTACTATAGAGATGAAGAAAGAGATCATTGATAAGTATGAAAGTGGAGTGCGTGTCTCCGAGCTGGCCAGGTTGTATAATAAACCCCAATCAACCATCGCTACTATTGTGGGCAACAAAACGGCAATCAAGGAAGCTGTTCTTGCCAAAGGTTCAACTGTGTTTTCAAAACAGAGATCGCAAGTGATGGAAGATGTTGAGAGACTCTTATTGGTATGGATAAATGAAAAACAGATAGCAGGAGATAGCATCTCTCAAGTGATCATAAGTGAAAAGACTAGGAAGTTGCATGAGGATTTAATTAAAAAAATGCCTGCAACTAGTGATGATGTGAGTGAATTTAAGGCCAGCAAAGGTTGGTTTGAGAGATTTAAGAAGCGTAGTGGCATACATAGTGTGATAAGGCATGGTGAGGCTGCCAGTTCGGACCACAAAGCAGCTGAAAAATGTGCAGGAATTCAAGGAGTACATAGACAGTGAAGGGCTGAAACCTGAACAAGTGTTTAATTGTGATGAAACAGGCCTGTTTTGGAAGAAAATGCCAAGCAGGACCTGCATTACTCAGGAGGAAAAGGCACTCCCAGGATATAAGCCTATGAAAGACAGGCTCACTCTGTTGATGTGTTCCAATGCTAGTGGTGATTGCAAAGTGAAGCCTTTATTAGTGTATCACTCTGAAACTCCCAGAGCGTTCAGGCAAAAGAATATCCTCAAGGCTAATTTGTGTGTGCTGTGGAGGGCAAACAGTAAGGCATGGGTCACTAGGGACTTTTTCTATGACTGGTTACACCATGCATTTGCCCCCAATGTGAAAGATTACCTAACTGAAAAGAAATTAGACCTTAAGTGCCTCCTGGTGTTAGACAATGCCCCTGGTCATCCTACAGACGTGGCAGAGTGACTTTATGGGGACGAGCTTCATTAAGGTGAAGTTTTTGCCTCCTAATACCACTCCTCTCCTGTAGTCCATGGACCAGCAGGTTATTGCAAACTTCAAAAAAACTGTACACAAAAGCTCTATTTGAAAGGTGCTTTGTAGTGACCTCAGAAACTCAACTAAGAGAGTTTTGGAGAGAGCACTTTAATATCCTCAGTTGTGTAAACCTTATAGCTAAGGCTTGGGAGGGAGTGACTAAGAGGACCTTGAACTCTGCTTGGAAGAAACTGTGGCCAGAATGTGTAGACCAAAGGGATTTTGAAGGGTTTCAGGCTAACCCTGAGAGGAGTATGCCAGTTGAGGAATCCATTGTGGCATTGGGAAAGTCCTTGGGGTTGGAGGTTAGTGGGGATGATGTGGAAGAGTTAGTGGAGGAGGACAATGAAGAACTAACCACTGATGAGCTGCTAGATCAACTTCAACAGCAAGAGGCCAGACCTGAGGAAACTGGTTCGGAGGAGGGGAGAGAGAAATTGAAGAAGTTGCCTACTACAAAGATTAAGGAAATCTGTGCAATGTGGCTGCAAGTGCAAACCTTTATGGATGAAAATCACCCTCACACAGCTATTGCAAGCCATGCTGGTGACTATTACACTGCCAATGTTGTGAAACACTTTAGGGAAGTCATAAAGGAATGAGAGGTACAGGCCACTATGGACAGATATGTTGTGCGACAGAAGTCCAGTGACTCTGAAGCTGGTCCTAGTGGCATTAAAAGAAGAAGGGAAGTAACCCCAGAAAAGGACCTGACACCTCAAGTCTTAATGGCAGGGGATTCCCCTTCTAAACACTAAGACTCTCTCCTCCTCCCATCCCATCAATCATCACCAGATCTTCAATAAAGGTAAGTGTCATGTAATTGTGCATGCCTTTTTCAGTTTGTGTGTATTAAAATTAATATTTCATGTGGTAAAAATTTTTTTTTTCATACTTTGGGGTGTCTTGCACGGATTAATTTGATTTCCATTATTTCTTATGGGGAAAATTCATTCGCATAACGATAATTTCGCATAACAATGAGCTCTCAGGAATGGATTAATATCGTTATGCGGGGGTCCACTGTACTGTGGTCGGAAAGATAGGCAGTAGAGGAAGTCGGTCGTAAAGTGAAGAATTTAGTCCACTGTGCATTCTGAAACTGAGCCTGGAGAGGGAGTGCAGGACGTGTCGATCTTTTCTGAGAAGAACGAGAAGGTGGAGAAGTATCATCAGCAGGTAATTGTCATTGGCGTTTAGGCGTGGGACCAGAGTTGGTCCGACGTGGAACGGGCCGGCGATTCGAAAACTGCCGCACCGTAGAGGGAGAGGCCGGAAGCGTAGTCAAAGGAGAGCGGAGGTCAGATAAATTGAAGGAGTCAGTCGAGACCTCAGTATCTGAAGCGGGTGAGGAAACAGCACCGGCAAGAGGTACAGAGGCATGAGGAGTGTCCGAAGAGTGGTCCAAAGACAAGGCGGGGTCAGAACAGGGTGCTGTATCAAGAAGGGGCCCGGGGGTAGCAGGTTCATGGACTAGGGCTGCCATGGTTAGGTTACTTCTTTCTTTTTGTTTTTAAGAAAAAAAAAAAGAAAGAAGAAAAGAAAATAAAAATAAAAAAAAGAATAAAAAAAGGGGGGACCGGGAAGGGATAGTTCCTAGGAGGAATGAAAGGGCCAGAAATCTCCCTCCACGCCCAAGAGGACCTCAGCACCGCAAGTAGCGCAGATGCAGCATGGAACCTGTGCCATACCCTACCCATCATGCCAGTAAACCCAAACTATGAAAATTACTGTATTATTCACTCATGACATCCATTATGAAGGAACACACTCAATCCCATGAAACACTGCAATATTCAGAAAAGTTTACTCATGTACATTTTAAAGATGAGTCTTCATCCCATTCTTCATCAGAGTCTGGTAAAACTAATGGCCTCTCCTCAAGCACTTGCTCTAATTCATCTGCATATGGAGGGTGATCGTGAGGAGTCATCATACGACAGGACATGCGTGGGATGAATCCTCTGTAATAGTCTCTCAGTTGTACAAGTACTTCACTATTTCTTATAGAGAGCAGAGATCTGGGGAAAACAAAATACAAATGTTGTGTTAATGGGAGATTTTAACTTTAGTCAAATAAACTGGAGTAATGACAGGAAATTTTGAGTCTAGTAACTTTCTTGATACCATCCAAGATTGTTTTTTTAAATCAATCTGTGACAAAGCCAACTAGAGGAAATAACCTAATTGGCTTGGTTCTTGCTAACAAGGAATCACTAATTAATTATCTTGAGGTTAATGATCAGCTTGGGGAAAGTAATTACAAATCAATTTCAATTTCTCATGGAATTACCTGAATAATTAAAATCAAGTCAAGGTTCCTGATTTTTGTGTAGCTAATTCTGTGGGGATGCGGGACTATCTAGATGGAGTCAACTAGTGTGACTTGGCAAGTGATTATCCTGTGGGGCAGGTAGATGGAGATGGTTGCCAATATGGCATTTTTAAAAATATAGTTCAAGCTGCCCAGGTAACATACTCTAAACAGAGAAATTAGATCAAACAAAAATTACCCTAAATGGATAAACACCAGACTAAAACATCTCATACATCAAAAAAAGAGACATTTACAGGTGACTCAAAAGAGGAGAGGAACACTTAAGGAATCAATTCACAGTAGGGCCCCGCTTTATGGCGTTCCACTAATATGGTCATTTCAAATTATGACCAAAATTCTCTATATGGCTCCCCCCACCTGACTTTCTAATACGGTCACCGCACCCCACCAGGTTTGTTTACATTCTCTGTGAGCTCCATAAGCACTATGTCTCTCCATTATGTCTGGAAACTCCAAAATTTCAAGTGTTTTTAAGTTATTTCATATTTTATATATACTCTGATAATTATACTTACATATACCTGTACCTAAATAAACTTACACACTGTGCTGGTGTGCAGGTACACATTAAAATCAGTAAGAGTCTTATGTCTCAAGAGCCATATTATTAATGATAATAGTAATACAGTGGACCCTCAACTAACGGCGGCATTAACTAACAGCAATTTCATCTAACGGCACTTTTTGGCATAAAAAAAATGTCTCTACCAACAGCGAAAAGCTTTACCAACGACGTTCGTCCAGAACATGTCCATGTGCCGGGAGCGTGGCCTGAGCGGGCCCAGCCACTCCAAGACTCAGTGCGCCATTGTTTACAAGCTGTTGTGGTCGGTTTCCATGTGTGCCTGCCATATATTTTGGATTATTCCAGTGTTTTTAGTGCTTGTAACTGCTAAATAAGCCACCATGGGCCCCAAGAAAGCTTCTAGTGCCAAGCCTGTGTTAAAAAGGGTGAGAATTACGATGGAAATGAAGAAAGAGATCATTGAAAATTACGAGAGTGGAGTCCGTATGGCTGAGTTGGAAAGGCAATACAACAAATCACCTTCAACTATCAGTACTATCTTGGCGAACAGACAGGCAATCAAGGAAGCTGTTGTTGCGAAAGGTTCAAGTATGTTATCAAAATGGAGACCGCAAATACAGCTACCATCCGACTTACGACCTGCTTGACTTACGACCACTCGACTTACGACCGCGTTTTTCATGCAAAATTTCTGGGAAATAAACAACTATTTGTGTTGTACACAGTGTTTATCCTAAACCTTACAGTATAAAATACAGTACTAACAACATAAAAAGTAAAGTAAAACATGAAATACCAAAATAAAACAATAAAATAAAGTCATTACAAAAATTTTTTGTTGATATTCAGTAGTAAAGTTCGACTTATGACCATTTCGACTTACGACCAGTTTCTCGGAATCGAACTCGGTCGTAAGTCGGATGGTAGATGTAATTGAAGAGGTAGAGAGAGACTATTATTGGTATGGATAAACAAAAAACAATTATCAGGAGACAGTGTTTCTCAGTCTATAATTTGTGAAAAGGCAAGGAAGTTGCATGATGATCTCATTAATAATATGCCTCAAAATAGTGCAGCTGCTGATGATGAATTTAAGGCCAGCAAAGGCTGGTTTGAGAGATTTAAGATTCGTAGTGGCATACACAGTGTGGTAAGGCATGGTGAAGCAGCCAGTTCAGACAAAAATGCAGCTGAAAAATATGTGAAGGACTTTAAGGAATACATAGAGACTGAAAACTTAAAACCTGAACAAGTGTTTAATTGTGACAAAACAGGCCTGTTTTGGAAGAAAATGCCAAACAGGACCTACATTACTCAGGAGGAAAAGGCACTCCCAGGACATAAGCCTATGAAAGACAGGCTGACATTAATGTTGTGTAATAATGCTAGTGGTGATTGCAAAGTGAAGCCTTTATTGGTGTATCACTCTGATACTCCCAGAGTGTTCAAGAAAAACAATATCGTCAAGAGTAATTTGTGTGCTGTGGAGATCAAACAGTAAGGCATAGGTCACTAGGGAATTTTTCTTGGACCGGTTTCATGGTGTGTTTGGCTCCACTGTGAAAAATTACCTCCAGGAAAAGAAATTGTCACTCGAGTGTCTCCTGGAAATGGACAATGCTCTTGCTTATCCTCACAACTTGCAAGAGGAAATTGCAGGGGAGTTTGGTTTCATTAAGGTGAAGTTTTTGCCTCCTAATACAACTCCTCTCCTCCAGCCCATGGACCAGCAGGTCATTTCAAACTTCAAAAAACTCTACACAAAAGCAGTGTTTCAAAAGTGCTTTGAAGTGACCTCAGACACTCAACTGACCCTAAGAGAGCTTTGGAAAGATCACTTCAATATCCTTAGTTGTGTAAACCTTATAGGTAAGGCTTGGAAGGGAGTGACTATGAGGACCTTGAACTCTGCTTGGAGGAAACTGTAGCCAGAATGTGTAGAACAGAGGGATTTTGAAGGGTTTGGGGATAACCCTCAGGAGGCTATGCCAGTAGTGGAAGCTATTGTGTCATTGGAGAAGTCCTTGGAGTTGGAGGCTTGTGACAAGGATGTGGAAGAGTTGGTGCAGAACGGCGAGGAAGAACTAACCACTGCAGACCTGCAAGAGCTTCAGGTGCAACAGCAACAGATCACATCAGAGGAATGTTCTTCAGAGCAAGATGACTTCGTCAAGGATTAGGGAAATGTGTTCAATGTTTACAAAGGTGCAAGCATTTATCAATGAATTTTATCCTGTCACAGAAGTTGCAAGCAGCATTGGCAACACATACAATGACACTCTTGTGTCCCATTTTAGGGAAATCCTAAGGGCACGTGAGAAACAGAGCTCTCTGGACAGGTATTTTGTGTGACAGGGGTCCAGTGGCTCTCAAGCTGGTCCTAGTGGCATTAAAAAACAAAGAAGGGAGGTAACCCCACCAAAGGTGGGGTTACCTGAAGTCTTTATGGAAGGGGATTTTCCTTCCAAGTAATAGACAATCCTGAATCTGCCCTGCTACTGCTACATCACTCATTAACAACTCCACAATAAAGGTAAGTGGCATTTAACCCTCTCAGGGGTCCGTGCCGTAGATCTACGGCTTTATGTTGAGGGTCCAAACCGTAGAGCTACGCCATGAGCTCAGCTCTCACTGATAAGCTGTGAGCGGTAAATTTGGGCCTAGATATGAGAGAATACATCTATGTGGTATGTGTGCACCACATAAAACAAATCCTGCAGCACATAGTGCATGAGTGAAAAAATCTAAGACTGTAATTTTCGATTAAAACAGTGACTTTGCAGTGTTTTTTCGTATGTTTTTTATAGTTGTATTTGAGATTTCCTGGTCTCATTTGATAGAATGGAAGATATATTACAGAAATAGAGATGATTTTGATTGGTTTTAGTACTGAAAAAGGCTTGAAACTGAGCTCAGAGTAGCATAAATGTTAAATTTTTTGCCGATGTTCAAGAGTAAACAAATGACCTCACACATCTAATACACACCAGCTGGTGGGTCTAATATACGTTCGCAAATGTGCTGTTATTATTTATACAATTATTACAATACTGTGTGACAGTAGATCTTCAATTTTTTGGTATGAATAAAAAATCATTGTGTGAATAAAAAATCAAAATGGAATTCATTTGAAAAGCCTGAAAACATTACTAATGAACAGAGGAAATGTTAGTTTAGTGCCAGGAATGCCTGCATTGTTTATTCTGGACCCTGTTTTGAAATAGGAATATTTTGAACTTTGCACTAAATTGGCCAAATTACCAATTTCCAATCACTTTATTTTGTAGTTGAAATAGTTGAGTTGGCGATTTCTTGTGTTCTTGTGCTCAATCGGCAGAAGTAATACTAGTGAAATACCTAAGAATTTGGTATTTCACTAGTATGGTATTTATTGTTGTATTCTAGTTTTCCTGGTCTCATTGTATAGAATGGAAGACACATTACAGAAATTGAGATGATTTTGATTGGTTTTACAATGAAAAGTACCTTGAAATTGAGCTCAAAGTAGCAGAAATGTTCGATTTTTACCAAAGTTCAAAAGTAAACAAATCATCCTAAGCGTCCAATACACGTCAACTGGCGAGTCTAATATTCTTTCACAAGTGCGCCGATATTATTTATACCATTTCTACACTAATGCAGTAGTCTGCATAACAGTAAATCTTATTTTTTTTGTGAGAATAAAAAATCAAAGTGGAAAGCAAAAGAAATGTAAGAGGGGCCTGGGGACATGACTAATGAACAGAGGAAATGTTATTTTAGTGCCAGGAATGTCTTTCTTGTTTATTCTGGACCCTATTTGGAAATTGGCATATTTTGAAATTTGTGTGAAATTGGCAAAATTGCTAAATTCTGACCACTTTATTGGATAGTTGAAATTGGTAAATGGGTGGTTTCTTGTACTCGTTCGATAGAAAAAAAGCGGAGTTCTAGTGAAATAGTTATGATTTTTGTCGACTAGTACACTGGAATTGGCCAAAAATAGGGCTCAAAGTGGGCAAAATCGCCAATGCGTAAACATCGTCGAGACCACTAACTTCGCGAGAGCATAATTCCATAAGTTTTCCATCAAATTTCATACTTTTGGTGTCATTATGATCGGGAAATGATTCTCTATCTTTTAATAAGAAAAAATAATTTTTTTTTTTTAAATTTTGGTGACCCTGAGAACAAGTCTCTGAGAGGGCCTGGCGACCATCAAAGGGTTAATATACACAGTTTCATTAATCCATCTATGATATTTTTTCAAAATTGTATAATAAACACAATACATAACATAATGATAAATACACCTCACAGTAGAATAATTAAACATAAATATGAGATGTGATAGCCAGACAACTTGTACGAGTGATGGCAAGAATATCGTTTTCTCTAGTCCAACATAAGAGAAAATGTTTTACTGGGGGTAACTCTAGAAAATTATTCTTTTCGTATGCCTTCACTCAGAGCGTCATTTCTTCTAAAAATGATGTTACATGAGAATGGGAGTGTTCCTCTTTATTTATTCTACCATATCAATGTAGAGACAACTTGCACACAATGTAACTTGTACACAAACCAGACGTGTCCACCTGGTTTGTTTACAAAACTCACGTCCACCTGGTTTGTTTACAAAACTCACGTCCACCTGGTTTGTTTACATAACTCCGCGAGTGCCCTCTCTCACATGCTCATTCTCTCTCTCTCTCTCTCATATATTCATTTTATCTCGTTTACTCGCCTCTGACACTACATTAAGACTACAAATATTTTAAGGTAAGTAATGAGTGAACTTTACAGTATATGCATTTTATCGCTCTGGAATGCTTAAATGTAATAGACTATTATGTGTAGGTGGGTTGGCTTGGTATGGTAGCCTGGCTGGCTACCACACTTGATTTCTTACAATAAATACTACTCATCTCACCCTATATTAAGATTACAAATATTTTAAGGTAAGTAATGCATGTACTATGTGTGTATTTTACTTTTTTATTGTTTTTAATGCCTAGTTCTATTGCTAACTTAATATATGTTAGTGTAAACTTGTTATCTAGTATTTATATGCATTTATAAGTGGAAGAAAAAGTGTTCCACTTTACGGCGATTTCCGCTTTACGGCAGTAGCCTGGAACCTAACCTTCTGTATAAGTGGGGCCCTACCGTAATCAGGGAAAGAAATCAAGAAAGGAATAAGAAAAGCCAAGAGAGATTATGAAATTAAAGTCACAAGTGAATCGAAAACCAACGTAGAAGGCTTCTTTCAGATATACAGTGGACCCCCGCATAACGATTACCTCCGAATGCGACCAATTATGTAAGTGTATTTATGTAAGTGCGTTTGTACATGTATGTTTGGGGGTCTGAAATGGACTAATCTACTTCACAATATTTCTTATGGGAACAAATTCGGTCAGTACTGGCACCTGAACATACTTCTGGAGTGAACAAATATCGTTAACCGGGGGTCCACTGTATAAGGTTACTAGCTCTTTGTATGAATGAAATACTGTTTAAACCCTCTAACTGTCCAAACGTAGATCTATATTCGCTCCAAATGTAGATCTACATTTTTTTTTACATTCTTTCTTTGGGAGAAAATCAAGATCGGAGCACTACATGCGAAAAACGTAGATCTATGTTTGGACAGTTTAAGGGTTAAAAAACTTACCCATTTTCTAATACTGCAGTGAGGTTTAGACTAATAAATTGCATTGCAGTGACTTTCAGCTGAGCAGCATTATAGCTTACTGCAAATTCCAACAGTTCTGCTGCATTCTTCAGTGTCAGTAAGCCACTGATAACATCTTCACATATTTCACGCAATCTAATGATAAAAAACTGATCTGCAACAGCTAACACATTGCAGACAAATTCTGGATCTCGACATTGGCGTAATTTTGGTGATTCATCTTCATACAGGTAGTCAAGAATGATTGAAAGGAGGTTTGTTGACAATGGCATATTGAGAGATTTTGATGCAGTAGCCTGTAAAAGAATTACATGTTCAGCACTTGATATGGGCTATGAAAACTAAGACAAAAATATAATTTATAAAATCTATATTGTATACTGTAGTAGTATGCATGAAATATGCTGTAAATCTTTATTAAGACTGATTTTAAATTTTTAGTGCATTCTTAAGCTTATTTTATAAATTCCTAAAACCTCTTACGATACATTAAGCCATACTGTACAATGATTTTACCCACATATTTTCTAACAAACAAATACTTTGTTGGTGACACCACTTCTATAAAAAATAACACTACGACTTAGCATGACATACAATAAATCTTATAACCACTGTTTAAACTGTAATCCTTCGATTTTGAGCAATTTCAGTGAAAGGATGGTAATTAGGAAGGTAATGGTAGCCATGTGGCAGTGGGGTGAGCAAGGAAGGCTGCAGGTCCGGAAGACCAGGAAGGACAGGTGGGTGTGGCACTTAGAGGAGACTTGTCATAATGACATTTTGGTCAGTTATAATTTTTTTTTTAACTGCCTCAAGTGTGTAATCTCAAAGTGATCACTGCTGTAATTCAAGCTGCCATACACCAGAACCGAAAATTTGAGGCTGATCAGATAAGGCCTTCCTGTATTATGAGTAATAAAAATGAAGAGTTAGAGGAAGAAAATATTAAGGATACCACTCAAAGGTCCCCTCGTCCCTTCAGCAATAATGGATTTTTACCTCAATCCAACTAGACCCAAACATGCAACGGAAATATTCTGATCGTGCAGCAAGGATGCACTTGTGGGCTCCAAGAATGTCCCCAGTTTTGCTGCGGATCATCACATCCCACAGTTCCTGATGCCTATCACGACTATAGTTGTATCCTTCCTTATTAACTCCCACATCCCTGTAAATAAAATTGTATTTAAATTACATTACTGATAACAATAAACACCAAACTAATTTGCTAACATAACCAACATTTAACAACTTTCATAAAATATTTAGATTTCATTTTATAATGAAAATTTTAGTACAGTGCATATATGTATTATTATTGTCTATAAAGTGACTGTTAATAAAACGAAGGGGATTAAAAATAAGGCTAGCAAAAACTGAAGTATCTTATACATTGACATCCAGAAACCTTAAAAATGTTTGAAAAAGAATCCAATATAACAGTCAGGGATATACAGGGCTATTAATTACAGTGGAACCCCAGTTACTGGCCGCTTCTGTTATCGGCCAACTCGGTGATCGGCCGTTTTTTCGGCGCCCGGTTATCGGCCGTTAATTCAGTGATTGGCTGTTTCGGACGCATCCGTCCGCCAGCTGGGGCCGCTTGCGCATCAGTTTGGCTGTCTCTCTCAGTGGCTGAGGAAGCTTCTGCTCATACATCCAAACATTTCACTTATTTCCCATTGTAGCTTGTGTTATTTTTGCAGTGCAAATGTGAAATAAGTAACCATGGCTCCAAAGAAAGTTCCTGTGGTAAAGAAAGTGAGAAACACCATGGAATTTAAGTGTGAAGTGGCTGAAAAATATGAGAGTGGTATGAGGGTGTTGGAACTTGTCAGGATGTACAGCAAGAATAAATCAATTACATCCATCCTGATAAAGAAAGAACAAATCAAGGACACTAATGTTGTGAAAGGAGTAAATTTTCTAACTAAACAAAGACCCCCCAACCCATAATGAAAGAGATGGAAAAGTTATTATTATTGTGGATTAAGAAAAAAGAATTAGTGGGAGACAGTGTTGTGAAGTCGATTATTTGTGAGAAGGCAAGGCAGTTGCATGAGGATCTTGCAAAGAAAATGCCTGGAACAAGTGCTGCAGTTTGTGAATTTAGGGCCAGCAAAGGAAGGTTTGATAGATTTAAGAAGTGTAGTGGCATACACAGTGTTATAAGGCATGGTGAGGCTGCAAGTTCTGACAAATGTGTGGCTGAAAAGTATGTTCACAAATTCTAGGACTATGTAAAGGCTGAAGGATTTGAACCCCAACAAGTGTTCACTTGTGACAAAGCAGGCCTGTTTTGGAAGAAAATGCCAAACAGGACCTACACTACCCAGGAGGAAAAGGCACTGCCAGGATACAAGCCAATGAAAGACAGGCTTACTCTTTTGTTGTGTGGTAATGCTAGTGGGGATTTCAAAGTGAAGCCTTTACTCGTGTATCACTCAGAAAATCCCAGTGTGTTCAACAAAAACAATGCCATGAAGAATAGATTGTGTGTGATGTGGAAAGCTAATCATAAGGCATGGGTCACAAGGCAAATTTTCAAAGAGTGGGTTAATGATGTGTTTGGCCCAAGTGTGAAAAAATACCTCCTGGAAAAGAAATTATCACTCAAGTGCCTCCTGTTACTGGACAATGCTCCTGCACATCCTCCAGACTTGCAAGACCAAGTGTTTAGAAACTTCAGTTTCATCACAGTGAAGTTCTTGCCTCCTTTGAACTCTGCTTGGAGAAAACTGTGGCCAGATTGTGTCCAAGAGAGGGATTTTGAAGGGTTTAAGGCTGACCCTGACCCTGCTGACCCTGTGGACTCTATTGTGGCACTGGGGAAGTTCCTGGAGTTGGAGGCGAGTGGCGAGGATGTGGAAGAGTTGGTAGAGGACCACAGGGAAGAGCTAACCACTGAAGAGTTGCAAGACCTTCAACTCAAACAGCAACAGATTGCAGCTGAGGAACTTGCTTCAGAGGAGGAGGAAGAGGGAGTGAAGGAGGTGCCTTCTTCATTGATTAAGGACATATGTGGAAAGTGGAATGATATGCAAAGTTTTCTCGAGAAGTACCACCCTGACAAAGCTGAAACAAGCCATATCTGCAACATGTTTAGTGACAAAACCCTGTCCCACTTCAGGTAAATCTTAAAGAGACACCAGAAACAGAGAACTCTGGACATTTATTTTGTGAAACAGGGGTCCAGTGACTCTCAAGCTGGTCCTAGTGGCATTAACCCTTTGGGGGTCGACAGGTCCTCTCAGAGACTTGTTCTCAGGGTTGGTCAAATTTCAAAAAAAAAAAAAAAAAAAAAAAAAAAAAAAAAAAAAAAAAAAAAAAAAAAAAAAAAAAAAAAAAAAAAATTCTTATGAAAAGATAGAGAATCTTTTCCCAATCATAATGACACCAGGTGACCAAGTCAGCTTGGTCACCTTCTTTATGGATCGGAGTGACCCTCGCTATTTTGAGGATTGTTGGGAAGGTAGACAATTCAATGGATTTGTTAAAGAGCATTGCAATAATTAGTGACAATACTTGAGAAGCTTTTTTGTACATAAAAGCAGACAAGTTGTTTATGTCTCCTGCCTTGTTTTTAACCCTTAAATGGTCCAAACGTATATATACATTTTTTCAGCATTTGAAAGTATGTAAAAAATGTAGATCATCTTTTTTTTTATTTATTTGAAAATGTGTAAAAAACTTTTATCTACATTTGTTTTTTTGTTATGTTCGAAAATATGTAAAAAAAACGTAGATCTACGTTTGGAGCACTACGGATTTGAACGTCGATCTGCTTGGACAGTTTAAGGGTTAAGGGTGTTTATGATGAGCGTAACTTCAATGGGGTTGGTTGGAGCTAGGAATAGCGTATTTGGGTAGGTACCTATGAGGTAGTCTGATGGATGGGTGTTTGTGCTTGGTATTTTGTTTGCTAGATTTTTTCCTATGGTGGAGAAGAAAACATTAAGTCTTTTAGGTTGGAGTGAGTAGGGGTTCATCTGATTTTGTTAGTTTGATTGCTTTGTTTTTGGACAACTTTTTAGTTCCAAGAATTTCAGATAGTTTTCCAGGCTTTTTTCATATCACCTTTGATGTTATGTAATCTATTTTCATAATACAATTCTTTTGGCCTTCTTATCAGGCTGGTAAGTGCTGACGAGTAACTTTTCGACTGTTCTCTAGTTATTTGACCCATTCTATACTGTTTTTCATATTTGTGCTTTGTGTTAATGGATTTGAGGATGCTTGGTGTTAGCCAGGGATTATTCAGTCTCTTTGCTGTGATCTGTTTAGCTTTTCTGCGGCAATGTCTGTTATAGAGGCATTGGCCTTTTTTTAGAAAATTATTTATACATTCATTCATATATGTATATGTTTCAAGCTCATTTTGCCAATCGATGCTATTCATAGCTGCTATAAAGTTGTTAACTGCTGTCTCGTTATGTAGTCTGAAGGTTACTTTAGTAATGTCTTGTGGTAGTGTGTCCAGATTAGTTATGAGAAAGGTTGGGTAGTGGTCTGTAGTGTTGTCTGTGATTATGCCTGATTTTAAAGGGGATATGGTGTTTGTCCAGATGTGGCCAATTAAGGAGATGCTTGTCTCAGAGATTCTTGTAGGTTTAGATATTGCTGGTAGCAACAGGCAGTTGCTCATTGTGTTTGTGAATTCGGTTACTTGTGGGTCCTGGTCGTGTAGTATGTTTATGTTGAAATCTCCTGTTTGTAGTAGGTGGTCTTCATTCATGAGTGCATCAGTAATCATGTTTCCTAGTTTTTCACTAAAGTGATAAATGTTTGACTGTGGTACTCTGTAGATGTTTATAACTGTGAGGGGTTTTTGCATGTCTTTTGATTTAAATTTGGTTATGATACATTCTCCATGTTCGTCCCTTGTGCAAGATTTATTGATACATTCGAGTTGATTTGAATAGTATATAGCTGTTCCTCCCCCTTGCTGGTGTGTTCTACAGTTGTGTATGGTCATGTAGCCAGGAATGGTATAGAAATCTGTAATATCAGGCTTAAGCCAGGTTTCTGTGAGTATGATGATTGATATATTGGAATGAAGGGAATTGAGTAATGCTGTGAGGTCATCATAATGTTTGCTCAAGGATCTGACATTGTAGTTAAAGATGGTTATGTTATTGTTTGCACTGAGTAGTGTCTTTGCTTGGTCTGCTGTGTAGTAATTACAGTTACTGGTTGATTTGTGTAATTCAGGATCTATGTCTGTAATCATAGGATGAGAGTAATTTTACAAACTAGATTTTCTGAGTAAAATGATATAAGATTTATGTTGAATCTACAACTAGACTTATGACTAAGACTCCGAGATTAATCTAAAACTTGTAAAAATTTTAAAGGAAAAGGGATTATTACAGAATAGATAATTCAGTTATACACTTAAGCATCTAATAGCACCTTAATGATTTTAACAAGTGAGTTTATGAACTACAGTAGATATTTACAGCTAAAATAAAGGAGCTAATGAATATAATAATAAAAGAATGTATTAAAAGCAAAATCAATAGCACCTGAGGTAGTCAATAGCACCTGGAGTGTTTTAATGGCAAAATAGTGAACTTATTACACTTTAGCCCCTGAGAATAGCACTTTGATTATTTTAACAATTGTGAATATATGAACTGAGGTAGTTATATAAAGCTAAAATAAAGGAGAAAATATATAAGGGACTAAATTAAGTAATGGTAAACAAAGTCAATGGACAGATAGTCACTATGATACAATATAATGGCAAAATAGTGAACTTATTACACTTTTGCACCTGAGAATAGCACCTGTGTCCTTTTACCTTAACACCAATTCAGGTCTTTCCACTCTCTTCAATTATCTTATTAACCCTTTAAGTGTCCAGACCCCTGATATGAAGTGTCCACAGTGTCCAAGAATTAAAAAAAGTAATTATATGAAATGGCAGAGAATCTTTTTCTGAAGGTAATAAAACAAATAGTACAAAATTTGAAGGAAAACTTACAAAATGCATAAATATTGCTACGTCAGTGATATTTCTGAAGTGGGGATTTTGCCCACCGAGTCCTATATTAGGCCAATTACATTGTTTCAGTCAACTAAATTCTTAATTATTTTGTTAGTATGGCTTCCATTTTATTGACTGGGCACAAGAAACTGCTCAATCAATTATTTCAACCCAATAAAGTGATCAGAAATTGGCAATTCGGCTAATTTCACAAAAAAATTCAGAATAGGGCCCAGAATAAACAAAGCAGGCATTCCTGGCACTAAAATAATGTTTCCTCTGTTCATTAGTTACATTCCCAGGTTATGCACATGAATTCCAATTCGAATTTTTATTCACACAAAAAAAATATAAGAGTCATTCTTATGCATTACTGTAATAAGCAAAACAACCACTGTGAAAGAATAGTGAAATTCCAAAAGCTTTCATGACTTCTCATGAAAGCGCTTGGAATTTCACTATTCTTTCACAGTGGCTGTTTTGCATATTCTGATATCACCTGTTTACTGTGATCTTATTGCATTATTGTAATAACTATATAAATAATGACAGTGCATTTGTGAACACACATTAGACCAACAAGGTGGACGCATATTGGACGAGTGACGTGATTTGTTTACCCTCGAATATTGGCAAAAATCAAATACATATAGGTCTCCCTCAACATTCGTATTTTCAACTTCCGCGAGCTTCACATATTTGCAAATTCCCAGCCGCCAAATTCCCAGCTGCTGAATTCCCAGCCGCAAAATCATATTTAAGTTTCCCGCCACCTGCGCGTCCCTACTACCCTCCCTCCGACCCCCGCAACAGGCAGCCAGCCCTCTTGCCACTCAGTCATTCTCCAGCCAGTGATACTGGCAGTGAAGACTTAGAATCCACACACTAGACTCATCATGCCATGCAGTTACACTCCATATATTCATGACTGCATATTGAAATGGCCATTGGAACAGGTATTGGACGGTGACGTCATTTGTTTACTCTTGAACACAGCAAAGAATCGAACATTTCTGCTACTGCTAATCTTTCTTTCAACACACCAGCCGTATCCCACTGAGGCGGGGTGGCCCAAAAGAAGAAACGAAAGTTTCTCCTTGTACATTTAGTAATATATACAGGAGAAAGGGTTACTAGCCCCTTGCTCCCGGCATTTTAGTCGCCTCTTACAACACGCATGGCTTACGGAGGAAGAATTCTGTTCCACTTCCCCATGGAGATAAGAGGAAATAAACAAGAACAAGAACTAGAAAGAAAATAGCAGAAAACCCAGAGGGGTGTGTATATATAGTATATGCTTGTACACGTACGTGTAGTGTGACCTAAGTGTAAGTAGAAGTAGCAAGACATACCTGTAATCTTGCATATTTATGAGACAGACAAAAGACACCAGCAATCCTACCATCATGTAAAACAATTACAGGCTTTCGTTTTACACTCACTTGGCGGGACGGTAGTACCTCCCTGGGTGGTTGCTGTCTACCAATCTACTACTGCTAATAATAATAATAATAATAATAATAATAATAATTGGATAATGGACGGTGACATTATTTGTTTACTTTTGAACATGGCAAAGAATTTAACATTTCTGCTACTGCTAATAATAATAATATTATAATAATAATGTGAGCAGGGTAATATTTAGTGCTTATGGGAGATTCTAAAGAAAAATTGCAAAGGTTAGTGGATGAGTTTGGGAATGTGTGTAAAGGTAGAAAGTTGAAAGTGAACATAGAAAAGAGTAAGGTGATGAGGGTGTCAAATGATTTAGATAAAGAAAAATTGGATATCAAATTGGGGAGGAGGAGTATGGAAGAAGTGAATGTTTTCAGATACTTGGGAGTTGACGTGTCGGCGGATGGATTTATGAAGGATGAGGTTAATCATAGAATTGATGAGGGAAAAAAGGTGAGTGGTGCGTTGAGGTATATGTGGAGTCAAAAAACGTTATCTATGGAGGCAAAGAAGGGAATGTATGAAAGTATAGTAGTAAAAACACTCTTATATGGGTGTGAAGCTTGGGTGGTAAATGCAGCAGCGAGGAGACGGTTGGAGGCAGTGGAGATGTCCTGTTTAAGGGCAATGTGTGGTGTAAATATTATGCAGAAAATTCGGAGTGTGGAAATTAGGAGAAGGTGTGGAGTTAATAAAAGTATTAGTCAGAGGGCAGAAGAGGGGTTGTTGAGGTGGTTTGGTCATTTAGAGAGAATGGATCAAAGTAGAATGACATGGAAAGCATATAAATCTATAGGGGAAGGAAGGCGGGGTAGGGGTCATCCTCGAAAGGGTTGGAGAGAGGGGGTAAAGGAGGTTTTGTGGGCAAGGGGCTTGGACTTCCAGCAAGCGTGCGTGAGCGTGTTAGATAGGAGTGAATGGAGACGAATGGTACTTGGGACCTGACGATCTGTTGGAGTGTGAGAAGGGTAATATTTAGTGAAGGGATTCAGGGAAACCGGTTATTTTCATATAGTCGGACTTGAGTCCTGGAAATGGGAAGTACAATGCCTGCACTTTAAAGGAGGGGTTTGGGATATTGGCAGTTTGGAGGGATATGTTGTGTATCTTTATATGTGTATGCTTCTAGACTGTTGTATTCTGAGCACCTCTGCAAAAACAGTGATAATGTGCGAGTGTGGTGAAAGTGTTGAATGATGATGAAAGTATTTTCTTTTTGGGGATTTTCTTTCTTTTTTTTTGGGTCACCCTGCCTCGGTGGGAGACGGCCGACTTGTTGAAAAAAAAAAAAAAAAAAAATTCAGGGAAACCAGTTATTTTTATATAGCTGGACTTGAGTACTGGAAATGGGAAGTACAATGTCTGCACTTTAAAGGAGGGGTTTGGGATATTGGCAGTTTGGAGGGATATGTTGTGTATCTTTATACATATATGCTTCTAAACTGTTGTGTTCTGGGCACCTCTGCAAAAACAGTAATTATGTATGAGTGAGGTGAAAGTGTTTAATGATGATGAAAGTATTTTCTTTTTGGGGATTTTCTTTCTTTTTGGGTTACCCTGCCTCGATGGGAGATGGCCAACTTGTTAAAAAAGTAAATAATAATAATAATAACAATATGATAAAATTGAAGAAGGAAATTAGACAAAAATAAGAGGGTTCAAGCAGTGGTGGAGGAAGTGGTTGAGGCATCGTGAGTCAGTGTGGCTTTGTTTATGCTGGAGTGATTTGTTAATTGAGTGCTTGTTGATTGAGTGCAACTGCCACATAATTAACATAAGAACATAAGAATGTAGGAACACTGCAGAAGGCCTACTGGCCCATACGAGGCAGGTCCTTATCAAAACGACATCTACCTAAAGCTACCCAAGAAATAACTCCCGTACCCCATGACACCAATCAAACCCAGCCCCTCCCACTCATATATTTGTCCACTCTCTTCTTAAAGCTACCCAAGGTCCTAGCCTCTATCACCCCACTGGGAAGACTGTTCCACGCATCTACAACTCTGTTAGAAAACCAGTACTTACCTATGTCCTTTCTAAATCTAAATTTATCCAACTTAAATCCATTATTCCTGGTTCTTACCTGGTTCGACACCCTCAGTACTTTATTAATGTCTCCCTTGTTTATGCCCGTCATCCACTTATACACTTCAATGATATCTCCCCTCATTCTACGCCTCTCCAGAGAGTGGAGATTTAAGGCTTTAAGTCTATCTTCATACGGGAGGTTCCTTACACAGTAAATCATTTTAGTCATTCTTCTCTGTATGTTCTCTAATGAGTCTATGTCCATCCTGTAGTAAGGGGACCAAAACTGAGCAGCATAATCTAAATGAGGCCTCACTAGTGATGTATAGAGCTGTAAAATAACTTTTGGACTTCTGTTACTTATACTTCTTGAGATAAATCCAAGTAATCTGTTGGCCTTGTTGCGCACACTAAGGCACTGCTGTCTTGGCTTTAGATTTCTGCTTACCATGACTCCCAAGTCTTTTTCACATTCTGTATGACCAAGCTCTACTTCACCTAGATTATAGCTTCGAGGGTTATTTTCATTACCAAGGGCAAGTACCTTACACTTATCCACGTTAAACTTCATTTGCCATTTTTCAGACCAAGACATTAATTTGTTCAAATCGTCCTGGAGTTCATTGATATCCTCCTCAGAGTGAATTATACGGCCTATCTTTGTATCATCAGCAAACTTACTCATGTCACTAGTAATCCCTTCATCAAGGTCATTAATGTAAATTATGAACAGGAGAGGGCCTAAAACTGATCCTTGTGGAACGCCACTAGTGACTAATCCCCATTCAGATTTCACTCCATTAATGGTAACTCTCTGCTTTCTATTGGTAAGCCATGCCTCAATCCATGCTAGAACTTTACCTCCTATACCATGAGCTGCCACTTTTCTTAAGAGTCTCTTGTGAGGTACTCTGTCGAAGGCTTTACTAAAATCCAAATAAACAATATCATATTCAAAGAAACTTGCTAGTGCTAGCCCTTTGGTAAAAAAATTGAGAAACACGATAGAATTGAAAAAAGAAATTGTACAAAAATACGAGGTAGAGGGAGTACAATATTTTACGATGTTTTCATGTACGTATTTTATGATTGTTCATAAGAACATGAGAAAGGAGGAACACTGCAGTAGGCCTTTTGGCCTATACTAGGTAGGTCCTTCATAAATCCAACCCACTAACAAAATAACCGCTACCCAAGCAATACGCTTTGATAATTCTATTTGACTTAAGAAATCGTAATGACACGATTGCAAATAAACCATACCCCCGGCCGGGATTGAACCCGCGGTCATAGAGTCTCAAAACTCCAGCCCGTCGCGTTAGCCACTAGACCAGCTAGCCACAATAAGATTCATCCAACTAGGTATATTTCTACACCATAGGAAAGTTAGCACAGGCACCTCTGTGACCACAAATGCAAGTTTTTACAGACGAATCTCCAGCTAGCGTGGCCATGACGAACTCTAGTTCAAGTCCCTTCACTGCCGTCAACATGACTTAAGAAATCGTAATGACACGATTGCAAATAAACCATACCCCCGGCCGGGATTGAACCCGCGGTCATAGAGTCTCAAAACTCCAGCCCGTCGCGTTAGCCACTAGACCAGCTAGCCACAATAAGATTCATCCAACTAGGTATATTTCTACGCGACGGGCTGGAGTTTTGAGACTCTATGACCGCGGGTTCAATCCCGGCCGGGGGTATGGTTTATTTGCAATCATGTCATTACGATTTCTTAAGTCATGTTGACGGCAGTGAAGGGACTTGAACTAGAGTTCGTCACGGCCACGCTAGCTGGAGATTCGTCTGTAAAAACTTGCATTTGTGGTCACAGAGGTGCCTGTGCTAACTTTCCTATGGTGTAGAAATATACCTAGTTGGATGAATCTTATTGTGGCTAGCTGGTCTAGTGGCTAACGCGACGGGCTGGAGTTTTGAGACTCTATGACCGCGGGTTCAATCCCGGCCGGGGGTATGGTTTATTTGCAATCGTGTCATTACGATTTCTTAAGTCATGTTGACGGCAGTGAAGGGACTTGAACTAGAGTTCGTCACGGCCACGCTAGCTGGAGATTCATCTGTAAAAACTTGCATTTGTGGTCACAGAGGTGCCTGTGCTAACTTTCCTATGGTGTAGAAATATACCTAGTTGGATGAATCTTATTGTGGCTAGCTGGTCTAGTGGCTAACGCGACGGGCTGGAGTTTTGAGACTCTATGACCGCGGGTTCAATCCCGGCCGGGGGTATGGTTTATAATTCTATTTACTCACGTCCAAGTCCCACTCAAATCCAACCCCCCTCTCACTCACGTATTTATCCAACCTAAATTTGAAACTACCCAAGCTTTCAGTTCTGATAGGACTTTGGGTCGCTTTAAAAAGAGATTGGACAAATATACGAGTGGGAGGAGATTGTATGTATTTTACGATGTTTTCATGTGTTTTATGATTATTCATGGTTCAATAGTTTAAGGAAGCAGTATTTTATTACATTTCCCTACAATATATTGGAGCACCAAACATTTGCGATTTTTCAACATTCGCGAGGCTCTTGATCCCCTAACCCTCGCGAATGTTGAGGGAGACCTGTATTTCTGCTACTTAGAGCTCAATTTCAAGCTATTGCCAGTCCTGAAACCAATCAAAATCATCTCCATTTCTGTAATATATCTTCCATTTTATCAAATGATGCCAAGAAACCGAGAATACAACAATAAAAGCAACACAAAAATACAGTAGCCCATCGTTTAACACGGTAGTTACATTCCTGAAAAATGCCATTTTAGTTAAAATTGTGTTAGACAAATTGAAGAATTTATGGGAAAAATAGGGTTACATTCCTGGGGACCCCAAAAAAGCCAAACAACTTTTTTTTAGACCTCCATATCTTACAAAAATAAAAGTGAATATGTAATTGTAGTTCAGTGTTGCGATGTATTATGTTTTTACTGCTTAAGATTACAAATGCAACAGAAATAATAGTATTTCTTACTTAAATTGTGGGTGCTGGTGTTTGTGGACGATTGTGGGGAGTGGAGAGTTATGCTGTGGCCCTATTGGGCTGAGGTGGATGGTAGAGGTACTGGTACTGAAGTCGATGGTTGTACTGGAGTGTGCATAAATTCTGTAATAGATTTCTGCTCTATTTTACCCCGCAGTATATTATACAACTGACGGTAAGGCATCAGCTGCTCTAGACACCTTTTCCGGGTCCTCTTCAGTGAAAAAGTCTAACTTTAAGTCAGTCAGTAAATCAGTCAAGTCAGTAAATCAGTCAAGTCAGTAAATCAGTCAAGTCAGTAAATCAGTCAAGTCAGTAAATCAGCCAAGTCAGTAAATCAGTCAAGTCAGTAAATCAGTCGTCAGTAAATCAGTCAAGTCAGTAAGTCAGTCAAGTCAGTAAATCAGTCAAGTCAGTAAATCAGTCAAGTCAGTAAATCAGTCAAGTCAGTAAGTCAATCAGTAATACAGTCAGTAATAGAGTCAGTATGTTAGTCAAGTCAGTAAGTGTGTCAGTCATCACACAAACTCATATTTACCTCATTCTTTTTATGTGCACAAAGTGACACTTCATTACGACCACAGGCTATCTCTTGTCTAATATCTCTATTTTCTTTGTTAATTCTAAGGCTTGAACGCTTAAACCTTTTCTTGCCACTTTCAGTAACATTCGTATGCCTACTGGGTGCCATGATTGCTTGGCAGATTTAAGATATGGCAAGAAAAAGATATAAACTCCTAGCAGAGATTGGTACGTATCCCACAGGCAACGTGTTGAAAATTTTTTCCCCTCTTGCAGATTGTGTTAAGTTAATTTTACGAAGTGTTACACAAAAATATGCCGCAATTCTTCAATCGTGCTATAACCAAAACGTGCCAGACAAAACTGTGTTAAACGACAGTCTACTGTACACCGCAGATGCTACTTTAAATAAAAAACAAGGTTGCAGTTTTTTTTTCCCCCATTATGCACCGAGTGGAGCAGGATTTTTTTATATGGTGCACACTTACAGCATTAACCCATTCTCTCATATCTAGGCCCAAATTTACTGCTCATTGCTTATCTAATATAAGCTGAGCTCATTACATAATTCTACAGCACAGACAGAGACTTCAAATCCATACTATTATAGCACAGACGGCAAAGTGGTTAATAAAAATTGAATCACAATTCATCATTTCTGCACTTCTAGATTCTTCCTGTTCAGTGAAAACTTTTATAAATCTTTCCAAGTGCCTGTTCTCAAATCTCTTTAATTTATAGTGAACAGTATGTGTGTGTGTGATTTCCTAAATAAAACATGCACCTTCATACCATAATAGCATTTACATTTAAACCTACTCAATAAAGGTATGGAAGAGTAGAGTATTTTTGAGCTCTCTCAAGTGTTAAACTAAAGTAAAACTAAGCAACATAAGCCATAAACAGTAAACAATACCAGGTGTGTGCTTACATATTCTGAGGAAAGGATGCATACACAATTAAGAATGAAAACAATTAGAAAAATAGGCAGGAAAATTACTTAACCCTTTGGCTGTTTCGGCCATATATATACGTCTTACGAGCCAGTGTTTCAGACATGTATATACTCAATTCTAGCGGCTTCAAATCAAGCAGGAGAAAGCTGGTAGGCCCACATGTGAGAGAATGGGTCCGTGTGCACTGTACAAAAAATCCTGCAGCACTCGGTGCATAATGAGAAAAAAAAACTTGACCATGTTTTTGGATTAAAACACCGACTTTGAGGCATATTTTCGTATAGTATTTATGGCTGCATTCTTGTTTTCTTGGTCTCATTTGATAGAATGGAAAATAATATTACAGAAATAGAGATGATTTTGATTAGCTTCACGATGAAAACAACCTTGAAATTGAGCTCAAAGCAGCAGAAATGTTCGATTTTTACAAATGTTCAAGAGTAAGCAAATCACACCACATGTCCAGTACATGTCAACTGGGGAGTAATATTCTTTCACTTGTGCACTGATATTATTTATATCATTTTTACAATAATGCAGTAGTCTGCATAACAACAAATCATCTATTTTTTGTTTGAATAAAAAATCAAAATAGAAAGCAAGAGTAATATAAGAGGGGCCTAGAGACATGACTAATGAACAGAAGATATGTTATTTTAGTGTCAAGAATGTCTGCATTGTTTATTCTGGACCCTAATTTGAAATTGGCATCTTTTTTTAATTTGCGTGAAATTGGCCAAATTGCCAATTTCTGACCACTTTATTGGGTAGTTGAAATCGGTAAATGGGCAGTTTCTTGTACTCAATTGATACATAAAATGGAGTTCCAAAGAAATAGCTATGAGTTTGGTCAACTGGAACAATGGAATTGGCCAAAAATAGGGCTCAAAGTCAGCGAAATCACCGACGCTGAGATTGCTAACTTCGCGCGAGTGTAATTCCGTAAGTTTTCAATCAAATTTCGTGCTTTTGGTGTCATTACCATAGGGAAAAGATTATCATTTCATAAGAATTTTTTTTTTCTTTTTCCAAAAAATTCTGAGATGTGGAATGACAGTTTTGGAAATGGGCTTGCGATAGTCAAAGGGTTAAAGAGGCAACAATAGTGATTGAACAATAAAATAAAAGTCAGTCAATCCAAAGGGCTATAATATACAGTGGTACCTTGACTTACGAATTTAATTCGTTCCATGACCGAGCTCTTAACTGAATTTGCTCGTACAGGTCCGCCATCACAAATCCGCCAATCGGACATCTGGTTCCATCAGTTATTCGGCACTAATTTCGGCTAGCATAATTTCAAATTTCCAGGGCCGCAACACCAACCTGCTGGTACTGTTTGGTGACGCTACTTGCTGCATAAGTCATTCCAATTTCTTTTTCTCCATGTACTGTTATAACCTGCTTACTTTTAGCCCTAGCCATAGTTCCAACGACTAAAAGAAATTCTTCTCGTTGTGTAAAGCACCTACACAGTGCATTGTCTATTAACCCTTAAACTGTCTAAACGTAGATCTATGTTTATACACGTAGCACTCCGAACGTAGATCTACTTTTCTTTTTGCACAAGAATGCAATATTGAACGTAGATCTACATTCGGAGTGCTATGTGTATGAATGTAGATCTACGTTTGGACAGTTTAAGGATTAACCCTTTCAGGGTCCGTCCCGTAGATCTACGGCTTTATGGTGAGTGTCCAAACCGTAGATCTACGCCATGAGCTCAGCTCACTCTGATAAACTGTGAGTGGTACATTTGGGCCTAGATATGAGAGAATACATCTATGTGGTATGTGTGCACCACATAAAACAGATCCTGCAGCACATTGTGTATAATGAGAGAAAAAAAATGAAATCATGATTTTTCGATTAAAACAGCAACTTTGCAGTGTTTTTTCGTATGTTTTTTATAGTTGTATTTGCGATTTCTTGGTCTCATTTGATAGAATGGAAGACATATTACAGAAATAGAGATGATTTTGATTGGTTTTAGCACTGGAAATGGCTTGAAACTGAGCTCAAAGTAGCGGAAATGTTAAATTTTTGCCGATATTCAAGAGTAAACAAACGACCTCACACGTCTAATACACGTCAGCTGGTGGGTCTAATATACATTCACAAATATGGTGATGATATTTATACAATTATTACAGTATTGCATAGCAGTAAATCTTCTATTTTTTGGTGTGAATAAAAATTCATTATGTGAATAAAAAATCAAAATGGAATTTATTTGTAAAGCCTCAAAACATGACTAATGAACAGAGGAAATGTTAGTTTAGTGCCAGGAATGCCTACATTGTTTATTCTGGACCCTATTTTGAAATTGGAATATTTTGAACTTTGTGTTAAATTGGCCAAATTAACAATTTCCGATCACTTTATTTTGTAGTTGAAACAGTTGACTTGGCGATTTCTTGTGCTCAATCGATAGAATAGAAGTAATACTAGTGAAATAGCTAAGAATTTGGTTGATTGGAATAATGTAATTGGCCTAAAATGGGAGTCAAAGTCGGCAAAATCGCCGATTCGTAAATATCGCTGACACATCAAAATTCGCGAGAGCATAATTTCGTCAATTTTCCACCAAATTTCATACTTTTTGTTTTATTACCTTCACAAAAAGATTCTCTACGATTTCATAAGAAAAAATAACAAATTTTTTTTTTGAAAATTCTTGGACACTGGTGCGTGACTCCAGATTTGGGCCTTGGACCCTGAAAGGGTTAAAGATAAGGCTTTGAAGCCACTGTTGGTTGCTATGAGCTCAGTCTCGTAATGCAGAGGAATATGCTTTATTATTACACTAATATTAATACTATGGCATATATGCCTATCAGAATTGATCTAATATTCAAATTCAAAGTTTATTCTCTATAAGGATTACAATGCTGAGTTTACAGAATTTGGTTATTGTGTGGTTTACATGTAGTAAAATACTAATTACAGAGGGGGCCACTAGAACACCTAGCATGGCTAGGCATTTCGGGCAAACTTAGATTAATTCATAATTTTAAAATATTACAAATTATGAGGTAAGTTGGTATTATGGCTAAGTGACTAAATACTAGTTTGTGAGTTTAGCAATGTGAATGCTTTTGTTTTGGCACAATACATAGTTTCAGTATTGGAGTATCACAGGCCAACTTATGACTAGTTAGGATTCATTATTTTAAGATTGAGATTGATATTTCTGTTTATGGTCAAATGGGTGAGTGAGTGTAAGTGTGAACCACCAGGTGGTATTCGTGTAATTAGTTGACAGGGTGCATCAGGGAGATAAGATGTTTTCTAATGGTAGTTTTGACATAATAATCAATTTAAATAACATAAAAACATGTTAAATACTCCAGAATAAATAATATTTGGCATAATACCGAGCAGTTCAATGGAGGTATGAAGAGGACATGTGATACAAGTACCATTCTCCTATCCCTGTCTTGGGGCTTATATTAAAGAAAATGGAGTATAGCACAGGGCTAACTATGATATACACTCATACTGCACCATAATACTGAAACAAAAAAGCTATTTTCTCTACATATATCATCACACACAGCAGCATATGTGTAGAGAACCTAGGATAACCCAAAAAAGTCAAAGAGGCTTATTTCTAGTACCTAGCTTGGGCTAGCCATATATGATTTTTGGTAATATTCGATTCTCAGCCAGGGAAGAAACATTGGGAGTGTTTCTTTAACCTGTTGTCTATGTTCACCCATTAGTAAATGGGTACCTGGATGTTAGTGAACTGGTGTGGGTGCTATCCTGGGACACTGACGTAATTTGCCTGAAATGCTTAGCATAACAAGAGGCTTTCTGTATAGTAGTATGTCATTGATGTCAGCTAGGCCTGTATACTATGTACATGTATGTGTAGTAAATAAAGATATTATTATTATTATTTTTCTCTCAGTTGTTTGTTGGGCTATCTTATTGAAACTTGGGCAATGTATGACGGAAAGATGCTTCTTAACGTACACCAAAAATGAAAGAAATCAGACCATAAATAACGGAGCTCACTTCTCGGCCATGCCATTGGAAGAGCATGTGGGATGGGATGAAGTACCTGACATTCCTCTGGGTACAGTACCTGACATTCCTCTGGGTACAGAGTTGGATTTGACTTCAGATATGCTGCCAACTAGCTCGCTTGTACTCAGATTTTGGCTCACAACTCGAAGCAAAAAATCAACCAAGTCACGGCTCGTAACTCAAAAAACTCTTAAGGTGGGGCACTTGTAAGTCAAGGTACCACTGTAATTATGGTGGAAAAAAAAAAAAAAGAGCATTACTAGAAGGAAAAACTTACTTTTGATGTGCACAAGTCTCCCCTTCAATATATCCATCCATCATTTTTAACTTCTCTAGTGCTCTTTCTAGAGATGTAATTTCTAATTTCTTTGCAACTGAATGTCCAATTTGCACTGGATGGGCACTTGCTGCCTTAACCCCTGACAACTTGCTTCCTCTTTTCTTTTTTTGTTTGTTAGTAGATTTTAAATGTTCTGCTTCATTGTTTATTGAGTAAGATGGCATTCGGTGTAAATTTTTGTTGGATGTCCATTCATACATTCCTGGATGGTCTCCAGTGACATTATCCAGAGGCTGATCATGCGAAGGCACACAAAGAGTATAATCTGGAACAATGAATTTGCAAGAGCCAGTGTACATATATGTGAGAACCTCCTGAAAGGCATCTGGTGGAACATCTTTTAGAGTAATATATTTCTTTTCAGAGTTGTGAAGATTGCCCCACTCCTCCTGGAAATCTACGTAATCATTCTTCAAATTCTCTTGTTCACTAAGAAGGTGGCGGCAAAAATATTCACTGTGACAAGCCAAAATAAATGAATGGGCAAAAAACTTTTGAGCTCCACATACAATCACAACATCATGTATTGTATCCAATTCATTTACCTCTTTGAGTAGAGTTTCAAAATCTTCCTTCATAGTGCTACAGCTTAACTGAGGTAAATCAAGCAAAAAACTACTAGGCTCATTCTGAAGTGCAGCAAAATTCAGACCTTTTGGATCACACATAACAGAAATGGTGCGATGCAAAATAGGAATACGAGTTAAACGTAAAGTGACGCAAGTACTGTGATCAAGGAATTCAGTGAGTTGGCCTGATGATCCCCAAGATTTACGAACAGAAGGCTTTTCAGATGTCTTACGTTCACGAGCAGGCAAAACAATAGCAGAGAAAGCTTCTCCATCATCTGTTACTACTCCCAGACAATGACGATTAAGACAAAAGTCAACTAAAGTTATTTTGCGCTTAATAGAAAAGAGGCAACGAGAAAGATGTGACGACTGTTCTGTCCACAGGTACAGATGGCCGGTTCTACGTCCAGTGAGGGCAGCAATCCTTAGGTCATCTCCTCCATGCTCTATAAGGCCCTCAGCTCCAACTTTAGAATCTAAGTGGCCTCCAAGACAAGCCACCTTCACCACTTCATGCATCTTCGAAGCTACCTTGCGAATCTGATACTGATGAAGAACATATATATCTCCACATGAAGTTGCTAGCACTGTAGCTCCATCGCTGACTCCAACACTGACAAGACTGCCATCGTCCTTTATGACCATTGATGAAACATTTCTTGGGGTAACAATAGTGAATTCATTAGCATTCTTGAAGTGTCCAAGCTGTCCAGCATTAAGACCAAATGTATAAAGCACTCGAGATGTCCATATCACAGAGTGATATTTTGCTGCACCAATACCAGCAATTATTTCTTTATTAGACTTATGCCAAGTAAGCATTCTTGGTGAATAAACTTTCTCTGGAGGAGGGTTCAACCCCAGCTGGTGATACAAGTTACTACCACAACTCCACACCTGAAATAAGAAAACAAATACTTAATAGTGAACTCTTTAAAAGAATATTTGTTTTTTTTTAACACAGGCCATTTCCCACTGAGGCAGGGTGACCCCAAAAAGAAAGAAATAAAAAAAAATTTCATCATTCAACACTTTCACCATCACTCAGACAATCATTGTCTTTGCAGAGGTGCTCAGATATGATAATTTAGATGTCCATCCAAACTGCCAATATCCTAAACCCCTCCTTTAAAGTGCAGTACTTCCCATTTCCAGGACTCAAGTCTGGCTAACCGGTTTCCCTGAATCCCTTCACAAAATATTACCCTGCTCACACTCCAACAGCTCATCAGGTCCCAAAAACCATTCGTTTCCATTCACTCCCATCTAACACGCTCATGCATGCTTGCTGGAAATCCAAGCCCCTCACCCACAAAACCTTCATTACCCCCTTCCCTTCAACCTTTTCAAGGACGACCCCCACCCCACCTTCCTTTCCCTATAGATTTACATGCTCTCTAAGTCTTTCTACTTTGTTCCATTCTCTCTAAATGACCAAACCACCTCAACAACCCCTCTTCAGCCCTCTGAATAATACTTTTAGTAATTCCACACCTACTTTCCACACTACAAATTCTGTGTAATATTTACACCACACATTGCCCTTAGCCATGACATCTCCACTGCCTCCAGCCACCGTCTCGCTGCAGCATTTACAACCCATGCCTCACACCCACATAATAGTGTTGGTACCACTATACTCTCGTACATTCCCTTCTTTGCTTCCATGGATAACGTTTTTTGCCTCCTCAGATCCCTCAACGCACCACTCACCTTTTTTCCTTCATCAATTCTATGGTTAACTTCATCCTTCATAAGCCTATCCACTGACAAGTCAACTCCCAAATACCTGAAAACATTCACTTCTTCCATACTCCATCCAATGTGATATTCAATTTTTCTTTATTTAAATCGTTTGATACCCTCAGCACCTTACTCTTATCTATGTTCACTTTCAACTTTCTACCTTCACACACTCTCCCAAACTTGTCCACTAACATTTGCAACTTTTCTTTAGAATCCCCCAAAAGCACAGTATCATCAGCAAAAAGTAACTGTGTCAACTCCCATTTTGTATTTGATTCCCCATAATTTAATCACACCCCTCTCCCCAACACCCTAGCATTTACTTTTTACAACCCCATCTATAAATATGTTAAACAACTAAGGTAACATTATACATAATAATAATACATAATATAATATAATAATAATACATTACACATATAACAGAACTAAAAAAGCTACCTGAAACCATTACAACATACAGTGGACCCCGCCTTACGAACGCATCGCGTTACGTTAAATCCGCCATACGAAGCATCTGAACGCAAAAATTTTGCCTCGTCTCACGATAAAAAAACTAGCCTTACGTGATTCGTCCGGGACGCGTCTGACATGTGGCCTCAGCACCAGTGTTCACAAGCCAGTCAGTGCGGTTGCATCCATGCATACATTCGCTACATTTCACCTTATCCCAGTGTTTTTTGTGCCCCAAGAAAGCTTCTAGTGCCAACCCTGTGGTAAAAAGGGCGAGAATTAGTATTGAAATTAAGAAAGATTTTGAAGGGTTTGGGGCTAACCCTGAGAAGCCTATGCCAGTTGTGGAATCCACTGTGCCTACTTCAAAGATTAAGGAAATGTGTGCAAAGTGGGTTGAAGTGCAAACCTTTATGGATGAAAATCACCCTAACACAGCTATTGCAAGCTGTGCAGGTGACTATTACAATGACAATGTTGTGGCCCATTTTAGGCAAATCTCATCAATCATCACCAGATCTTCAATAAAGGTAAGTGTCATGTATTCTCTTCTTAGTAGAGTAGTAATTGTGCATGTCTTCTTCAGTTTGTGTGTATTAAAATTAATATTTCATGTGGTAAGAAAATTTTGTTTTTCATACTTTAGGATGTCTTGCACGGATTAATTTGATTTCCATTATTTCTTATGGGGAAAATTAACCCTTTCAGGGTCCAAGCCGTAGATCTACGTCTTTACGTTCAGGGTCCAAACCGTAGATCTACGTCAAAATTCTAGCGGCGTCAAATTTAGCACAAAAAGGCTGGTGGACTACATGTGAGAGAATGGGTCTGCGTGGTGTGTGTGCGCCGTAAACAAAAATTCTAGGCGCCCGTGGAAACGCCGGTTCAGTTACCTTTGTTCACCATGCCTAGTCACAAGGCAGCTCTCACTCCAAGGAAAATTGGGACTCTCCTCTTCCTATCTGATAGTTCTGACTCTGATGGAAGTGGAAATGAAGACAAATTCTTTGGCTTTGGTCAGTTAATGACCGAAAAAAATGACCAGGATATCGATAATAGTGCAGAAAACCCTGACGATCCTCAACCTTCTCTCTCTGGTGTGGGCACTCCTCAGTCGTGGTCAGCTGTACCTCATCGCAAGAGAAAACTATTATTTTCGTCTGGCCAGGCCTCTGACTTCAGTAATGATGATGATAGTGATGTGGATTGTGATTTTATTGCTCTTGACGATCATTCGAGCAGTGATAGTGATGAAACATATTCACCAGTGAAGCATCGGTATATATGCCGCCGCATGTGCTCAGGTAGTGTTCCCTATGCAGTGCCCAGGGGACGTAGTACATCCCAGAGTACATCCAGTGGCCCTACACCAGGAATAGACAGTGAAAGTGAGGATGATGTGGCTACACTTGGCATGGATAGACCACAGTCATCAGTAGGTGGTGGTAGTGGTGATGGTAGTGACACGGCCATGCATGACTCACCAGCCCAGGCAGGGACCCATGTTGCTGACTCCTCAGTTCAAGGACAAAGCAGAGCGTCAGCCACCAGCCCACCACAACCACAACTACCAGCACAACCAGCCTATGATGTCCAGTATCCACCAGAAAACTGTATCTGGGATTGGCAGCAAAATCCCAATTTTGTTCCCAAGCCCCACCAGTTTGATGACTCTCAAGGTGGAATTCTACCAGCTTGTCCCCTTGGAACCACTGCCAATGAACTGGAATTTTTTGAACTATTCTTTGACCAGCCCTTGATGGAAACTATTGTCAGGGAAAGTAACAAGTATTTTGAGTACACCATGGCAAATACAATGATATCACCAGTCAAAACTACACCGGTGGAAAGAGACAACTGTTGCAGAAATGTATTTGCTTTTTGCAACAATAATGCTTATGCCTCATGTCTATAAGCATAATATAAAAGCATACTGGTCCACAGATCGGCTAATTTCTACCCCGGTCTTCAGTGAAATCATCCCAGTGAACAGGTTTATCTTACTGTTACGTATGTTGCACTTCTCTGACAAAACCAGGCCTGACAGAAGTGACAGGTTATACAAGATCAGAAATGTTTTTATGTATCTGAAACAAAAGTTCAACATGTACTTTTATCCATTCAAGAATCTTGTACTTGACGAATCTTTGATTTTGTTCAAAGGTAGACTGTCATTCAAACAGTATATACCGAGCAAGAAGAAACGCTTTGGTATAAAACGTTTGTACTCTGTGACTGTGACAGTGGCCTGGTATTGGATATTGTTGTATAAACGGGAAGTAAAACATTGAAAGATACCAGGATGTTATTGGATATCTCAGGTGACGTAGTGAGAAGCATGATGGCACCTTATCTTGGTAAGGGGCATACATTATATACCAATAACTGGTACACAAGTCTTTTACTCAGTGACTTCTTGCAAGTGAACAAGACAGATGTGTGTGGCACAGTGTGTTCTAATCGTAAACATATGCCCAGGTTCAACGCAGGCACTCTTGGTGATGAGGTGTAGGTGTTTACTGCCAATGACATCATGGCATAATGGTGGCATGACAAACGAGATGTCACATTGTTGACAGCCATTCACCATAACGAAATGCAAGACAGTGGCAAAGTTGATAGAATGACTAATGAACATATTCGAAAACCAGTGACAGTGATTGATCATACACAAAACATGCGCTTGGTTGACAAATGTGATATGCAGATTGGATTTGTTCATTGTGTTCGTAAGAGTTACAAGTGGTATATGAAACTTTTCTTCCATCTCATGAACATTTCAATGCTCAATGCATATAATATATACCAAATGAAGACTGGCAACAGACCACTGAATGGTGAATTTTGTTTGTCTGTTGTCAGACAACTCATAATGAAATACCAGGTAACAACACCTGCTATACAAAACCGTCCTCGAACTCCTCAGCAAATACCCAAGCGGGAGGGAAGATGATCACTTCATAATACAGCTTCCTGCAACTAAGAAAAAATTTGCTCAGAAGAGATGTGTTGTCTGTGCACAAACAAAACGACGGCAACAAAGACGCAAAGACACTCGGTTTATGTGCGAGGAATGTAAGGTACCTCTGTGCATGGTGCCTTGTTTCAAGGAGTTCCACAAGCTGCAGCAGTTCTAAAAGCATGTCCAGTGATTGTAAATATGTAAATATATGATAGAACATTAGTATTATACAAGATTTGTGCATGTTTATTGTAATAAACAAAAGTGGTAAACAATATTATGATAATAACTTTAGTGCAATTATTGTGTTCAATACAGTGAATGTATATATATACATTATATACAGTATTGGTCTCTCAGGCCCCAAATGTTAGTAGAAAAGGAAAAAATTAGAAAAGAAAAAAACTATAAAAAACGTAAAATAAAGTAATGCGCATATGTGGAAATCGTCGATGTTGCTGCCACCTGGTCATTTTGGGTCAACTTCTCGGCACTGTATCTCGGCAAGTACTGATCAGAAATTTTTTTTTTGTTTTATTACCTTCACAAAAATATACTCTTTAATTTTGTAAGAAAAAATCACTTTTTTTTTTTTCAAAATTTCTTGGACCCTGAAAGGGTTAATTCGCCTTACGATAATTTCGGCTTACGATGAGCTCTCAGGAATGGATTAATATCGTAAGGCGGGGGTACATTGTATTAGAAAGCTTATTTATTTTACAGTATGCTCACACCTGTATATAATTATGTAAGTATACCAACATGAATGAAGTATTTATGTAAATATACCTGTTGGTAATAATAACCTTACTTCACAATAAGTATTTTTTTTTTTTTATTATCACACTGGCCGATTCCCACCAAGGCAGGGTGGCCCGAAAAAGAAAAACTTTCACCATCATTCACTCCATCACTGTATACAAATTAAAAATTAGCTGACTAGACATGAATCTTTATCAAGTCACGTGTGCTCTGATAATTAAAGCATGTGACAATTTACTCAAGTGGCTACATTATGAAAGTAACATATTAGGGTCAGGGGTACCAGGACTGAACTAGTGACCTTATATTTGTGAGTCCAATTCGGTACTTCATTTTTTCTTTTTTTCAACAAGTCGGCCGTCTCCCACCGAGGCAGGGTGACCCAAAGAGAAAGAAAATCCCCAAAAAGAAAATACTTTCATCATCATTCAACACTTTCACCTCACTCACACATAATCACCGTTTTTGCAGAGATGCCCAGAATACAACAGTTTAGAAGTATATATGTATAAAAATACACAATATATCTCTCCAAACTGCCAACATCCCAAACCCCTCCTTAAGAGCGCAGGCATTGTACTTCCCATTTCCAGGACTCAAGTCCGGTTATATAAAATAACCGGTTTCCCTGAATCCCTTCACTAAATATTACCCTGCTCACACTCCAACAGATCGTCAGGTCCCAAATACCATTTGTCTCCATTCACTCCTATCTAACACGCTCATGCACGCTTGCTGGAAGTCCAAACCCCTCGCCCACAACACCTCCTTTACCCCCTCCCTCCAACCTTTTTGAGGACAACCCCTACCCCGCCTTCCTTCCCATACCGATTTATACGCTCTCCATGTCATTCTACTTTGATCCATTCTCTCTAAATGACCAAACCACCTCAACAAACCCTCTTCAGCCCTCTGACTAATACTTTTATTAACTCCACACCTTCTCCTAATTTCCACACTACGAATTTTCTGCATAATATTTACACCACACATTGCTCTTAGACAGGACATCTCCACTGCCTCCAACCACCTTCTTGCTGCTGCATTTACAACCCAAGCTTCACACCCATATAAGAGTGTTGCTACTACTATACTTTCATACATTCCCTTCTTTACCTCCACAGATAACATTTTTTGCCTACACATATACCTCAACGCACCACTCACCTTTTTTCCCTCATCAATTCTATGATTAACCTCGTCCTTCATAAATCCATCCGCCGACACGTCAACTCCCAAATATCTGAAACCATTCGCTTCTTCCATACTCCTCCTCCCCAATTTGATATCCAATTTTTCTTTATCTAAATCATTTGATACTCTCATCACCTTACTCTTCTCTATGTTCACTTTCAACTTTCTACCTTTACACACAATCCCAAGTTCGTCCGCTAACCTTTGCAATTTTTCTTTAGAATCTCCCATAAGCACAGTATCATCAGCAAAAAGTAACTGTGTCAATTCCCATTTTGAATTTGATTCCTCATAATTTAATCCCACCCCTCTCCCGAACACCCTAGCATTTACTTCCTTTACAACCCCATCTATAAATATATTAAACAACCATGGTGACATTACACATCCCTGTCTAAGACCTACTTATACCGGGAAGTAGTCTCCCTCTCTTCTACACACCCTAACCTGAGCCTCACTATCCTCATAAAAACTCTTCACAGCATTTAATAACTTACCACCTATTCCATATACAGTGGACCCCCGGTTAACAATATTTTTTCACTCCAGAAGTATGTTCAGGTGCCAGTACTGACCGAATTTGTTCCCATAAGAAATATTGTGAAGTAGATTAGTCCATTTCAGACCCCCAAACATACACGTACAAACGCACTTACATAAATACACTTACATAATTGGTCGCATTCGGAGGTAATCGTTATGCAGGGGTCCACTGTACTTGCAACATCTGCCACATTGCTCCTCTATCCACTCTATCATATGCCTTTTCTAAATCCAGAAATGCAATAAAAACTTCCCTACCTTTATCTATATACTGTTCACATATATGCTTCAATGTAAACACTTGATCTACACATCTCCTACCCACTCTGAAACCTCCTTGCTCATCCGCAATCCTACATTCTGTCTTTGCCTCTAATTCTTTCAATTATAACCCTACCGTACACTTTTCCTGGTATACTCAGTAAACTTATTCCTCTATAATTTTTACAGTCTCTTTTGTCCCCTTTCCCTTTATATAAAGGGACTATACATGCTCTCTGCCAATCCCTAGGTACCCTCCCCTCTTTCATACATTTATTAAACAAAAGTACCAACCACTCCAATACTATATCCCCCCTTCTTTTAACATTTCTGTCATGATCCCATCAGTTCCAGCTGCTTTACCCCCTTTCATTCTACGTAATGCCTCACGTACCTCCCCCACACTTACATTCTGCTCTTCTTCACTCCTAAAAGATGGTATACCTCCCTGACCAGTGCATGAAATTACTGCCTCTCTTTCTTCCTTAACATTTAAAAGTTCCTCAAAATATTCTCGCCATCTACCTAATACCTTCATCTCCCCATCTACTAACTCCCCTACTTTGTTTTTAACTGACAAATCCATACTTTCCCTAGGCTTTCTTAACTTGTTTAACTCGCTCCAAAATTTTTTCTTATTTTCATTAAAATTTCTTGACAGTGCCTCTCCCACTCTATCATCTGCTCTCCTTTTGCACTCTCACACCACTCTCTTCACCTTTCTTTTACTCTCCATATACTCTGCTCTTCTTAACACTTCTGCTTTGTAAAAACCTCTCATAAGCTACCTTTTTCTCTTTTATCACACCCTTTACTTCATCATTCCACCAATCACTCCTCTTTCCTCCTGCCCCCACCCTCCTATAACCACAAACTTCTGCCCCACATTCTAATACCGCATTTTTAAAACTATTCCAACCCTCTTCAACCCCCTCACTACTCATCTTTGCACTAGCCCACCTTTCTGCCAATAGTCGCTTATATCTCACCCGAACTTCCTCCTCCCTTAGTTTATACAATTTCACCTCCCTCTTACTTGTTGTTGCCACCTTCCTCTTTTCCCATCTACCTCTGACTCTAACTGTAGCTACAACTAAATAATGATCCGATATATCAGTTGCCCCTCTATAAACATGTACATCCTGGAGCCTACCCATCAACCTTTTATCCACCAATACATAATCTAATAAACTACTTTCATTACATGCTACATCATACCTTGTATATTTATTTATCCTCTTTTTCATAAAATATGTATTACTTATTATCAAATCTCTTTCTACACATAGCTCAATTAAAGGCTCCCCATTTACATTTACCCCTGGCATCCCAAATTTACCTACTACTCCCTCCATAACATTTTTACCCACTTTAGCATTGAAATCCCCAACCACCATTACTCTCACACTTGATTCAAAACTCCCCACGCATTCACTCAACATTTCCCAAAATCTCTCTCTCTCCTCTACACTTCTCTCTTCTCCAGGTGCATACATGCTTATTATAACCCACTTTTCACATCCAATCTTTATTTTACTCCACATAATCCTTGAATTAATACATTTATAGTCCCTCTTTTCCTGCCATAGCTTATCCTTCAACATTATTGCTACTCCTTCTTTAGCTCTAACTCTATTTGAAACCCCTGACCTAATCCCATTTATTCCTCTCCATTGAAACTCTCCCACCCCCTTCAGCTTTGTTTCACTTAAAGCCAGGACATCCATCTTCTTCTCATTCATAACATCCACAATCATCTCTTTCTTATCATTTGCACAACATCCACGCACATTCAGACTTCCCACTTTGACAATTTTCTTCTTATTCTTTTTAGTAATCTTTACAGGAAAAGGGGTTACTAGCCCATTGTTCCCGGCATTTTAGTTGACTTTTACAACACGCATGGCTTACGGAGGAAAGATTCTTATTCCACTTCCCCATGGATATAAAAGGAAAAGTAATAAGACCAAGAACTATTAAGATAAAATCAAAGAAAACTCAGATGAGTGTGTATAAATAAATGTGTACATGTATGTGTAGTGTGACCTAAGTGTAAGTAGAAGTAGCAAGACATACTTGTAGTCTTGCATATTTATGAGACAGACAAAAGACATCAGCAATCCTACCATCATGTAAAACAATTACAGGCTTTCGTTTTACACTCACTTGGCAGGACGGTAGTACCTCCCTGGGTGGTTGCTGTCTACCAACCTACTACTCTGTCTGTCTATATATCTGTCTATATCTCTGTCTCTCTTCATATCTGTCTCTTATTTTTTTTTATTATCACACTGGCCGATTCCAACCAAGGCAGGGTGGCCCGAAAAAGAAAAACTTTCACCATCATTCACTCCATCACTGTCTTGCCAGAAGGGTGCTTTACACTACAGTTTTTAAACTGCAACATTAACACCCCTCCTTCAGAGTGCAGGCACTGTACTTCCCATCTCCAGGACTCAAGTCCGGCCTGCCGGTTTCCCTGAATCCCTTCATAAATGTTACTTTGCTCACACTCCAACAGCACGTCAAGTATTAAAAACCATTTGTCTCCATTCACTCCTATCAAACACGCTCACGCATGCCTGCTGGAAGTCCAAGCCCCTCGCACACAAAACCTCCTTTACCCCCTCCCTCCAACCTTTCCTAGGCCGACCCCTACCCCACCTTCCTTCCACTACAGACTGATACACTCTTGAAGTCATTCTGTTTCGCTCCATTCTCTCTACATGTCCAAACCCCCTCAACAACCCTTCCTCAGCCCTCTGGACAACAGTTTTGGCAATCCCACACCACTTAACTTCCAAACTACGAATTCTCTGCATTATATTCACACCACACATTGCCCTCAGACATGACATCTCCACTGCCTCCAGCCTTCTCCTCGCTGCAACATTCATCACCCATGCTTCACACCCATATAAGAGCGTTGGTAAAACTATACTCTCATACATTCCCCTCTTTGCCTCCAAGGACAAAGTTCTTTGTCTCCACAGACTCCTAAGTGCACCACTCACTCTTTTTCCCTCATCAAATCTATGATTCACCTCATCTTTCATAGACCCATCTGCTGACACGTCCACTCCCAAATATCTGAATACGTTCACCTCCTCCATACTCTCTCCCTCCAATCTGATATTCAATCTTTCATCACCTAATCTTTTTGTCTCTTATATGTACATATAAGTACAAGTATACATAGTGTAAATTACCTAGGATAACCCAAAAATTCCAGGCCAAGTGCTATACAGTGCTTGTAGATGTAAGACATAGTAAGCATGACTGGCAAGTACTATGCAGTGTCACTTCTGCATCATGTTTAATACCTGTTGATTTACGAGCCGCTCTCTGAGACTGAGAGACAAGCAGACGGAAAGTCAGACACACAGGTAGACAGAAAGACAGATAAGCAGAGCTAGACAGATAGACGTACATGTTTGTGTGTAACAGTGAAAACCAATAAAGCCAGGGTTCCCTGCAGCAGTGCACCATCATCATGTCATTCCACTGCTTACCCTGTCAGCAGTTTATTGACACTCGTCATAAACACCAGGCTTCAAGAAGTTTCATATATACTCCAGAATGTCTAAAACATTGCTAAGACCTATAAATACTTTGTATATATTTCTAGACAATAGTAAATAAACAAGACAGGTGAAAATGTTCACCTGTCAGTTTGATTGTGACTATTAGAGTACTATTTGAGTACCTAATACTAGTGTCAGAATAAAGATTGGCTATGAAATCACAAGAACTATTAAAAATTTTAATTATTTGAGTACCTAATATTAGTGTCAGAATAAAGATTGGCTATGAAATCACAAGAACTATTAAAAATTTTAATTATCAGAACAAAAATTATATAAATTATAAATTATATATATCGGCAACACTTCTGCAAGCAGCAGGACCCGATGTTGCCGTCAGGTGAGCATCCAGAACCAACTTCGGGGTCTTATATCTCAGAAAGTACTGGTCCTAAAATTCTTTTTTGGTCTTATAACACACAGAAAATTGCCCTCTTTAGTTAAAAAAAAAAAATCAAAATATTCGGAGTGCTGCACAAGTGAATGTAGATCTACGTTTGGACAGTTGAAGGGTTAAACTTAGGTGTTTAATATGTGGAACAAGTTGGATGACGAAGTAGTAGAGGCAGACACATGATGCAACTCAAAGTACGCAAACTCTTAATTCCTGTACATGTGTTAAGTAGTTTGTAAATACTATACTTAGTTTTGGTCTGCCCAAAATATTCGGCAAAATAAAGGGCTTTCCTTAGACTGTGCAAAATGAAGTAATCCCAGAACAGAATCAACACCATGTAATCCAGCACTAATTTCAGCTAGCATTATTTCAAATTTCTGGGGTCACCACACCAACCTGCTGCTACTGTTTGGTGGCGCTACTTGCTGCATAAGTCATTGCAATTTCTTTTTCTCCATTTACTGTTATAACCTCCTCACTTTTAGCCTTAGCCATGGTTCCAAAGAATAAAAGAAATGCTTCTCAATGCATAAAGCACATACACTGTACACTGTCTATAAAAGATAAGGTGGCTTTGAAGCCACTGTGTCGCCATGAGCTCAGCTCACTCATATAAGCTGTGACTGATAAATTTGGGCCTATATATGAGAGAATAGGTCTGTGTGCACTATATAAAAATAAATCCTACAGCAAACAGTACATAATGAGAAAAAGCTGCGACTTTGTTTTTGATGTAAAATAGCTAATTTGCAATGTATTTTCGTATGGTGTTTATGGTTGTATTCTTGTTTTCTTGGTCTCATTTAATAGAATGGAAGATACATTACAGAAATACATATGATTTTGATATGTTTCAAGATGGAAAGTAATCTTGAAATTGAGCTCAAAGTAGCGGAAATGTTCGCTTTTCGCCGATGTTCAAGAATAAACAAATGACGTCACCGTCCAATACATGTCCAACTGGCTGGTCTAATATGTAGTCATGAATGGGTTGACATTATTTATACAACTGTTACAATAATGCAGTAGTCTGCATAACAGTAAATCTTCTATTTTTTTGTGTGTGAATAAAAATTCAAAATGGAAAGCAAGTGTAATATAAGAGGGGCCTGGAGACATGACTAATTAACAGAGAAAATGTTATTTTAGTGCCAGGAATGTCTGCACTGTTTATTCTGGACCCTATTTTGAAATTGGCATCTTTTGAAATTTGTGTGAAATTGGCCAAATTACTGATTTCTGACCACTTTATTGGGTAGTTGAAAGAGGTAAATGGGCGGTTTCTTGTACTCAATCGATAGAATAGAGAGAATACTTGCAAAATAACTACAAGTTTAATAGACTGGAACAATGGAGCAGGCCAAAAATAGGGCGTAAAGTGAGTGAAATTGCCAATGCATAAATATCGCCGTTGGGTTAAGTGAATTCTAACCTAACTGCTCTGTAATCTGGCAAAATCAGTAATCCAGCACCCTACAGGTCCTGATGATGCCAGATTAGTGATGGCCAACCTGTAATGTCATACACATTCAGTGTGATGCTGCAACTCATATTGAATCAAAATATATTTTTATTTCCATTGATTACATGGTGTTAGCCCACTCTGGGATTATATTCTTTTGTAAATTTTAAGAAGGCCCTTATTAAGAGAAGCATTTTTGAGCAGACTAAAATAGAACTTGTACTGTATATAGGTAAGGATTATAACATGTAGTTTTATGAGTTGAGTAACAATTTAGCAAAAGTTTTTGTACATAAAGTACTTTACATTACAAATGACAGTAACTTAAAAATTTAGTGGTATAACGTGACTGAGCACAGAACTCTGGGGTGATGGCTCTCATTGTTTGCCAATGAAAACACACATTATTAAAAGGTAATTTATTAGGAAAATATGTTTTCTTGCATTGAACATACCATTCTTTATACATGTACTAGGGGCTTCTAGAGCAAAATAGGTTCTGAGTTCTGAACACTCAAGTTACAAACTACCTTCAAAAAGCAACTCATAATTGGGAACCACACAGTTTAAAATAAAAATCTAAAATTAGAGTGCATCTTACAAAACAGAAAATACGGTACTTAGTATGCCCTTACCCGCTGTATATATAATACATCTGGTAACTTAACCCAACATACTTCTGGGAGGCACCTGAGAACCCCTAGTCACTGCCGACCTGCCATCTGTTGAAAACCATGGTAAACACTATCTGCTTTTTCCAATGACTACTACTGTTTAGTTGATGCATATGCTTTCATTCAAGATCTGAGTACATTTGCCATACAACTAGCTAACAAGTCACTCATATAAAGCATAACCATACTCATCACCTGGCACTCATCAGTGCATGTGTGTGCATATGCATGATGAGTATATGTGGATGTGTTTGTCTAACAATAAGAGTATGTTTATTGTATGTACAGTATGAATTTAGTTATAAATTTATAAACAAATAAACATTGCCCTCATACTTACTTGTCCAGAATCAGTCAAAAAGAGAGAATGATCAGGTCCTGCAGCCACCATGATTACATTTGAATGCATGAAGGCCTTCACAGGACGTGGAGTAATAACTGGAGAATTTGTTTCCAGTCCTAGCCTTCCCCCGTGGCCATGACCACAGGTATAAACACGACCACTACTAGCAAGAAACAGCGTATGAAACTTGCTCAGAGCAACATCTATTATCACCTGACCTTCATGGTGAAAAGAATCTAAACACTCTGGAGTTCCTCTTGCATGCTGACTAGTCTGAAAAAATTCTATACTTAACAAATGAATATAGTAATGCAACCTCATCATTTGCACTTTTATTTAACAACTTTTATATGGTTATGGGGCAGATCACTGATCATGGACAAGACAATTAAGCTATTTTACAGCAAGCTAGTGAACAGTAAAGAAACTATTATCACAGAGGTGTAATGAAGTCCTGGACAATAGAGATGCTTTAATTATGTGGAGCAAACATAAAAAAAAGAAAATATATCTTAGAGGCAGAATATACATGAGCAGAGGGCATTTTGCGTGCTCATGTACGTACGTACGTGCGCACGCACGTGCGCACACACACGTGCACACACACGTGCACACACGCGCACACACACGTGCACACACGCGTGCACACACTCGCACACACGCGCGCACACGCGCGCACACACTCGCACACACGTGCGCACACACGCGCGCACACGCACGCACACATGCGCGCACACACACGCGCGCACACACGCGCGCACACGCGCGCACACGCGCGCACACACGCACGCACACACGCACGCACACACACACGCACACACACACACACACACACGAACAAGAATGCAACAATGCGATCTTTTTCTGCTAATCAACTTTTGGGGAGAGAAAGGATGTTTAAGAGGTGAAATAATATGAATGCTATTAAAACAAGTGGCTCAAAGCATCCATTTACATTAATGCACCTATACCATAGTCCCTACTCTTCCTTTACATCATATCAGTGCTGATGTAAAGAACTGTTGTCAAAAGCAATGCGATACAGTAGATTAAAAAAATCAAAGGAATGAAAAAAAGCAAATAAAAAATAACTGCTGATACATATGCCAGTAATATAAAAATTACAAAGGCAACATCTGAGAATTTTATGTATACTGTAGTGTGATGTTGCCTTGATGAAGTGCAATAAAGTGACACTCATGTGCAAGTGGTGCCAAATTTTTCTATCCTTCATACGTACAGCAACCTTTTATCAAAGGTCAAAATTTATAATGCATTTCCCAAGTTTTTTTATTTGGGTAATTTTTAGTCTGGCTTTCAAATTCATCACTATTACTGTGCAAAGTTTCAGTTGATATATTAACTTACCTGCCCCAAGTTGTAATTTGTGTTGTTACCCCAAACATAGACTTGTGTAGGTAATGAACAGGTAAAGGAGACAATCGATGGTCGATCAAAATTCACATGGTCCAATGGAGTAAGAGCATCATGGTCTAAAGCAGAAATGTTTCCACCACACTAGAAAATTAATATTAATACCATATAAATATTAACACTGTACTGTACAGTCATGCGTCGCATAACGATGTTACGGTCAATGATGGACCACATATATAATGGTGGTCCCTAATGCGCTGCCAGTCATATAAAAGTATAGCACATACAATTATGTACAGTACATAATACTTGATAATGATAATAAACAACTATGATACTGGTTTATGTATTTACTATATTGTACTTTTTATCGTTATTGTAGAGTGTACTCTATTTGCTTAAAAAAAGTTTACTGTACGACAGCATATCGTGTTATGCAGGCAGCAGCTTCATACATCTCATGTTTACTGCATCTCTTGATAGCATCATTTTCCCATGTGCTTGATTCAATCTCATGTTGTTTTGATCATCATGGCTGCAAGATTTTTTAGCCTAGGAGCAACAGGCTATTCCATATAGCCTAGGTATGGCTATACCATCTAGGTTTGTGTAAGTACACTCTAATGTTTGCAGGACGAAATCACGTAACAAAGCAGTTCTCTGAATATATCCTCATTGTTAAGCGATGCATGACTGTATATAAATGCATTGTATAGTTGATTAGAATTTTCATTGTAATATGTACAACTGCATAATAGAAAATGCACATATTCACTTCCTCCATACTCCCTCCTTCCAACCAGATATTCAATCTTTCATTACCTAAATTGTTTATTACCTTCATTACCTTGCTCTTTCCTATGTTCACTTTTAATTTCCTTCTTTTATGTACCCTCCCAAATTCGTCCACCAACCTTGGCAACTTCTCTTCACACACTGAAATGCATCGTCATTGACAAAAGGTAACTGTGACAACTCCCCTCTTGTATTAGTTTCTGCATATTATAATCCCATACCTCTTTCCCAACACCCTAGTATTCACTTATTTTACAACCTCATCTATAAACATCTTAAACAACCATGGTTACATTAAGCATCATTGTTTAAGGCCTACTTTTATTGGAAAATAATTTCCTTCTCTCGTACATGTCCTAACCTGAGCTTCAATAATAAAAACTCTTAACTGTTTACAGTAACCTACAACCTATTCCATACACTTGCAACATCTGCCACATTGCTCCCCTATCCATCTTATCATATGCCTTTCTAAATCCATGAATGCGACAAAAACTTCCTTAACTTTACCTAAATATTGTTCAATTATATGCTTCATTGTAAACATTAGGTTTATACATCCCCTAAACTGCCTAAAGCCACTTTGTTCACAATGCGATCTTGTTCTCCATCTTACCCCTAATTCTTTAAATAATAACTACAATACACTTTACCTAGTATACTCAACAGGCTTATTCCCCTCTAATTTTTACACTCTCTTTTGTCCCCTTTCCCTTTAAACAAAGGAACTATGCATGCTCTCTGCCAATCCCTAGGTCCTTTCCCCTATTTCATACATTTATTGAAGAAAAGTACCAACCACTCCAAAACTATGTCCCCACCTGCTTTTAACTTTTCTGTCTTGATCCCATCAATTCCAGCTACTTCACCCCCTCATGTATGTCCCCCATACTCACATCTGGCTCTTCCTCACTCCTAAAGGATGTTGTACCTCCTTGGCCAATGCATGAAATTACTGCCCCCCTTTCTTCAACAATATTTAACAGCTCCTCAAAATATTCCCGCTATCTTCCCAATACCTCCAACTCCCCATCTAATAATGCTTCTTTTAATTTAACTGGCAAATCCATTTGTTCCCTAGGTTTTCTCAACTTTTTAATCTCTAAAACTTTCTAATTCTTGGTAAAATTTGTTGATTGAACTTCACCCACTCTCTCATTTGCCCTCTTTTTACACTCACTCACCACTCTCAACCTCTATTACTCTCCATACACTCTACCCTTATATAATTTCTCCTTTATAAAAACCTCATATATGCTAACTTTTTTTCCCTACCACCCCTTTACCTCTTCATTCCACCAATCAGTCCTCTTTCCTTCTGCACCCACTCTCCTATATCCACAAACTTCTGTTGCACACTAACACTGCATTCTTAAATCTACTCCATACCTCTTCAGTACCTATACACCCATTGCCCCATCTTTCTCCCAACAGTTGTTTATATCTTATCCTAGCTACCTCAAGCTTATAAACTAACTCCTTTCTTACTTGCTGATGCCATTCAACTTGTACCCCATCTATCTCTCACTCTCACTGTAGCTACAACTTAATGATCTGATACATCTGTTTATCCACCAATACTTAGTCCAACAAACTGTTGTCATTACGCCCTTTATCATATCTCGCGAGCTTATTTATCCTCTTCACCAATAGCCTGCACATAGGAGAGAGGAGCTTATGATGACGTTTCGGTCTGACTTGGACCATTACAGTCACACCGTGACTTTGTAAATGGTCCAAGTTGGACTGAGATGTCGTCATAAGCTCCACTCTCCTATTTATGGGTTATCTGTGTATTGTTCAGTCACGGTATTGTGCCTTTCTTGTTCCTTATTTATCCTCTTTTTCCTTAAAATACGTACTACTTATTACCAACCCTCTTTCTATACAAAAGTCAAATAAAGACTCGCATTATTATTTACCCCTGGCACCGAAAACCTACTACACCCTCTACAACAGTTTCTTCCACTTTAGCATTCGGATCCCCTACCACAATTATTCTCACTTGGTTTAAAATGCCCTCAACATTTGCTTAATATCTCCCAAAATCTCTCTCTCTCTCTCTCTCTCCTTTCTGTACACTTTTCTCTTCTCCCACTTTTTGCATCCAACCCTTATTTTATTTCACATAATTCTTGAATTCATATACGTATTCATGTTCCCTCTTTTTTGCTTCTATAACCTAACTTTCCTCATTACCACTACTCCTTAGCTCTAACTCTCTCAGATACACCTGACCTAATCCTATTTGTTTCTCCCTGCTGAAACTTCCACTATTTATTTTGCATGCACTGAGGTAGAGGAGGCTGGACTCGTGGAATATGGGGATATGTTTCTCGGGTTGTACAACTAAAATACAGTAAAGGTCCTATAAAACTGGCCCCCATAAAGCAGATGTCAGTTAAAACAAAAAAAATCTGGCCATACAAAGGCTAAATATTCACATTTAATAGTGTGTCCAGTTAAAATAGCCACGAAGTGCACTAAATCCACAATATCGAATGACTATCTGGTTCAGCTGTGCATTCAATAAAATGGAGCAACTCCACTTAATCACTTGTACAGTCCAAAGTTTGTCCTGAACATAACCACTTTCATGGTTCCTGGGCAGCATGGTCACCCAGTGACTGCCTCCGTCAGTGCGTCTTTGTGATTATGCGAGCTCACACCATTTCATCTCCAAACTTCCCTTGGATTTACTTAGTTTTTAATTTTATTAAAGTACCATATAGTGTTATTAAGAATGGTCTCTCAAGCTAGTGATGGTGCCAGGAAAAATGTAAACTTAACTGTTAAGGAGAAACTTGAATTAATAAGAAAGCTGGAGGCTAGCATTTCCATGGTCTGGGAGTGTGAGGTGTATGTGTAGCAAAACCAGAAAACCAGAGGGTAAGAAAAATCACTATACGTACTGTACTCTACTGTACTGTATTGTAGTCTTAACCCATTTTCTTTTCAGGTTTATTTACAGGTAAAACTGTTTTGAACTGTAGCTTATTCTTCATATGTCCAGTAATCAATCAATACAGTGGACTAAATATGTTCTATTGGGTGTTTGTCCATGTCTGGCAGTTAATCGATTAAGCAGAATACATCTGCTTAATTATATTGTTCAATAAAAAGGAATTTTTGGTAAATTGGACACCCCCATTTTCCGTATCAGTCCATTTTATCAGACCTTTACTGTACATCTAATTTATTATTATTATTAGTCAGAGATGTCAAATCATTCCAAAAACAATATTTTACTGAATCTTCAAAATCACTAGCATTATACTATACGTATTGTGTTAGGTTAGAATGAGTGCCCTACATAAGTGACTACTACTTTAAGTATATATAGTAATATAAATAGCCTACCTGAATTAAAGCACAAGCAACATGAAGTTGCCCATAGAAGAGTGCACGATGTAAAGGAGTGTAGCCGCTTTCCCAGTCACGCTGATTCAATGATGCACCTTTTGAAAGGAGCCATTTCACAACCTGAAATTTATCAGTAACACTTCAATCATGTACATACAGTTGATGTCACAGATATGCACACACAAACAGAACACAGAAAATGAGACTGCTCACCATAACCTATTATTTTAAATACATAATACCGAAAAAACCTGGAGTTTACCTGGAGAGAGTTCAGGGGGTCAACGCTCCAGTGGCCCGGTCTGTGACCAGGCCTCATGGTGGATCAGGGCCTGATCAACCTGGCTGTTACTGCTGGCTGCACGCAATCCAAAGTACGAACCACAGCCCGGCTGGTCGGGTACCGACTTTAGGTGCTTGTCCAGTGCCTGCTTGAAGACTGCCAGGGGTCTACTGGTAATCCCCCTTATGTATGCTGGGAGGCAGCTGAACAGTCTTGGGCCCCTGACACTTATTGTGTTGTCTCTTAACGTGCTAGTGACACCCCTGCTTTTCATTGGGGGGATGTGGATCATCTACCGAGTCTTTTGCTTTCGTAGGGAGTGATTTTCGTGTGCAAGTCTGGTACTAGTCCCTCTAGGATTTTCCAGGTGTATATAATCATGCATCTCTCCCACCTGCATTCCAGGGAATACAGGTTCAGGAACCTCAAGCGCTCCCAGTAATTGAGGTGTTTTATCTCCGTTATGCGTGCCGTGAAGGTTCTCTGTACATTTTCTAGGTCAGCAATTTCACCTGCCTTGAAAGGTGCTGTTAGTGTGCAGCAATATTCCAGCCTAGATAGAACAAGCGACCTGAAGAGTGTCATCATGGGCTTGGCATCCCTAGTTTTGAAGGTTCTCATTATCCATCCTGTCATTTTTCTAGCAGATGCGATTGATACAATGTTATGGTCCTTGAAGGTGAGATCCTCCAACATGATCACTCCCAGGTCTTTGACGTTAGTTTTTCGCTCTATTGTGTGGTTGAAATTTGTTTTATACTCTGATGAAATTTTAATTTCCTCACATTTACCATATCAGAGTAATTGAAATTTCTCATCATTGAACTTCATATTGTTTTCTGCAGCCCACTGAAAGATTTGGTTGATGTCCGCCTGGAGCCTTGCAGTGTCCGTAATGGAAGACACTGTCATGCAGATTCGGGTGTCATCTGCAAAGGAAGACACAGTGCTGTGGCTTACATCCCTGTCTATGTCAGATATGAGGATGAGGAACAAGATGGGATCAAGTACTGTGTCTTGCGGAACAGAGTTTTTCACCGTAGCTGCCTCAGATTTTACTCTGTTGACTACTACTCTTTGTGTTCTATTTGTCAGGAAATTATAGATCCATCTACCAACTTTTCTTGTTATTCCTTTAGCATGCATTTTGTGTGCTATTACGCCATGGTCACACTTGTCAAAGGCTTTTGCAAAGTCTGTATATATTACATCTGCATTCTTTTTGTCTTCTAGTGTTCCTCACCCAAACTAATATGGTATTTTGTAGAATTGCCCTTCCTCTTGGTGCACTCAAGTCTCCTAGACACTGATAAATTTAACCTAAGGAAAATCACAATAATTTAGTCAATTCTTTGTCTTTGGCAGTATGGCAAGGGCAACAGCCTTCCATACAAAAATTGCCCTGGCATTTAAGTCTTTCGGGCAGTGTTCCAAAGCCATACTTACTGGTGTGCATATTTATGACGCTTACTTTAAGAACAATTCACATGTCAAAACATTTTATTTTTACCATTTTTTTTTCACTCTGAACAAAATACTGTGAGTGTGTAGGTGTTTAAGTATAGGTTCATGTCTGTTGATGAAGGCTGAACAGTAGTAATATGAATAACACCTGGGCAGAATATAGATGCTGGACTCTATAACCATCAATTTAACAATCCAGAGTAAGAGACCAAATTCACCCAAGACACTGGAGTAGGCAATCAGCCCTGAAACAAACATCAAAGCCACAACCAAGAGAGGTGAGGTGAGCCAATGTCGTAATAGCTAAGCTGGGAAGGCAAGAGGACAAGCAGACCATAGATAACACAAGGCCATCTACAAAAAAGAATGGTAAAGATCATGAAAGTTAGCCATGAACTATACAATCAACTGGGAAGAGGTGCCCAAAGCACCCAAGGAGGGAAGGAGCAAAGTATTACTCACACCAATGGAGACAATACAAAAGCTAGAATGCGAAGTCCTGAGCCATGAAGCATAATTCCTTGTTATAAACCCATGTCCCATCTATATCTGTCTATCACAACAGGAACTCCAGGATCTTGGGAAGTACACAGTTTCATGTCTGCAACCTATGGTTGCCAGACATGCACACAAATCCAGGGCACCAACATTCCCCCTTCCTGCAAGGTAAATGTAAACCATAAACTGGGATGTCAGGAAATGCCAGACACTGTACTGTGAAGAGCAAGAGTAGTGGTGAGAATCTTTGAACATAAACCCAGCTAAGTAACCATCCAGACTAACCCTCTTTGCACTAATCTCGTTCATACCTCTCCTCCCTCTACAGATGTTCCTGGTGTCTACTCTATTTCTTGCTCCTCCTGTCCTCTTCAATACTTCGGAGAAACTGGTTGATCTCTTTCTGACAGACTTAGGGAGCACAAAAATAGTGTTAGGCTTGCCGACACTAACAATGCTCTTTTCTGTCACGTCAGAGATCATAGCCATCCTATTGACTGGTCTTCTGCTAAAACTGTCTTCCCTACTTCCAACTCGAACAGTCGCCGTCTAGTTGAATCCTCTCTAATACACAACTTTCCTTGTATGAACCTTAGCCCTGGCTTCGTCTCTGTAGATGCTTTCCTCTCCCACTACATTGTAAAACTCCAAACTTCAGAACACCCGTGACTTAACCTGAATCCTCATTTTTTCTTTCTTTTTCTTCTTCCTCTTCCCCTTTCCTCTTTCCTTTTCTCCTCTGGGTTGTCTTTCTCTCTCCTGTCTCGTGTTTCTGTTCCTTCTTCATTTATTTTATTTCACAACTTCCCCTTTCACGCACCTCTGTGCGCTTGCTCTCCCTCTGTGGGCATCTAGCTCTCTTGCAGTGCTCCCCTTCCTTTGTTTTTGTTTTTGACTGGCTCGTCATCCTTATTTCCCACTTCTACTACTACTACTACAACTACTGATGAAATTAAGACACATGTGCGGCGTCTGGTTGTCTTTGTTGTGGACATTTCGCCATCCAGTGGCTGGCTGGATGGCGAAACGTCTACGATGGGGATGCCCGGGTGTTGTGCATGCGTCTTAATTTCATCTTGTCGGTATTATATACAATTCTTGTGCTACTACTACTACTACTACTACTACTACTACTACTACTACTACTACCTCCACCTCTTCCTGCCTATATATAGCCGTCCTGCTCCACCTCTGTTAGTGTGACTTTGTCAATGGTCCAAGTCGGACCGAAACGTCGTCGTAAGCTTCTCTCTTTTATGTGCGGGTTATTTGTGTACTGTGTGTGTTAAGTAACCATCCAGTTGATGGCAGAGTTGCCAGCAGAAATTTTGGTCAATATGCTGAAGCATAAGAGCCTATACCATGTGAAGTATGTACTTATAAGGATCCTTGTCAGGTACAGGAATAGAGCCCTCTAAAATATTGGGGCCAACAGAAGGCCTCTAAGCAATGTAAGTGCTGTGCAACATCAAACAAAGTACTTGCTCAAACTACCATACATTTTCAATAGTAGTCATGAAAATTAATTTTTTAGGGCAGAAGTTCCCAAACTGTGGACCACGAACCCCCAGGAGTCCGTAAAGGTAGTACTGGGGGGTCTGTGAGCCGAGATCAAAATTTCAAGAGGCTGCATTGTAAAATATATAATTACTCACAAAAAGGCTGATAAAGATAAGATTTCAAAAGTTTAAAATGGCAGGAATAAACTAATTTTTTTAGATGCTTTTTATCACTGTTGGTCACATTTTATGGGATGCCAAATCAAACATGCCAAACCTCCATCAAACACTGGTCAAGTTTCCTGCATTACAACTTATAAGACTTTGGCTGCATGTAAAAAGTGAGTGCCCAGAACCAGAATCCAAAGCACTGAGATATTTAATGCCATTCCCCACTATATATTTATGTGAGCAGGCTCTCTCCCAGCTTTTTCACATAAAATCAAAATACAGAAACAGGATGAATGTGGAACCTGATCTACACTTATTTGTCTGCCAGTGAACCTGAAATTCAGAACAGTGTCAACAAAGCAGCATTAACCATCTCATTAACCCTTTCAGGGTCCAAGGCCAAAATCTGAAGTGGTGCCCCAGTGTCCAAGAATTTAAAAAAAAAAAAATTTTATTTTTTCTTATGAAATGGTAGAGAATCTTTTTGTGAATGTAATAAAACAAAAAGTACGAAATTTGATGGAAAATTGACGAAATTATGCTCTCGTGAATTTTGATGTGTCAGCGATATTTACGAATCGGCGATTTTGCCGACTTTGACTCCCATTTTAGGCCAATTACATTATTCCAGTCGACCAAATTCTCAGCTATTTCACTAGTATTACTTCTATTCTATCGATTGAGCACAAGAAATCGCCAAGTCAACTGTTTCAACTACAAAATAAAGTGACCGGAAGTTGGTAATTTGGCCAATTTAACACAAAGTTCAAAATATTCCAATTTCAAAATAGGGTCCAGAATAAACAATGTAGGTATTCCTGGCACTAAACTAACATTTCCTCTGTTCATTAGTTATGTTTTGAGGCTTTACAAATAAATTCCATTTTGATTTTTTATTCACATAATGAATTTTTATTCACACCAAAAAATAGAAGATTTACTGTTATGCAATATTGTAATAATTGTATAAATATCATCACCACATTTGTGAATGTATATTAGACCCACCAGCTGGCGTGTATTAGACGTGTGAGGTCGTTTGTTTACTCTTGAACATCGGCAAAAATTTAACATTTCCGCCACTTTGAGCTCAATTTCAAGCCATTTCCAGTGCTAACACCAATCAAAATTATCTCTATTTCTGTAATATGTCTTCCATTCTATCAAATGAGACCAAGAAATCACAAATACAACTATAAAAACATACGAAAAAACACTGCAAAGTCGCTGTTTTAATCGAAAATCATGGTCTCAGTTTTTTTTCTCATTATACACAGTGTGCTGCAGGATTTGTTTTATGTGGTGCACACATACCACATAGATGTATTCTCTCATATCTAGGCCCAAATTTACCACTCACAGTTTATAAGAGTGAGCTGAGCTCATGACGTAGATCTACGGTTTGGACCCTGAACGTAAAGCCGTTGATCTACGGGACGGACCCTGAAAGGGTTAAATGAATAAGTTTTTTTTACAACTGTCATTTGTTTAATTTGATACTCAATGAAAAATGAGTTTGTTAGTTAATAAAACTGACTTGTTGCATAGACAGACCTTTCAAAAACCTGGGGGTCCATGAGAAAATTAATTTAAGTAAAAGGGGTTCTTGCTGGTGAAAAGGTTGGAACCACTGCTTTAAGGAATATTTTGAAGAGCTGCAGGGATTGCCCAAAGCACTAAAAAAAGTCGCAGCTCCTCCATGGTCCCTGAAAAATGAAGCAATTATGAAGAGTGCACAGCTGATGGCTTGAAGAGAGGATGACAGCTGAATTCCAGTGAACTGGTAACTGTCACTTTGGGCATCAATCATAACAAGCAAACAGTAACTGGCATCTGGAAGCTAAGTCATCATTACTAAGCAGAAAATGCATGTCCTGACCTTGCCGGAGCCATTACTGAGCAGCAAGTACACGTATTGAACTTGTCGGAGCCTAGAGGAAAATACGTGTATTAGTACGAATAAAATTTGGCATATTCCAGGAGGACACACTGGACTCTAAAGAAGATATAGTATCTTGCAAAAATCCTCTCCATGTATACTCCAGGTATCTAAACATAATCTAGGTTTCTTGCACTTTGCTAATTAAGAAAATTAAAATCTACTTAAAGATGAATTACAGTGGAATCTCTACTTGCGGGTGCATCCACGTGCGAGTTTTTCCAAATACGAGCAGTCAATGGGTCAATTTTTTGCTTCCATACGCAAGCAAAATTTCCATAAACGAGCAGACCTCAAGGCAGGTGCCTTGATGCTGGTGAGGGGCTCTTGCTCTTATCTAGGGAATTGTATCTCATTTGTTTGTTGAGCTATCTTATTGAAACTTGGGCAATGTATGATGGAAAGATGCTTCTTAACGTAATAATAATAATAATAATAATAATAATAATAATAATAATAATAATAATAATAATAATAATAATAATAGTATGTATCATAATAATAGTATAATAATATAATACAACAATAATAATAATAATACGTATAATAATAATATATTACTAAATGTAAAAGGAGAAACTTTCATTTTTCCTTTTGGGCCACCCCGCCTCGGTGGGATACGGCCGGTGTGTTGAAAGAAGGAAATAATAATAATATAATACTATAATAATAATACATATATAATAATAATGTACTACATAATAATAATTATTATAATAACAGACGACTTCAAGAGGCCATCACTAGATGGCAGTGTTTACCACAACAAAGAGAGAGCGGTTGTGGCCACTTCCACCTGTTACATGACATATTTTATGCATTCTGAAGTATATATCAGGTTTCTATGTTATTTATATTGTTTATTATTTCATATTAGATGAACTGTGATAGATAAATAAGCCGTAGAGTTGATGATAGCGAAATACAGTGGACCCCCGGTTAACGATATTTTTTCACTCCAGAAGTATGTTCAGGTGCCAGTACTGACCGAATTTGTTCCCATAAGGAATATTGTGAAGTAGATTAGTCCATTTCAGAGCCCCAAACATACACATACAAACGCACTTACATAAATACACTTACATAATTGGTCGCATTCGGAGGTGATCGTTATGCGGGGGTCCACTGTATTCAAGGAGTATTTTGTCTTGTCTCCAGACAAACTCTCGTCAGCCGCCACTGCTGCCACACATATAATGACATTTTATTCATTCTAGAGTATATATCAGGTTTCTATGTTATTTATATAGTTTGTTATGTGTTATTAGATGAACTTTGATAGATAAATAAGCCGTAGAGTGATATTAGCGAAATTATTGAAGTACAGAATTCCACTGGAACGGATTATAATTGCATTCCAATTAATTTAAATGAGGAAAATTGACTCTGCAAATGAGCAAATCCAGTTGCGAGCAAGGTCATGGAACGGATTAAACTTGCAAGTAGAGGTTCCACTGTGTATCAAATTTTTCCTAGTTACACCTCTATATTACAGTACAGTCAATGCTTTTATTTAATTCTTCCAGATAGTGAAATTTTTCTTAATGCCACTGAAAAAGTACATTCAAAATTGTAATAGCACATGGAAAGGCTTTCATAATTAACATGTGCTATTAAATTTTCACCTTCATAATGATCATATGCTATTCAATTTTCAATGAGTTTTTTCATTCATCCTTAGGAAAAATTGCACTATATAGAAGAGCTTTAAAAGAAATCTATGTCTAACATTAATAAATGCACAATAGTCAGTAATTTGAAAAATACTGCACAACCTATACAAACTTTCTGTGGACAAAGAGAAATATTAAATCTACACATACAAAATGAAAGTTGTCTTGCACATACTTTGAAATGGAGTGCAAAATAGAAAAAGTAATTTACAGGGTAAAATGTTGTGATAGAGAATGAAATTTCATCACAAACTCTGACCTTTCTTTTACCACAGGAAGCTGCCGTGTGAAGTGCTGTTTTTCCTACTTCGTCTATCACAAAACAGTAGCGATGACACAGGCTCTGGAAAAATTATAATACAATCTGAATATTATTAACTTTGGGAGAGTTATATTGTATGTAGGAATGGGATGATACCAAATATTTGTACCAATATCTATCCTCAATCTTAGGCCAATACCTTCAAAATTAACTAATACATCACAAGAACCCAACCTTCAGCATCACAAGTATTTTTTTTTTTCAACAAGTCGGCCATCTCCCACCGAGGCAGGGTGACCCATAAAGAAAGAAAATCCCCCAAAAAGAAAATACTTCCATCATCATTCAACACTTACACCTCACTCACACATAATCACTGTTTTTGCAGAGGTGCTCAGAACACAACAGTTTAGAAGTATATACGTAAAAAGATACACAACATATCCCTCCAAACTGCTAATATCCCGAAACCCCTCCTTTAGAGCGCAGGCATTGTACTTCCCATTTCCAGGACTCGAGTCCGGCTATATAAAAATAGCCGGTTTCCCTGAATCCCTTCACTAAATATTACCCTGCTCACACTCCAACAGATTGTCAGGTCCCAAATACCATTCGTCTCCATTCACTCCTATCGAGCACGCTCATGCACGCCTGCTGGAAGTCCAAGCCCTTCACCCACAAAACCTCCCTTACCCCTTCCTTCCAACCTTTTCGAGGACAACCCCTACCCCGCCTTCCTTCTCCTACAGATTTAAATGCTCTCCATGTCATTCTACTTTGATCCATTCTCTCTAAATGACCAAACCACCTCAACAACCCTCTTCAGCCCTCTGACTAATACTTTTATTAACTCCACACCTTCTCCTAATTTCCACACCCCTAATTTTCTGCATAATATTTACACCACACATTGCCCTTAGACAGGACATCTCCACTCCCTCCAACCGCCTCCTCGCTGCTGCATTCACAACCCAAGCTTCACACCCATATAACAGTGTTGGTACTACTATACTTTCATACATTCCCTTCTTTGCCTCCATAGATAACGTTTTTTTGACTCCACATATACCTCAACGCACCACTCACCTTTTTTTCCTCATCAATTCTATGATTAACCTCATCCTTCATAAATCCATCCGCCGACACGTCAACTCCCAAGTATTTGAAAACATTCACTTGTTCCATACTCCTCCCCAATTTGATATCCAATTTTTCTTTATCTAAATCATTTGACACCCTCATCACCTTACTCTTTTCTATGTTCACTTTCAACTTTCTACCTTTACACACACTCCCAAACTCATCCACTAACCTTTGCAATTTTTCTTTAGAATCTCCCCTAAGCACAGTATCATCAGCAAAAAGTAACTGTCAATTCCCATTTTGTATTTGATTCCCCATAATTTAATCCCACCCCTCTCCCAAACACCCTAGCATTTACTTCTTTTACAACCCATCTATAAATATATTAAACAACCATGGTGACATTACACATCCCTGTCTAAGACCTACTTTTACCGGGAAGTAGTCTCCCTCTCTTTTACACACCCTAACCTGAGCCTCACTATCCTCATAAAAACTCTTTACAGCATTTATTAACGTACCACCTATTCCATATACTTGCAACATCTGCCACATTGCTCCCCTATCCACTCTATCATATGCCTTTTCTAAATCCATAAATGCAATAAAAACTTCCCTACCTTTATCTAAATACTGTTCACATATATGTTTCAATGTAAACACTTGATCTACACATCCCCTACCCACTCTGAAACCTCCTTGCTCATCTGCAATCCTACATTCTGTCTTACCTCTAATTCTTTCAGTTATAACCCTACAGTACACTTTTCCTGGTATACTCAGTAAACTTATTCCTCTATTTATTTATTTATTTATTTAGTAATTTGAGCATACATACAGAGGTACAAAATAACACAGGTAAGAGCAGCATGCCAAAGCCACTTATATGCATAGCATTACGGGCAGGCTTAAAATTAACTTAAGATTAACTAAGCAATGATGAAATCAGTGATAAGACATTATTGTAAACAGATAACTATAAAACACAAATGAGTATTACAAAGTCAGGTCATATGGTTGCATGCATTGCTGTACATTCAGTAGAATGGAGTATTCTGTTAGGTAGTGTATTTAAAAAATAACAAAGTTAGATTGGGTCCTAGGTTTAACATTTATGTGATATAATTGTGAGAAACATTTAGGATATACAATTTATAAGGTTCAGTTATTCAGTATTTATTTGGTTTTGGGTGAGTAAGTGATCTTTGAGAAGAGACTTGAATTTATAAACAGGTAGTGTTTCTTTTATATTTACAGGTAATGAATTCCAGATTTTAGGGCCTTTTATGTTTACCTGGAGTTTACCTGGAGAGAGTTCCGGGGGTCAACGCCCCCGCGGCCCGGTCTGAGACCAGGCCTCCTGGTGGATCAGAGCCTGATCAACCAGGCTGTTGCTGCTGGCTGCACGCAAACCAACATACGAGCCACAGCCCGGCTGATCCGGAACTGACTTTAGGTGCTTGTCCAGTGCCAGCTTGAAGACTGCCAGGGGTCTGTTGGTAATCCCCCTTATGTGTGCTGGGAGGCAGTTGAACAGTCTCGGGCCCCTGACACTTATTGTATGGTCTCTTAACGTGCTAGTGACACCCCTGCTTTTCATTGGGGGGATGGTGCATCGTCTGCCAAGTCTTTTGCTTTCGTAGTGGGTGATTTTCGTGTGCAAGTTCGGTACTAGTCCCTCTAGGATTTTCCAGGTGTATATAATCATGTATCTCTCCCTCCTGCGTTCCAGGGAATACAGGTTTAGGAACCTCAAGCGCTCCCAATAATTGAGGTGTTTTATCTCCGTTATGTGCATTGAGTTTTTGCATAGTGTGAGATGGACACGAGGAACATCAAAGAGTGATCTGTGCCTTGTGTTATGGTCACGTGTTCTGTTGAGGTTGGCAAGGAGATGTTTGAGGGGAGGGTTAATATCAGAGTTAAGTGTTCTATGTATGTAATAGGTGCAATAATAAGTATGGATGTTTTGTATGGTGAGTAGGTTGAGTGTTTTGAATATTGGTGGAGTGTGCTCTTTTGTCCCCCTTCCCTTTATATAAAAGGACTATACATGCTCTCTGCCAATCCCTAGGTACCCTCCCCTCTTTTATACATTTATTAAACAAAAGTACCAACCACTCCAACACTATATCCCCCCCTGCTTTTAACATTTCTGTCATGATCCCATCAGTTCCAGCTGCTTTACCCCCTTTCATTCAACGTAATGCCTCACGTACCTCCCCCACACTTACATTCTGCTCTTCTTCACTCCTAAAAGATGGTATACCTCCCTGGCCAGTGCATGAAATTACCGCCTCCCTTTCTTCCTCAACATTTAAAAGTTCCTCAAAATATTCTCGCCATCTACCTAATACCTCCCTCTCCCCATCTACTAATTCCCCTTCTCTGTTTTTAACTGACAAATCCATACTTTCCCTAGGCTTTCTTAACTTGTTTAACTCACTCCAAAATTTTTTCTTATTTTCATTAAAATTTCTTGACAGTGCCTCTCCCATTCTATCATCTGCTCTCCTTTTGCACTCTCTCACCACTCTCTGCACCTTTCTTTTAATCTCCATATACTCTGCTCTTCTTATAACACTTCTGCTTTGTAAAAAAACTCTCATAAGCTAACTTTTTCTCTTTTGTCACACCCTTTACTTCATCATTCCACCAATTACTCCTCTTTCCTCCTGCCCCCACCCTCCAATAACCACAAACTTCTGCCCCACATTCTAATACTGCATTTTTAAAACTTATCCAACCCTCTTCAACCTCCCTCCCTCCCCCCACTACTCATCTTTGCACTAGCCCACCTTTCTGCCAATAGTCGCTTATATCTCGCCCGAACTTCCTCCTCCCTTAGTTTATACACTTTCACTTCCCTCCTACTTGTTGTTGCCACCTTCCTCTTGTCCCATCTACCTCTTACTCTAACTATATCTACAACTAAATATTGATCCAATATATCAGTTGCCCCTCTATAAACATGTACATCCTGGAGCCTACCCATCAACCTTTTATCCACCAATACATAATCTATCAAACTACTTTCATTACGTGCTACATCATACCTTGTATATTTATTTATCCTCTTTCATAAAATATGTATTACTTATTACCAAATCTCTTTCTACACGTAGCTCAATTCAAGGCTCCCCATTTACATTTACCCCTGGTACCCCAAATTTACCTACTACTCCCTCCACACATTTTTACCCACTTTAGCATTGAAATCCCCAACCACAAGTACTCCAGGTGCATATACACTTATTATAACCCACCTTTCACATCCAACCTTTATTTTACTCCACATAATCCTTGAATTAATACATCTATAGTCCCTCTTTTCCTGCCATATCTTATCCTTCAACATTATTGCTACTCCTTCTTTAGCTCTAACTCTATTTGAAGCCCCTGATCTAATCCCATTTATTCCTCTCCACTGAAACTCTCCCACCCCCTTCAGCTTTGTTTCACTTAAAGCCAGGACATCCAGCTTCTTCTCATTCATAACATCCAAAATCATCTCTTTCTTATCATTTGAACAACATCCACGCACATTCAGATTTCCCACTTTGACAATTTTCTTCTTATTATTCTTTTTAGTAATCTTTACAGGAAAAGGGGTTACTAGCCCATTGTTCCCGGCATTTTAGTTGACTTTTACAACACGCATGGCTTACGGAGGAAAGATTCTTATTCCACTTCCCCATGGATATAAAAGGAAAAGTAATAAGACCAAGAGCTATTAAGATAAAATCAAAGAAAATGCAGATGAGTGTGTATAAATAAACATGTACATGTATGTGTAGTGTGACCTAAGTAAGTAGAAGTAGCAAGACATACCTGTAATCTTGCATATTTATGAGACAGACAAAAGACACCAGCAATCCTACCATCATGTAAAACAATTACAGGCTTTCGTTTTACACTCACTTGGCAAGACAGTAGTACCTCCCTGGGTGGTTGCTGTCTACCAACCTACTACAAGTATTGTCACCAATTGTCACCAATTATTGCAACACTCTTCAACAAATCCATAGAATCAGCTACCTTCCCAACAATCCTCAAAATAGAGAGGGTCACTCCGGTCCATAAAGGAGGTGACCAAGCTGACTTGAATAACTATAGACCAACATCTAACTTACCATTGCTCTCTAAAATCTTCGAAAAATTAATTCATAGACGGATCTATTCCTACCTCGTCTCACACAACATATTAAACCCTTGTCGGTTTGGATTCAGGAATAATAAAAGCACGAATGATGCTATCATACACATGCTAGAACTAATATATACCGCACTCGAAATGAAAGAAGTCCAGCTGGGCATTTTCATTGATTTACGTAAATCTTTTGATCGACCATGAACTGCTGTACTCCAAATTAACGCACTATGGTATCAGAGGCCACTCCCTCAACTACCTAAAATCATACCTTAGTAAAAGAACTCAATATGTGTATGCAAATGATGCAAACTCTTCCACCCAACCAATCATAGTAGGAGTTCCACAAGGAAGCATCCATGGACCACTCCTCTTTCTCATCTACATCAATGATCTACCGAATGCATCACAGCTACTCAAACCCATATTATTTGCAGATGACATTACATATGTCTTTTCCCACCCAAACATAGTCATACTAGCAAACACAGTCAATGCCGAATTGCAGAAAATATCTGCCTGGATGATGACTAATAAACTTACCCTGAATACTGATAAAACCTATTTCATTCAGTTTGGAAACAAAGCTGCAAATGATCCGATTAACATAACACTAAATGGATCATCAGTCACAAGACTCACAGAGGGAAAATTCCTAGGTATCCACCTCGACAGTAGCCTTAAGTTCCGGACACACATACAACAAATCACCAAGAAAACCTCCAAGACTGTAGGCATACTATCAAAGATAAGGTACTACGTTCCACAATCAGCTCTCCTGGCAATGTACCATACACTCATATACCCTTATCTTACATATGGAATTCGTGCATGGGGATCAACAACATCCAATCACCTAAAACCCCTCATAACCCAGCAAAGGCAGCAGTAAGAATGATAACGAATTCCCACTCCCGCCAGCATACTCCACCAATTTTCAAAAGTCTGACTCTGCTCACCATTAACCTCTTCAGGGTCCCAGACCCAAATCTGAAGTGGTGCCCCAGTGTCCAAGAATTTTCAAAACAAAAAAAATTTTTATTTTTTCTTATGAAATCGTAGAGAATCTTTTTGTGAAGGTAATAAAACACAAAGTACGAAATTTGATGGAAAATTGACGAAATTATGCTCTCGCGAATTTTGATGTGTCAGCGATATTTATGAATCGGCGATTTTGCCGACTTTGACTCCCATTTTAGGCCAATTACATTATTCCAGTCAACCAAATTCTTAGCTATTTCACTAGTTTTACTTCTATTCTATCGATTGAGCACAAGAAATCGCCAAGTCAACTGTTTCAACTGCAAATTAAAGTGATCGGAAATTGTTAATTTGGCCAATTTAACACAAAGTTCAAAATATTCCAATTTCAAAATAGGGTCCAGAATAAACAATGTAGGTATTCCTGGAACTAAACTAACATTTCCTCTGTTCATTAGTTACGTTTTGAGGCTTTACAAATAAATTCCATTTTGATTTTTTATTCACATAATGAATTTTTATTCACACCAAAAATAGAAGATTTACTGTTATGCAATACTGTAATAATTGTATAAATATCATCACCATATTTGTGAATGCATATTAGACCCACCAGCTGGCGTGTATTAGACGTGTGAGGTCGTTTGTTTACTCTTGAATATCGGCAAAAATTTAACATTTCTGCTACTTTGAGCTCAGTTTCAAGCCATTTCCAGTGCTAAAACCAATCAAAATCATCTCTACTTCTGTAATATGTCTTCCATTCTATCAAAAGAGACCAAGAAATCGCAAATACAACTATAAAAAACATACGAAAAAACACTGCAAAGTCGCTGTTTTAATCGAAAAATCATGATTTCATTTTTTTTCTCTCATTATACACAGTGTGCTGCAGGATCTGTTTTATGTGGTGCACACATACCACATAGATGTATTCTCTCATATCTAGGCCCAAATGTACCACTCACAGTTTATCAGAGCTGAGCTGAGCTCATGACGTAGATCTACGGTTTGGACCCTGAATGTAAAGCCGTAGATCTACGGAACGGACCCTGAAAGGGTTAAGAACATCCATACTTATTCATGTGCCTACTACATACACAGAACAATACACGCAAATATAAACCTTCCACTCAAACTTCTCCTCACCAACTTAAACAGGACACATGACCACAACACAAGACACAGATCTCTTTTTGATATACAGTACCTCGTGTCCATATCACACTGTGTAAAAACTCTATGCACATAAAGGGGCCTAAAATATAGAATTCATTACCAGAAGATATTAAAGTAACCCAGTCTGAAAATCAGTTTAAGACTCTTCTTAAAAGCCACTTAATCACCCTAGACTAAATGCTAAATACTCAGTACACACTTACTCACCTATGTACTCCCACATCATAACGTCAACAATCACTTTGAACCTTTTATCTATTGTTGACAGGAATATAATTGAACCATTGTTTTCACAAAAAGCATTTTAGACTATATGAATATATCCTTTGTCTTATACAAATTTAATTAACTTATAATTAATAATCTACTGTTCAACTATGAAATAATTACTATCCTACTGTACAACTATGATATAATCCTTAGTGTTAAGTAGTCTGTAAGCCAATATGTTAAGTTGGCCCATAATACCTAGGCATAATAGAGGTTCTCTTTGCATTGCAACCCACTATTGTAAATATAAAATCTCAATGTACTGTTTGCAAAGACATAAAATAAATAAATAAATAAATAAATAAGTATTCAACATCACAAGAGCTCCAACCTTCAACATCCCAAGAACCCAACCTCCAACATCACAAGAACCCAACCTCCAATATCACAAGAACCCAACCTTCAACATCCCAAGAACCCAACCTCCAATATCACAAGAACCCAACCTCCAACATCACAAGATCTCCAGCATTGAACATCACAAGATCCCCAAGCCTGCATCATCATAAGATCTCTAACCTTCAGCCTCAGCCCAGTAGGTTCACAGCCACTCTCTCCCCTCCAACATGTTAAGCGTCCTAAACTTGACCTAAAGATACATATACCTGGAGGGGGTTTCGGGGGTCAACACATCTGTGGCCCAGTCTGTGACCAGGCCTCTTAGTGGATCAGGGCCTGATCAACCAGGCTGTTACTGCTGGCCACACACAAATTGACGTATGAGCTACAGCCTGGTTAGTTAGGTACTGACTTTTGGGGCCTGTCAAGCTCCTTCTTGAAGACAGCCATGAGTCTATTGGTAATCCCCCCTCATGTATGCTGGGAGGCAGTTGTACAATCTTGGGCCCCTGACACTTACTGTGTTGTCTCTTAGCATACTCATAGCACCCCTGCTTTTTATTAGGGGATGTTGCATCTCCTGATGAGTCTGTTTCCATAGGGAATGATTTTCATGTGCAGATGGGACTAGTCCCTCTAGGATTTTCCGAGTAACAAATAATGTAAAATATTTATGTAACCATCTTTTTTAGCTACATGTATTCTTTCCTTTAACTGTGTGAACCTCACTAGAGTTCAGGTATTTTCCAGAGCCTTCTCACTGGCAAAATTAAGTGGAAAAAAGTAAATTTTTTTGAAGAATTATGACAGTAAAAAAAATTTGGGTGGGGGAGATTTGAGGAACACAACCTTATTTTCCTATATGTTTATCAGTCCATTATTCACAGAAATCATTGCTAGTGCAGTTTTCAGGAACGTAACCCACACAAATTATGTCCACTGTCAAGCCAATTTAACTTTACATACATTCAAAAGTAAAGTGCAACAACACTAAGTTCAGAAATGCATTATCAAGTTATCTGCATTAAAGGTTTGAAGCCAACAGATGAGGCATTCACAACTACTACTGCATGAAAATTGGAATTTAAACTTTCCCCACTTTCATCAAAAAATTAAAAAATTGGCACACAGACAGTCCAAAATTAATCTTAAACCTTTCTTTAAGCTAGATAAACTATTATTTAAGATATGAAGCCAATAAATATGACCCAGATGTATCATACTTACATTTTAAAGTAAGCAAAAAATAGAAACTACAATTGACTGGTATACATGTCTAGATAAAACATCTGATTTAATCAAAATTGGATCATGTTATTGATAAAAAATATTTTGAAATTAAATATTCTCATCTAGATTACGATACATTCTTACTTACGTTCATATATGCAATGGCTTGTGCCTCAGAGCCTCTGACGATTGCTGAAGTGATCCTGGACCCATGTTCACGGGAACGACACCCTAAGGTGCACTCACATTCCAGTACATGACTCATTTTGCCCTAGTGCCTGGATTATAAATATATTGTAGAGCTAATCACCATACAGCAGCTATCCAGTTGGAGTAGGGCAATCTTCAAACTTTCAGTTCATCTACATATCTGGTTCAGGTCTGGCTAATGCCACACGAGTATTATTGGAAGCGTACATAACTTTCAGCAAGTTGCAAGACATACTCAATCAGCATGACACTCAGTTTTTAAATCTACAACTACAGTATTTTCAAGCTTAAAGCCAGTGGACTGAATGTATGCTTAATATCTTTTTTCCTAACTTAAAGTCATAGATAAGTCATAGACACTTGTCTACGTTACAGTAAAGTACTTTTGAGTAATTCATGAAAAATGCCTAAAGTATAATACAAGGACAATTCACAGCCATGGTTATGAAAGACAAAAATCTTACTCATTTCATCAAGTGAAAACTATATCCTCTAATACATTCACATTTGAGTAAACTCACACCAGTCTAAATCTAAATGTTTTACTTGATAAAAATATAATCACTCAAGGGATACATGTTATCCAATACACTGTACTTGTTTAAATTGCACAGTTTTGCATTGCACAGTTTTCATTTGTCTATCACTATCAAATACAACTGAAGTAAGTATTCATTAAAACAATATTTTTTGCACTTTAATGGACATTGCACTTGTTTAAAGTAAATGTGGCATTTTAAAGGCCCAATCCTTTTCTGATGGTGCATGCAAGTACAGTACTGTACTATATGATAACAATACAATACTAGCTATACACACAACTTCTCTTGCAGAAAAGTTCAGCCATTGTACTAAGACAGATATGTTGGTAATGGGAAGAGCACAGGGGGAGCCATTACTCAGCTGTGGACCCCACAAGGAGGGGCCCCTTCTTTTGCTCCCCCGCTCTTAAGCAGCCATAATTGTTGAAGAGGCCTATGAAAAGAAAGAATAAAACAATTAGAATACAGTTTAAAAAACAAGGCATACCTATTATTGCTATAATGACTTAGGATGGGAGAATACCAAATTATTTGCAGATACTGATACTCAATTTTAAGCCGGTGTTGATCCCATCAAAATTAGTCAATACCCACCAATACCAATACTTTGGCACACCCCTATAATAGCATTATATTTTTAAACTTACTTTGAATGGAGACCAAAAAAGGAAAATGTACCAGACTACTGTATAGCAGTACTAACTCCTTTGTGTGTATGTCAGGTATATGCCTCAAATGTTACAGCGAGGAGGCTGGAGACTATGGAGATGTCATGTCTGAGAGCAATGTATTGTGAGAGTATTATGCAGAGAATTTGGAGCATGAATATTAGAAAATGAGTTGGAGTTAAAGTATAATTCAGAGGGTTGAGAAGGGGTTGCCGAGGTAGTTTGAATATTTAGAATATGAAGCTGAATAGAATAACTAAAGGGGTATGTAAATCTGGGGTGGAAGAAGGGGTCGGGGTTGTTTGAGAAAGGACCGGAGAGAGGAAGTAATGGAAGTTTCGAGTGCTAGGAGCTTGAGCATCCAACAGGCTTGTGTGAATGTATTAGGCTGGAGTGAATGAGACAAGAGTTTTTTGTGGCTTCATGTACAGTTGGAGGGGGAGCAAGTTAACAATTATAAGGGGATTCTGGGAAATCGGTTAGCCAGACTTGAGTTCTGGAGGTGGCAAGTACTGTACAGTGCATGTGCTCTAAAGAAGAGGTGAAGGTGCTGCAGTTAGCAATGTCATCTAAATTGTGATGTCAGCCTGTTTCTGGCAAGACAGCGATTAAATGAAAGCTGGAGAATGCATTTTCCTTTTTTGTGGTCAACTTACTTCATTGGGAAACAGCCAGTGTTAAAAAAATTCTATCCTGCCTATTTAACACCCAAAAGAGGGTGAACCAAAGAATACAATTATAATAACTTGCTTTCCATTTGCCTATACCTATCCAGTAAAATTAAATTAAAATTAAAATTATACATTTCTTAAGAGCCATACAAATACAGTGGTTATATATTCAAAGTGATTACATTTTAAGTTTGATCTTGTAATAGAACTGACATAATTTGATACAATATAAGGCTATGAAGAAAGCCACTAATTATGCAATACTGACTCACCAAATTAAGACTTCCTACTAAAATTTTAAAGAGTGAGGATTGTACATTCCAGCTTCCAAAACTCAACATCTGGCTAGCTAGTTTTCCAGGCCACAGACATACTTCAAACATGTAAAATCCTATCAACTATTTTCCTTCACTCCCTCAAATCTAACATGCTCATATACTGTATTTATGGTGAATACCTATGCCCCTCTGCATATTTTTTTTTAACTCAACAGGGTTATCCAAAAAATGAAAACAACATTCACCATCATTCATTCAATCTCCATCTTTCCAGAAGTGTGCTGACATCACAATCAGAGTATCCTCAAACTAAAATATCCCCATGACTTCTTCAGGCTCAATCCTAGGAAGGGCAGAATAGGTCCAATTCCTTGGATCAAGAGCCCCTCACCAGTATCAAGGCATCTCCCTTGAAGAATATCTGCATAATATTTGCAACACACGATAACAGGATATTTTTCTCTGCCTTCAGTGTTATTTCAATAAAGACCAAAATAAGCTGGCATTACATCATGAAAAAAAAAAGTACCAAAGCAGGCCTCATGGTCAATACTTGACAGAACCTAATCAGTCCCTACTACACACAGTCATTTCTCTGATATATGCCCTTTATGTTCACGCATCATTTTGTTTGTATGGGCTTGACAAAGCTCCTGGTGAGAAAAATGTAGCCACAGTGAATACTTTGTTAGCTGTACATGTACCCTTTTATGCAATGTATAGTCTCTGCAAGAAAAATGTTTGACCAAAAACCTTTGGAAAAGAATGAATAAGGTGCCCCAAGGCCTGGTGGCAAAACCTCTCACTTCACACAGTGAGGGTCCGGGTTCGATTCCTGGCGAGGGTAGAAACATTGGGCGGGTCTCCTTACACCGGTTGTCTATGTTCCCCATCAGTAAAATAGGTACCTGGGTTTTAGTTGATTGGTGTGGGTCACATCCCAAGACAAAATTGACCTAATATGTCCGAAATGTCATTGATGTCAGCTAGGCCTGTATACCTTGTACATGTACTTGTAGAAATACAGTGGAACCTCGGTTTTTGTATGCCCCAGTTTTTATAGGATTCAGTTTTCGACATTTCTCATCAAAATTTCGTCCCAATTTTCGTACATCCGCTTGGTTTTCGTATAGTTGAAAATGGTCTGCACCAAACACGTCCTTGTGACTCAGCCATTCAAGCGCCCACACAAGGCATCCCATGCATTTGTGACTCAGTCTGCCTTTGTTTCTCAGTGAGTGAGCATCGCCCTGGGCGTTCATCTGAAATATTTCATAATAATCCTTTTTTCTTTGTGCTTGTTTATTGAATGCGTCTGCTAAATGAGCCACCATGGGGCCAAAGAAAGTTCCGTGTGCTAGCCCTTTGATAAAGAAGGCAAGAAAGACGATAGAGTTCAAGAAAGAACTCGTAGCAAAGTACGAAAGTGGTGTACATGTGGCCAATCTCAACAGGATATACGGGAAGTACAGTGGACCCCCAACTTGCAATATTAATCCGTTCCAGAGAGCACATTGTAAGACGAAATTATCGTAAGTCAAATTAATTTTCCCCATAAGAAATAATGGAAATCAAATTAATCTGTTGACTTTGAGCGAGGCACTGCATCACTTGCCCGAGACTTTCACCCATACTGACTATGTGAAGAGAGGCGAATGTGTGTGCTCAGTTACCCCTGCTGTTCTCCTGTATCCCCCAACTCTCCGCCTTTAAACTCAGCCGTTCGCCTCTATCAACGTGCAGTGTAGAGGTGTATTTTGCTGCTCCGCTGATACTCGAATATCTGAGTTCTGCACAGCTAGTCACCTCTGCCTACCTGAGAAATACGGACGAATCTCCCATCCTGCATGAGTTGGTGATCCAGACCTGACTGTGCCACTTGTACAAAATGTGTTATATCTCTAACTGAGGAAGATGACCTTTTATTCTTCTATGCACTGAGTGTTTCTGGGAGGAATGCTGCATAGTTGGAACACAAGAGTGGTTAAGAACAATTTAACGAGCATTGTAGTACCTGGTAACTCCTTTCCGAGACAGCTTTTTAACTGTAACATGCCAGAGGTTCATCTATAAACATAGTAAGTTTGTGCTGATTTGTTTGTCCACAGAGTGAAAATTTGTCTGTCATTCCAAGACATGCGTGCTAAATGTGTTAAGTGCTGCAGGTCTGGAGTAATTAACGAGTAGTACAGTGTTGGTAACTCACGAGATGACTGTGGGCCCAGTGAATGACCTTGAAAATGGCACTGCGACCCGCAGGCCACTACACCCATATTGTCTGTGTCTAGCGAGGTGAATATCCCTTCCTTGTCCCTTCTCTCTTATGGAATAAAGGTGGTTTCGCTGACCCAAGAGTAACAGACTAACTCTTCCACCTCAAGCAGCTGAACTAGAAGTGACCTATGGATGTGAACGAAGTAAATGATGGTGAAGGCAAATTCGAACGTTTTAGAAGTAAGGGAGCTTTGAAAAAAGAAAGAGGATTTCAAAGGAGGCTTGCTGCAAGAAACGAGAGCAACAACAACCATCGCAGAACGGTTAGGCTTGATTTCCCCGCTAACACTGAGTTTGAGGTCAAGTTTAGACGGTTTTACGAAGCTACACTAGACAACCCAGAGGAAAACCTTCGGATTCGCTTTCGTCATGACGAGGATAATTACGTTTTTGTTACTAACGACCCAGCATTCATAGAAAAACTTCTTACTCATAAATATGTTAACATCCAACTCCAAGATGCCCCACCAAGATCACCCAAAGTGCTTATTGTTATCCACAATGTCAATAAGTACTTGGATCCTAAATTCCTGTTGTCAGATCAAGTTGCAAACCCTCGTCGACTTCCAAATGATCTGATATTGGCTGAGTGGATTGGCCAAGGAACTCCACCATCATATATCTACTCTCGTGCTGTGCTTAACAGGAGTTACAAAATAGCTTTGTACAAACCACCTCACCGCAGATGCTACAAGTGTCAGCGCTGGGGTCACATTGCTTGGAAATGCCCAGCTAAGTCACACTGGTGTGCAGCGTGTGCCAAGGCCCATCCTTCTCACCAGTGCTATGATATGATCAAGAAACACCAGTCCATTGCATTACAATGTATCAATTGTAAGACTCCAGGAGCCACAGCTGCTCATGCTGACTGCAGAGTGAAAGCTGCCCACATCGCCAGCCACCAGCCTCACTCATCACCCCCCATGATGAGGCAGTAGGCCTACCAGATACTTCATGTCTGAATATTGACCCATGCCTGATTTCAGACAATGTGGTTGAGCGAGTCATTCTGGGAGTACATAAACAGAGCACCATCACGTCTGCTATCAACACTAGTAATGCTGCTGGTGTTGACACCACCTGTTTGGCTGAATCAGCTGTCAGTCAGCCACCTGGCTCAGCTGACCGGGACTTCATACCTCCAGATGAAGCTAGTCTTGCTGGGGTGGTACACAACATGCAGCTGTGCATAACAGTACTGGAGAAGCAACAATGGTGTTTGAAACAACAACTTGAGCACCACAAGGAAAAACTTACAGAGGTTGCAAGTGAGTACATCACCCCACAGACTGTCAGCCATTATGAAAATGAGTGTGGTGATGATGAACAAACTGATGATTGCAGTGGTGTTAATAATTACAAAAATGATGAATCTGATAGTGGTGTTTACAATCACAGTGAAGATGATAAGGGCAGTGAAGACCATCATGATAGTCAAAATGATGAGTGCAATGTATTGATAGATACTGAGTGTGGAGAGGACCCGGTTGTCGATAATGGTGTATGTATCACTGGTCATAATGATGAGGGAAGTGGTACATGTGATGATAGCGATGAGTGTAATAAAAGTGGAGAGGTGAGTGCGAGGGATAGTGTCAACTTCCATACATTCACAGACAAAGAATGCCGTGCCCTCTGTAAACAAAGACTCCCAAGAGGTCTCCATAGTGGAAGTGTACTTAAAAGACTCATGGATAAGGATAATACTGATGATATTGATATTGATTATGTCTGTTTGTTATTTAGTAAGTTTTTTCATTTTGCTGAGAAATTGAATTCTATCCCTGGACTTTTATAATGGAACCAAACTCGTATAAACTATCCATTTTAAGTTGGAATATTGCGTCACTTAGAAAAAGATTTTCTGACCTTCATCATAAAGTAACCACTGAATCCATTGATATTGTGTCTACAAGAGTGCAGAATCCCTGAAAAATCCCAACCCCCTAAATTGCCATCATTTGTTGCATATAACCTCAAATCTACTAATTCTTGTGTTCTATATATTAAAAAATCACTTCCCCATCAACTTCTTGCACATAAGAAAACAGAGGGGCTACAATATCACGGTGTTAGGATTTATATTGGGAACTCTGCTCTCAACATATTTAACTCGTATGCTCCTGCTGATAAGTTTAATTACTTGGAGCTCCCAACTTGTGCTCAGTCTGAACCTACCCTTATTATTGGTGATTATAATGCAAGACACAAAAGCATTGGAAACTCTCAGTTTGGTAATCGTAATGGTAATCAATTGTTGTCACTCTTAAACAGTCATGATAATGTGCAAATTGTAGGTGACTTTGAACCCACACATATCTACGGAGGCATCCTTGATCTGTGCCTGGGCTTCAACATTACTTCTGCCAGCTGTGAGTCTTCCATTGTAACAGATATAGCATCTGATCATTTCCCAAGGCTAACCTCACTAGATATTGGTAATACTATCCTCCCTGGTGGGATATTCAAACGGAAACATTTTAACCCTTTCAGGGTCCAAGGCCCAAATCTGGAGTCACGCACCAGTGTCCAAGAATTTTAAAAAAAAAAATTTTTTATTTTTTCTTATGAAATCGTAGAGAATCTTTTTGTGAAGGTAATAAAACAAAAAGTACGAAATTTGGTGGAAAATTGACGAAATTATGCTCTCGCGAATTTTGATGTGTCAGCGATATTTACGAATCGGCGATTTTGCCGACTTTGACTCCCATTTTAGGCCAATTACATTATTCCAATCAACCAAATTCTTAGCTATTTCACTAGTATTACTTCTATTCTATCGATTGAGCACAAGAAATCGCCAAGTCAACTGTTTCAACTACAAAATAAAGTGATCGGAAATTGTTAATTTGGCCAATTTAACACAAAGTTCAAAATATTCCAATTTCAAAATAGGGTCCAGAATGAACAATGTAGGCATTCCTGGCACTAAACTAACATTTCCTCTGTTCATTAGTTATGTTTCGAGGCTTTACAAATAAATTCCATTTTGATTTTTTATTCACATAATGAATTTTTATTCACACCAAAAAATAGAAGATTTACTGTTATGCAATACTGTAATAATTGTATAAATATCATCACCATATTTGTGAATGTATATTAGACCCACCAGCTGGTGTGTATTAGACGTGTGAGGTCGTTTGTTTACTCTTGAATATCGGCAAAAATTTAACATTTCTGCTACTTTGAGCTCAGTTTCAAGCCATTTCCAGTGCTAAAACCAATCAAAATCATCTCTATTTCTGTAATATGTCTTCCATTCTATCAAATGTGTCCAAGAAATCGCAAATACAACTATAAAAAACATACGAAAAAACACTGCAAAGTTGCTGTTTTAATCGAAAAATCATGATTTCATTTTTTTTCTCTCATTATACACAGTGTGCTGCAGGATTTGTTTTATGTGGTGCACACATACCACATAGATGTATTCTCTCATATCTAGGCCCAAATGTACCACTCACAGTTTATCAGAGTGAGCTGAGCTCATGGCGTAGATCTACGGTTTGGACCCTGAACGTAAAGCCGTAGATCTACGGGACGGACCCTGAAAGGGTTAATGTTCCCCCTAATCAACATGATGACTTTGTTGCATATGTGACTGACTGGTATAATTCCTACGAGTGTACCTCTTTCGAGACTTTTAACAATGACCTTGTGAGCAATATTCAGAACTTCTTAGAGCCGCCTCTGAAACCTCCTACTACTCTAAATCCAAATGACTTCCATAATAATCATAAGTCTTATAAAAACCATACCTATTACAATTATTCTAAACTTCGAACACTGAAACGCACTGCTCACAGACTAGGCCTAGCCTATAGAAAACATCGTAATGCTGAAATGCTGAGCCTCTTCCAAACTGCCCTTGCTGCTGCCAGAGAGCGTATGACAGAGCTGCGGCAAACAGATTGGGAACAATTTGTCAACGGTCTCAATGCTCACACCCCACTTAGCCGGGCATGGAGGGACATAAATAGAATTAAGGGTAATAGAACTGGGCAGATCGCGCACCCTCATCCCTTACATAGGGCGAATGAGTTAGTCAGTGCTTGGGCTGCTACATCTAGCTATGACAATCTTCCCAGTACCACACAGGCAAAATTAAATGACAAATATGATGCAAGGGAGAGACTTATTTGCTTTATGCTCAGCAAGGCAGATGACTAACATTCCTTTCACTAATTATGAACTTGATGCAGCACTAACTAAGGGCAACTCCACGTCGCCTGGTGAGGATGGTATTACTTACAACATACTCAGATTGCTGTGCCGAGTACCAGGTAATTCATTACTTGAATTATATAACATGAGCTATGTCACTGGGGAGCTCCCTAAATCATGGACCAACAGCCTCATTATTCCCATTCTGAAGCCCAATCAACAAAACTCATTTTGCCCAATACCCCTTACAAGCTGCTTGTGTAAAACATTCGAAAGGATGATTCTTAATCGTCTTATGCACAGAATTAAGCAATTCTTGTCTCCCCGGTTGCATGGCTTCATGCATGGAAGGAGTGTGCATCATTGCATTACCACCTTTCTCACTCTGCACACTGACAGCTCATACACTACCTTCCTTGACCTTAAATCTGCTTTTGATGTAGCCAACAGACATGTAATCATTAGTGAACTTGCCAGAATGGATGTTGGAGGATGGCTTCTCCGCTGAATTAAAGGTTACCTGTCCAACAGAAAGTCATCTGTGTTGTTCCAGGGACATAAAAGTGTAACTAAAGACTTTGAATTAGGAACCCCACAGGGAGGTGTGCTTAGCCCCACCCTTTTCAATACATGTATTCTGATTAATGCCCTACTTAATGCTATGCCTAGCCAGCCCCATCATTATATGGTTAGTTTTGCTGATGATATAATGATTCACACCACCGGATTCTCCAACACCCAAAACATTCTTAATCATGTACATGCCTCATGCCAGGACCTGGGGTTAATAATCTCAGGGGATAAAACAAAGATACTCAACAGGCGTCCTCCTCGACAGAGAGGCACAGTTCGTCAGATCCAGTTTCATGATGGGTCTCTTCTAGAATATGTAAGCAGATACAGGTATCAAGGCTTTGAGGTTCCACTACTTGGACCTGTCGTAACAAGACTTTGTCGTCAATACAAAGAAAGGCTGAGAGCACTTAGAGTTGTGGCAGGTTTTCATCCCAGGTATGGAGTTAATGTTAAAATTGTAAAAATGATGTATCTTGCTTATATTAGATCATTGGTTGATTATGCGGCGCCACTATTTGCACTCGTGTCTGACTGGAAGATTGGAGGGCTGGAAAAACTGCAAAATGAAGCAATGAGGATCATCCTAGGATGCCCTCGTACTGCCAAAATTTTAAATATGCGGAAAGAACTTAATATTCCAAGCATTAGAGATCGTGTTACTGAAAGAAATATCCTTATTGGGGTCAATATGCTTAGGTTAGCCCATTCAAACCCCTGCAAAGAAGCCCTCCAAACTTTCCTCAGCACTGGTGAACATCCTTCCAGATGGATCGAAAAAACTGGAACCGACCTCCGCATGAACCAGCTACATGATCTAAGTCAAGTTAGGCAACAGAGACACTTCCCTGCTCCATGGGATATTACCATATTCCAAACTACCATTCCTCCATTTCCCCCCAAAATTCTTCTTAAATCACAACCAAAGCTTCGTCTTGAAGCCAAACATGATGCCTTAAGCTGTATTGATAACTTAGTCACACACAACACACTGTCACAAATTATTTACGTTGATGGCTCTGTTCACCAGTCCACTGTTGCAGCTGGTAGTGCTGCTGTTGTCATACAGAGTGATGGCTCTCATAAAGAAATTGGAGCACGCATCAATAACTGGGCCTCTACCCTTCAAACAGAACTGTTTGCCATACTCCTTGTACTCAAATGCATCCATGTATCTAAGGTTGACACTTTAATTTTAACTGATTCTCTGTCATCCATAAATGCTCTCAACTCATTAAGTATAAATTGTGGCATGCTTGTGTCAGAAGCCAGACATAGGTATGGTAAGATTGTGGACAGTGGAGTCAGAGTGCACATGCTGTGGATTCTATTTCACATTGGTCTTCAGATGCATGATAAAACTGATAAATTGGCTAAGCTGTATGCTTTCAAAGAGGGAGTAGATTACAATCTTGGCTTGTCAGTTAGTAGTTTGAGAACAATAATACGAAAAGAACTTCAATTGAACTTTATTGACTTAAGACTTAGGGAGACTGACACAAGTCAGTCCATCTATCATCATTCCATCATGCAGGAGGAGCCACATGTCTATGGTGCATCCAACAAAATAAGCAGACTCTTGGATGTCACTACCGCCCGGCTCCGGCTGGGTTACAAGTATTTTTGGCAGGTTAAATCACCACCACCAGATGTAGACCAAACGAAATGTAAACTTTGCCAGATGGACTATTGTCACACCTTGCGTCATTATGTACTGGAGTGCGATAAAATTAATGAATTTAGAGACAACTCACTCAGAAATGTTCAAGAAATGGCAAAGTATTTTATCCACAGTGGTATATTACAGACCATTCTGGAGAAATACCCTGACTTTGCTAGCTGTAAATAATGCATTACCGTGTGTGTGTACTCACCTAATTGTGGTTGCAGGGGTCGAGACTCGGCTCCTGGCCCCTGTGTGTGTGTGTGTGTGTGTGTGTGTGTGTGTGTGTGTGTGTGTGTGTGTGTGTGTGTGTGTGTGTGTGTGTGTGTGTGTGTGTGTGTGTGTGTGTGTGTGTGTGTGTGTACGTGTGTACTCACCTAGTTGTACTCACCTAGTTGAGGTTGCGGGGGTCGAGTCCGAGCTCCTGGCCCCGCCTCTTCACTGATCGCTACTAGGTCACTCTCTCTGAACCGTGAGCTTTATGATACCTCTGCTTAAAGCTATGTATGGATCCTGCCTCCACTACATCGCTTCCCAAACTATTCCACTTACTGACTACTCTGTGGCTGAAGAAATACTTCCTAACATCCCTGTGATTCATCTGTGTCTTCAACTTCCAACTGTGTCCCCTTGTTACTGTGTCCAATCTCTGGAACATCCTGTCTTTGTCCACCTTGTCAATTCCTCTCAGTATTTTGTATGTCGTTATCATGTCCCCCCTATCTCTCCTGTCCTCCAGTGTCGTCAGGTTGATTTCCCTTAACCTCTCCTCGTAGGACATACCTCTTAGCTCTGGGACTAGTCTTGTTGCAAACCTTTGCACTTTCTCTAGTTTCTTCACGTGCTTGGCTAGGTGTGGGTTCCAAACTGGTGCCGCATACTCCAATATGGGCCTAACGTACACGGTGTACAGGGTCCTGAACGATTCCTTATTAAGATGTCGGAATGCTATTCTGAGGTTTGCTAGGCGCCCATATGCTGCAGCAGTTATTTGATTGATGTGCGCTTCAGGAGATGTGCCTGGTGTTATACTCACCCCAAGATCTTTTTCCTTGAGTGAGGTTTGTAGTCTCTGGCCCCCTAGACTGTACTCCATCTGCGGTCTTCTTTGCCCTTCCCCAATCTTCATGACTTTGCACTTGGTGGGATTGAACTCCAGGAGCCAATTGCTGGACCAGGTCTGCAGCCTGTCCAGATCCCTTTGTAGTTCTGCCTGGTCTTCGATCGAGTGAATTCTTCTCATCAACTTCACGTCATCTGCAAACAGGGACACCTCAGAGTCTATTCCTTCCGTCATGTCGTTCACAAATACCAGAAACAGCACTGGTCCTAGGACTGACCCCTGTGGGACCCCGCTGGTCACAGGTGCCCACTCTGACACCTCGCCACGTATCATGACTCACTGCTGTCTTCCTGACAAGTATTCCCTGATCCATTGTAGTGCCTTCCCTGTTATCCCTGCTTGGTCCTCCAGTTTTTGCACCAATCTCTTGTGTGGAACTGTGTCAAACGCATTCTTGCAGTCCAAGAATATGCAGTCCACCCACCCCTCTCTCTCTTGTCTTACTGCTGTCACCATGTCATAGAACTCCAGTAGGTTTGTGACACAGGATTTCCCGTCCCTGAAACCATGTTGGCTGCTGTTGATGAGATCATTCCTTTCTAGGTGTTCCACCACTCTTCTCCTGATAATCTTCTCCATGATTTTGCATACTATACATGTCAGTGACACTGGTCTGTAGTTTAATGCTTCATGTCTGTCTCCTTTTTTAAAGATTGAGACTACATTTGCTGTCTTCCACGCCTCAGGCAATCTCCCTGTTTCGATAGATGTATTGAATATTGTGTGTGTGTGTGTGTGTGTGTGTGTGTGTGTGTGTGTGTGTGTGTGTGTGTGTGTGTGTGTGTGTGTGTGTGTGTGTGTGTGTGTGTGTGTGTGCATATAGTATTAGTACGCTCATGTGCATGTGTCTGTGTGTGCGCCCTCGTGTGTGTATGTGTGCGCGCGCACGCTCGTGTGGGTGTATGACCCACTTAATATTTGTACTTATAACTCATTACAATTGTGACCAGGTGTGGACATATCAGTGGCTCATTACTTTGTAATTTGTTCATGACTGTAACCATGTATAGGAGTGAGGCTGATTCATTACCTTTGTAACTTGCCATGATTGTGACCAGATCTACCTGGAGTTCATTACCTTTGTAACTAGTTCAGCTATCATAACTTTGGGGTCCAGTCCCTGGACCCATTATGTACCTTTGTAATCTTTTGACTACCGCCCACAGGATGGGTATGGGGTGCATAATAAAGATATTAAACTAACTTAAACTAACTCCAATGAAGACACCCAAAAGTATGAAAATAATTTTTTTTACCACATGAAATATACGTTTTCCTACACACAGAAAGAAGAATACATGCACAATATATATTGTGCATGTACTAGTGTACTAAATGAAGAATAAATGACACTTACCTTTATTGAAGATGTAGTGATGAGTAATGAGACACTGTGTCCTGGGAGTGCCTTTTCCTCCTGAGTAATGCAGGTCCTGTTTGTCATTTTCTTCCAGAACAGGCCTCATCACACTGTGTATGCCACTATAATTCTTAAATCTCTCAAACCAACCTTTACTGGCCTTAAATTCACCAATATGAGCACTAGTTCCAGGCATTTTTTCCTGTTCACCTGGGTGTTAGTTGACTTGTGTGGGTCACATCCTGGGGGACAAGATTAAGGACCCCAATGACACATTGACTTTCTTGGGCAATGTCACACTAGCTCGGCTGAGGCGCTCAAGCCGGACGACCCAGACAGCCGTGTTCGGGACGAATGATGCAAGTCGAGTTTTTCAATGTAGGTCGGGGTCAAATTTTTATGCTGACAAGCATTTTAAGTCGGTTTTATCGTAGGTTGAGGCCATCGTAAGTCAGGGGTCCACTGTACATCCTGACGAGATGTACTTCCCCTATCTGGGTAAGTAACCTTGGATAGGGCCTTGATACCTTAAGTCCTTATGGAAGGGGATTCCCCTTCCAAACAATAAACTCTCCCCTCACGCAGTCTTCCATACGCCAACAAGAATCTTCAATAAAGGTAAAAGTGATGTTAAATGTTCATTTATCCATTTCATTAGTCATTTATATTTATTTCTCACTGTTTTCTGTATGTAAAACTATAGTTATTCTCTATAAAATGTATTTTTTATATATTTGGGTGCCTGGAACGGATTAATTAGATTTACATTATTTCTCATGGGAAATATTGCTTCAGTTTTCGTACGATTCTGTTTTCGTCAGACTTCTTACAACTGATTAATCACAAAAACCGAGGCTCCACTGTAAAGATGTTATATTATAGGTCGGCCATAACCAATCCGACATCATTGGGACCTGTAGTGTGCCGCATTAGTAAGCCTGCCGGATTACAGTGGTTAGGTTAGAATAAATTTAATTAACCTATCAACAGAGACTCTTTCTGCTTCATCTTCCTCATTTTCATCACTGTTTTTTCTTCCACTGGCTTGCTTCTGTTGATTTACATCCATTTGCACAATTTCTGAGTCAGTATAATGATGAAATTTGAGTCAGTATAACGATTTGAGTCAGTATAATGATGAAATTATGCTAGCCGAAATTAGTGCCAGATTACTGATGGAACCGGATAACTGATTGCCAGATTAGTGATAGCCGACCTGTATTATTAATAAAATACATACACAAAAAGTTTGACAAGCTTTAACCATGAAACTTGGAAAATACAAAACATCAGTATCCTTTTTGTTTAATACAAGACTGGTGTCAAACTTTTTATATGCACTTAAGTCCAATAGATTTTTTTTTTTTTGCACTGTTTCTAACTTATTTCCAAAGCCATCCAAACTACAATATTGGCTTCAATACTGACAGACTGGCACTAACTTCCAATGTTCTCATCCACAACTATGCCAAATAAGTGCTTTCTACACTCTTGCTAATTCTGAATTTTGTAAAATTTAATTCTACTTTTGAAAGTTCTGTCTATGGTCAAATAGTTAAAGTGCTTTACACTTCAATCATATTCTCACCATCATTCTATGCCTTTTCAAAATATTCAGTACTCTTATCCTGTGCTTACTGGAAAAAGACTCCTGTAACAGTATGCTAATTTTGTTATCCTGTTTTATATCTTTTCAGAGTACAGTCCATAACATGAGGCCAAGCAGCTTATTACCATTATTGCAGACACCTGGAAAATGTTGCCTTGCTGCAGATTAGTGCTAACCAGAACACCAGCAAATACCTTTTTCTTCACACACAGTACTTTTAATATTCTTGAAATGCTTCACATACAATGGGCTTTCCTTAGAGCTTACAGAGTGTATTATTCTATCCATTTCAATCACAATAATAACTATAATAATAATAATAATAATAATAATAATAATAATAATAATAAAATTTCTTTACAGTATACACAGATATTGTTCAACTTGGCTAATACTGAATTTAGAGGCTCCAACGAATTAAACTTGTATTTACATGGAGTCAAGGTTGACTTCCGCAAGAAGCATATTTGCACAGTGCTAGTGTACAGCAGCGTCCAAAGGGGAACAATGACATGGAAGAGAGCGCTACCGAATGCTGCTGACATCGAAGGGAGCACTACTGGGTGTTATAGACTTTCAACATTTTCATAATGCAAGCAATATATTGGCAACCAAGCAAAAATATTTATTTCTTTTGCATTTTTTGGGGGGGAGGGGGGAGGAGGAGGGAAATATTAGCAATAAAATAAATTTTATGCTCAATAATATAAATGATTCCAAAGAGAATCAACACCTGAGCAATGTCTCATAAGTGTACATTGAGTATGGTTGAGTTGGGCAAGGTTAGGCTAAGTTTAGGTTAAAGTAGGCTGAGGTTAGGCTAAGTTAGGTTCATTTTAATAATTAAATAAGGGTCTTTTAAAAAATGTCTTCAAGGAAAAAGAAAATTAAAATTTGCACAAAATATAACTAGCTAAGGTTTACGAATACTCGGTAGAACTTCAACATTAGTTTACATTTTATGATATATATATATAACTTATGTACAAAACAGAATAATTAATTCTTGAACATTTTTATTCTGGACGATATTAGTGAAAATAGTAATGTACTATATATATATATGCAGCCAGCAGCAACAGCCTGGTTGATCAGGCTCTGATCCACCAGGAGGCCTGGTCTCAGACCGGGCCGCGGGGGCGTTGACCCCCGGAACTCTCTCCAGGTAAACTCCAGGTAAACTATGCACTAATTTTGGTCATGGAGTATGTCTGAGCCAGTGCTTAATGCCGAGTTGTCACACACCAGCCGAATGTAAACAAAGACGAACCAGTACCAATGACAAATAACATTAGGTTACATTAGACTATTTTAGGCTGGGTTAGGTGGGTTTTATTAGATTTTTTTTTTTTTTACCATTTGCTTATAATAATATCAGAATTGCAAAACAAACTTAATACTGCACAATTTAAACCATAATTAACTACTGAAATCCAATGAGTAGGGTATCCCATAGCTCGATCGTTAGTGCACTCAGCTCACACACTGAGGTCCGGAGTTTGAATCTCCTCCAGTACAGCTGGAAAACATTAGGGACATGTTTCCATAAGACACCTGCTGTCCTTGTCCCTGTTCACCCATCAGTTTAAAATGAGTACCTGGGTGTTAGTCGACTAGTGTGGGTCACATCCTGGGACAAAACTGGCCTAATTTGCCCGAAATGCTCAGCATAACAAGGGACTTTCTATACAGTAGTATGTCATTGATGTCAGCTAGGACTGTATACCTTGTACATGTACTTGTAGTAACATAAAGACATTATATTATTATAGCAGTAGTATGTATACTTTTACCAATGTAATTATCTCCATTTCACAAACCAATCACTAATACACACTTTTCATCATAGAGTTCTAGGAAATTCGATGTAGCCCCTAAACTCGGCATTTAGACTCGACTGTGTTAGGTTATCATAATGTAGCCTGAATAATTAACTATATAAAACCATCCAGGTATCGTGAAAGTCTGAAATTATGTATGAGGTCTAAATAAACGTCTTGTCACACAAAAAAAGTTATGTCATAGGAGTAATAATAGCACTTATTTAAGATAAGAATTATTCAGATTTTTAACCAGGAGGGTTAGTCACCCAGGATAACCCAGTATTTTATCTTAAAGTCATTGCATCATTGAGGACTGTTTGTCTTATTTCCATTGGGGTCCTTTAATTTTGTCCCTCAGGATGTGGTCCACACCAGGTGACGAACACCCAGGTACCTGCTTATTGCTTGGTAAACAAGGATAGCAGGTGTAAGGAAACATGCCCAATGTTTCCTCCCGGCCAGGGATTGAACCCTATGGATACTCCTATTGCCAACCAAACCATAGGAGTAACAAGAATGACGACTTAACCTAGGATATATATACATATGTGTGTGTGTGTGTATATAATATATATATATATATATATATATATATATATATATATATATATATATATATATATATATATATATATATATATATATATATATATATATATATAAAATATATATATATAATATATATATATATAATATATATATATACACACAAATCCAAATCCTTAAAATGGTCTACATATATATAGTGTCTAACTTTATTATATACTAGTGGCATTCTGAAATTCCTGAATTAACACTCAAATACATTTTCACTTGGCAGACATAATAGTTTTTTGAGTGCGTCCTATACCTACTATGTGCGTTGAAGTGAAGCTTACAGGCACGTATTTGATCAAGGATGTAGAACCCCAAAATACTGTTAAGGACAGATGATGCAACAGTCAGTCATAACAATCAGAGAAATACAGTTGAATGACGTGTAGACTAAGATTGTGTTGAGGATTTAAGCAGCAGCTGTGGCTCACCTCACCATTTCACCCTTATGACGCACCTTGTCTATTATTTGCAGCTCTCCACAGCAGTGAAGGAGGCGAGGGAAGCAGCAGTCATGGCACAACAGCAATGACAAACTCCACAAGATGTGTCCATGGTGAGCAATGTCTACTATGCAGCCTGAGGCGGAGGTGGGAGGACTGAAGTGTTCCGAGCCGAGACTGCGACCTTGGTCCCAGACCACAACACTCCCCTCACCTCCCACCCCTCCATCACCTCCCACCCCTCCATCACCTCCCACCCCTCCATCACCTCCCACCCCTCCATCACCAAAACCCCAACATATACTTCCCTACCCCCAAACACACTCCGCCCTCACACACTCCTCCCCTCACACATACTTCCCCCCACACACACTTCCACCCCTGCAACCACTTAATAAGATGAGATTAAGACACATGTGCAACATCTGGGTATCTTTATTGTAGACGTTTCGCCATCCAGTGGCTTTATCAATACAAATTCTAGGACATAACTTGAAGACAGTAGAACTATGTACAGAAGATGAGGTAATCAGTCCCTCAACCTAGGAGTAGGTGCGAAGAGCACCATAGTCGTGGAGATTCTGGAATCTCCACGACTATGGTGCTCTTCGCACCTACTCCTAGGTTGAGGGACTGATTACCTCATCTTCTGTACATAGTTCTACTGTCTTCAAGTTATGTCCTAGAATTTGTATTGATAAAGCCACTGGATGGCGAAACGTCTACAATAAAGATACCCAGATGTTGCACATGTGTCTTAATCTCATCTTGTCGGTATTATATACCATTCGTACACAACCACTTAATAGGTGAGGACACTTCTGACCACATACTTATTATCATGGGGAGAGCTAAACCCATAGGGATTATACAGCGCCTGTGGGGGGGGGATGATGAAAGGCATTCAAGTTCAATTCAGGGAACTGGAGCACAGATACAATTCCCTAGATCAAGAGCCCCTTACCAGCGTCAAGGAACCTTCCTTGAGGGCGTCCTACCACATATAATACAATTTTAGCATACATATTCCCCTGATTTTTACTGTATCTAATATTTAGGCTTACCTGGAGAGAGTTCCGGGGGTCAACGCCCCCGTGGCCCAGTCTGTGACCAGGCCTCCTGGTGGATCAGAGCCTGATCAACCAGGCTGTTACTGCTAGCTTCACGCAATCCAACGTACGAGCCACAGCCCGGCTGGTCAGGTACCGACTTTAGGTGATACAAGGTAAACAAATTCTGGCCACAAAATAGAGCGAAACACCAACGTCAAAGACCTGGGAGTGATCATGTCGGAGGATCTCACCTTCAAGGACCATAACATTGTATCAATCGCATCTGCTAGAAAAATGACAGGATGGATAATGAGAACCTTCAAAACTAGGGATGCCAAGCCCATGATGACACTCTTCAGGTCACTTGTTCTATCTAGGCTGGAATATTGCTGCACACTAACAGCACCTTTCAAGGCAGGTGAAATTGCTGACCTAGAAAATGTACAGAGAACCTTCACGGCGCGCATAACGGAGATAAAACACCTCAATTACTGGGAGCGCTTGAGGTTCCTGAACCTGTATTCCCTGGAACGCAGGCAGGAGAGATACATGATTATATACACCTGGAAAATCCTAGAGGGACTAGTACCGAACTTGCACACGAAAATCACTCACTACGAAAGCAAAAGACTTGGCAGACGATGCAACATCCCCCCAATGAAAAGCAGGGGTGTCACTAGCACGTTAAGAGACCATACAATAAGTGTCAGGGGCCCGAGACTGTTCAACTGCCTCCCAGCATACATAAGGGGGATTACCAACAGACCCCTGGCAGTCTTCAAGCTGGCACTGGACAAGCACCTAAAGTCGGTTCCTGACCAGCCGGGCTGTGGCTCGTACGTTGGTTTGCGTGCAGCCAACAGTAACAGCCTGGTTGATCAGGCTCTGATCCACCAGGAGGCCTGGTCACAGACCGGACCGCGGGGGCGTTGACCCCCGGAACTCTCTCCAGGTAATACAAGGACCCAATGGAAATAAGTCAGTTTTTTTTTTTTTAGTTATCTTAGGTAATCTGCACAAACGTTACTATGTAAAACATTATTGTAATAATCTAAGACTGTCTAATGTACCGAAATAATCTTACCCCCCCCCCAAATGCATTTCCCGGGGATATGTGTCTCGACTATCCCCGGGGGAGTACACACTCTGTCTGTGGAGTATGTACTCCTCAGGGAGTACACACTTTCCTCACATACACCACTCACATTTCCCACATCCCTTACACACTCCCCACATACAAACACCTCCTTCCACACCTTCACACACACTACACCAGGAGGTATTTCTTCTGACTCTTTATTTGTTCTAAATAGCCTAAGACATGAAAGTGGCATGTTTGTGTATGAAGTTAGGCAAATATGTACAAAAATTATTAAGAAATGGATTACAATTAAGTTTTTATGGATTCCCTCTTTCTCTAAGCTGGAATATTGCTCTTGTGAATTATTATTATGTCAGTAAATTACCTGCATGAGGTTTACAGGGTATTACCTGAATTATTACATGAAAGTAATTTGGGTGAGATAAGTGGGACTTAGTCACAGTAGGTTGCCGAACTGTCACTCCCTCGATGCCCACTTCTTCACCACTTTCACAAAAAGCTAGACCTGACATTAAATTAATAATTACCATATTATAATCAACTACTCTGGTAAATTAAAATTGTGAACTGTATATGATTTAATTACTGTAGATGAATCACACCACAACATTGGCCTGACACCCAGACCCTATACTGGCCAGCTAGAGAACCACCCGATTCTGGAGTTTACCTGGAGAGAGTTCCGGGGGTCAACGCCCCCACAGCCCGGTCTGTGACCAGGTCTCCTGGTGGATCAGAGCCTGATCAACCAGGCTGTTGTTGCTGGCTGCACGCAAACCAACGTATGAGCCACAGCCCGGCTGGTCAGGAACCGACTTTAGGTGCTTGTCCGGTGCCAGCTTGAAGACTGCCAGGGGTCTGTTGGTAATCCCCCTTATGTATGCTGGGAGGTAGTTGAACAGTCTCGGGCCCCTGACACTTATTGTATGGCCTCTTAACGTGCTAGTGACACCCCTGCTTTTCATTGGGGGGATGTTGCATCGTCTGCCAAGTCTTTTGCTTTCATAGTGAGTGATTTTCGTGTGTAAGTTCGGTACTAGTCCCTCTAGGATTTTCCAGGTGTATATAATCATGTATCTCTCCCGCCTGCGTTCCAGGGAATACAGTTTTAGGAACCTCAAGCGCTCCCAGTAATTGAGGTGTTTTATCTCCGTTATGCGTGCCGTGAAGGTTCTCTGTACATTTTCTAGGTCAGCAATTTCACCTGCCTTGAAAGGTGCTGTTAGTGTGCAGCAATATTCCAGCCTAGATAGAACAAGTGACCTGAAGAGTGTCATCATGGGCTTGGCCTCCCTAGTTTTGAAGGTTCTCATTATCCATCCTGTCATTTTTCTAGCAGATGCGATTGATACAATGTTATGGTCCTTGAAGGTGAGATCCTCCGACATGATCACTCCCAGGTCTTTGACGTTGGTGTTTTGCTCTATTTTGTGGCCGAAAATTTGCCACCTGGGTCATGTTTCCCTCGCCTATCACCTTCATGATACCTTCAATCGCTTTTTTCTCCTCCTGCTTTCTTTCATCATAAGTTTCCCCTTCAGCTTCGTCTAGCCCATAGACAAAAACTGATCTCTGCCTTTCCACCTCCCACTGTGACTCCCATTGCATCCTCTGAGGTGTTTTAGTTCCTTCCTGTGGAGTGTTCCTTCCTTCAGTCCCTTCCCTAGCTGTGGCCCTATGCTCATTGGTTTGTCCTTCCTGCTCATCTGTTCCTGGGCCCCACAAGTGTCTAGTAAGGTCCCTGCACATGTCATAGTTCCTTCAATGTCTTCCAACCTCTCATTCTGTCCTAGTGTGCTCCCTGTCTTTGTTTTGGCCCCATGTGGGTTTGACAGGACCTCTGCATACAGTTTAGCTTCCATGCTCCCTTGAGACTCTTTGTCTGTGTCTGATGTAAACATTGCTGATGCTACTTCTGTATTATCTTTGTCTCTTGGCTGTTCAGATTTCTCAGCTCCTCTTCTAATCTCTGTATCTTGGCTTCTGCTACTGTGGCATGTTGCTCCCACTTTCTGCATTCTGCTGCTAACCTCTCCTCCATCTTCCTTGCAAGCTCATCTAGTCTCCTTCCCCAGTGTGTGTACTCACCTAGTTGTACTCACCTAGTTGAGGTTGCAGGGGTCGAGTCCAAGCTCCTGGCCCCGCCTCTTCACTGGTCGCTACTAGGTCACTCTCCCTGAACCATGAGCTTTATTGTACCTCTGCTTAAAGCTATGTATGGATCCTGACTCCACTACATCGCTTCCCAAACTATTCCACTTCCTGACTACTCTGTGGCTGAAGAAATACTTCCTAACATCCCTTTGATTCATCTGTGTCTTCAACTTCCAACTGTGTCCCCTTGTTACTGTGTCCAGTCTCTGGAACATCCTGTCTTTGTCCACCTTGTCAATTCCTCTCAGTATTTTGTAAGTCGTTATCATGTCCCCCCTATCTCTCCTGTCCTCCAGTGTCGTCAGGTTGATTTCCCTTAACCTCTCCTCATAGGACATACCTCTTAGCTCTGGGACTAGTCTTGTTGCAAACCTTTGCACTTTACCTGGAGTTTACCTGGAGAGAGTTTCGGGGGTCAACGCCCCCGCGGCCCGGTCTGTGACCAGGCCTCCTGGTGGATCAGCGCCTGATCAACCTAGTTTCTTTACATGCTTGGCTAGGTGTGGGTTCCAAACTGGTGCCGCATACTCCAATATGGGCCTAACGTACACGGTGTACAGGGTCCTGAACGATTCCTTATTAAGATGTCAGAATGCTGTTCTGAGGTTTGCCAGGCGCCCATATGCTGCAGCAGTTATTTGGTTGATGTGTGCTTCAGGAGATGTGCCTGGTGTTATACTCACCCCAAGATCTTTTTCCTTGAGTGATGTTTGTAGTCTCTGACCCCCTAGACTGTACTCCATCTGCAGTCTTCTTTGCCCTTCCCCAATCCTCATGACTTTGCACTTGGTGGGATTGAACTCCAGGAGCCAGTTGCTGGACCAGGTCTGCAGCCTGTCCAGATCCCTTTGTATTTCTGCCTGGTCTTCGATCGAATGAACTCTTCTCATCAACTTCACGTCATCTGCAAACAGTGACACCTCGGAGTTTATTCCTTCCGTCATGTCGTTCACAAATACCAGAAACAGCACTGGTCCTAGGACTGACCCCTGTGGGACCCCGCTGGTCACAGGTGCCCACTCTGACACCTCGCCTCGTACCATTACTCGCTGCTGTCTTCCTGACAAGTATTCCCTGATCCATTGCAGTGCCTTCCCTGTTATTCCTGCTTGGTCCTCCAGTTTTTGCACTAATCTCTTGTGTGGTACTGTGTCAAACGCCTTCTTGCAGTCTAAGAAAATGCAATCCACCCACCCCTCTCTCTCTTGTCTTACTGCTGTCACCATGTCATAGAACTCCAGTAGGTTTGTGACACAGGATTTCCCGTCTCTGAAACCATGTTGTCTGCTGGTGATGAGATCATTCCTTTCTAGATGTTCCACCATTCTTCTCCTGACAATCTTTTCCATGATTTTGCATGCTATACATGTCAGTGACACTGGTCTGTAGTTTAGTGCTTCATGTGCTGTCTTCCATGCCTCAGGCAATCTCCCTGTTTCGATAGATGTATTGAATATTGTTGTTAGGGGTACACATAGTTCCTCTGCTCCCTCTCTCAGGACCCATGGAGAGATGTTATCTGGCCCCATTGCCTTTGAGGTATCTAGCTCACTCAGAAGCCTCTTCACTTCTTCCTCGGTTGTGTGTACTGTGTCCAGCACATGGTGGTGTACCCCACCTCTCCGTCTTTCTGGAGCCCCTTCTGTCTCCTCTGTGAACACTTCTTTGAATCTCTTGTTGAGTTCCTCACATACTTCACTGTCATTTCTTGTTGTCTCTCCTCCTTCCTTCCTTAGCCTGATTACCTGGTCCTTGACGGTTGTTTTCTTCCTGATGTGGCTGTATAACAGCTTCGGGTCAGATTTGGCTTTTGCTGCTATGTCGTTTTCATATTGACGTTGGGCCTCCCTTCTTATCTGTGCATATTCGTTTCTGGCTCTATGACTGCTCTCCTTATTCTCCTGGGTCCTTTGCCTTCTATATTTCTTCCATTCCCTAGCACACTTGGTTTTTGCCTCCTTGCATCTTTGAGTGAACCATGGGCTCATCCTGGCTTTTTCATTATTCCTGTTACCCTTGGGTACAAACCTCTCCGCAGCCTCCTTGCACATTGTGACTACATATTCCATCATCTCATTAACTGGTTTCCCTGCCAGTTCTCTGTCCCACTGAACCTCATTCAGGAAGTTCCTCATTCCTGTGTAGTCCCCTTTCCTGTAGTTTGGTTTCATTCGTCCTGGCCTTCCTGCTTCCCCCTCCACTTGTAGCTCTACTGTGTATTCGAAGCTCAAAACCACATGATCGCTGGCCCCAAGGGGTCTTTCATATGTGATGTCCTCAATATCTGCACTACTCAAGGTGAATACTAAGTCCAGTCTTGCTGGTTCATCCTCTCCTCTCTCTCTTGTAGTGTCCCTTACGTGTTGGTACATGAAGTTTTCCAGTACCACCTCCATTATCTTAGCCCTCCATGTATCTTGGCCCCCATGTGGCTCCAAGTTCTCCCATTCGATCTCCTTGTGGTTAAAGTCGCCCATGATCAGGAGCTTTGCCCTGCATGTATGAGCTCTTCTGGCCACTGCAGTCAGTGTGTCAACCATCGCTCTATTGCTCTCGTCATACTCTTGCCTTGGCCTCCTGCTGTTCTGTGGTGGGTTATACATCACTGCAATTATCACCTTGGGACCTCCAGAGTGAAGCGTTCCTGCTATGCAATCACTTTCTTCTCTGCTGTCTCCTCTCTCCAGTTCATCAAAATTCCATTGGTGTTTGATCAGCAATGCCACTCCTCCCCCCTCCCTGTTCCTTCTGTCTTTCCTCAGGATCTGGTATCCCATTGGGAAGATGGCATCTGTTATCATACCTGTAAGCTTGGTTTCTGTGATTGCTATGATGTCTGGTGATGCCTCTTTGACTCTTTCATGCCACTCCTCCCACTTGTTTGTTATTCCATCAGCGTTTGTGTACCATACCTTCAGTTTCCTTTCCAACACTGTGGTTTGGGGGGCCTGTGGGGGTGGGAGACCTGGTAGCATACTGTGGGATTCTATGGTTGGGGGTTGGGTGGAAGCTGTGGGTATGGATTGTATTGTGTGTTGGGATGGTGTGATAGGTTGTGGGGTTCTGAGGATAGTTGTGTGTGTGCTTGCTCTTGCTGCTCTGTTCTGCTCTGACTGACCTCTGCTGGTTCCATCCTTGTCTCCTTTCCTAGCTCCTTTCGCTTTTTTGTCCTCTCCCTCAGCTGCTGTCTCTCTTTTTGTGTTCTGTCTCTGTCTAGGAACACCTTCTTGTACTCTTCCGAGCTTCTCAACCGTGGTTTTTCTTGGAGGATCCTGTTCCGCACTGTTTCTGTCCTGAGAATCAGCTTGATCGGTCGGTTTCTCCCCTTCAAGTACCCCCCTATTCTCTGAAAATTTACAATCTCGTCCATGTCTTCCCCTATTTCCGTGATGATTTTCTCAATCTCCTTTCTTTCTTCCTGCCGTCTTTCAGTGTGTGTCCTTTCCTCTCTCTCCCGAAGCCCATGGATAAACACTGATTTTGCCCTTTCCTCCTCCCATTGCCTCTCCCTCTGTGACTCTGGTTCCTGTCTGTATGTGGTCATTTTCTCCCTTGATTTTTCCAGTGGCTCTTGGTAGCATGGTTGTGCCTCAGCATTCGACCTATCTCCCTCTCCATCTGCACCCATCTGCTCTTCCCTTCCACTCCCTGGCCCTTCTTTGCAGGCTGATAGGACCTTAGCATATTTCATATCTCCTTCCTTCCTGTTCAGCCTCTCAGCTTCGTATGGTGTGTCTTTTCTGGTCACTACCCCTGAGACTTGCTTCAGCCTGTTTACCTCAAATTCTAGGACCTTTACCCTGGCTACTGCAGTTTCGACTTATGCCTCCCAATTCTTCGTCTCCTTCTCCAACCTCTTTTCCCATTTCACAGAGAGCTCTTTCTCCATTTTTTCAGAAAGCTCTCCTAATTTTCTCTCCCATTCTTGCTCTATCCTTTTCCACTGCTCCTCCATCCATTCCTCCCTACCAGTACCATTGTCATCTGATCCCTGATTCCTGTGAGTCCCAACCATTTTTTTTTCTTTTTTTTTTTAGTAAAAGAGAAAGTGAAAAAGAAAAAGGGGGAGAGAGTGAGAGAGAGGGAGAAAGAGAGAGAAGGGAAGGGTAGAAGGAGGGGAAAAGGGGGAGAAAGTGAGAGAGAGAGGGAAAAGGTAAGAGAGAGGGGGGAGTGATAAAGGAAGAGAGGGAGAGAGAAGAGGAAGAGAGAGAGAAAGAGAGGAAGAGAGAGAGGGGGAGAGAGAGAGAGGGAGAGGGAGGGAGAGGGAGAGAGAGGAAGAGAGAGGAAGAGAGAAAGAGTGAGAGGAAGAGAGAGAGGAAGAGAGAGAGGAAGAGGGAGAGGAAGAGAGGATGAGAGAAAGGGGAGAGAGAGAGAGAGAGAGAGAGAGAGAGAGAGAGAGAGAGAGAGAGAGAGAGAGAGAGAGAGAGAGAGAGAGAGAGGAAGAGAGAGGAGAGGAGAGGGAGAGGCAGAGGGGGGGAAGGAAGGGTTAGAGGGTCACTTCACAGGAAGGTGTGAAATCCTGTATATGGGTGTGAGTGTGTCTGTGTACTCACCTATTTGTGGTTGCAGAGGTCGAGTCTTAGCTCCTGGCCCCATGTGTGTGTGTGTGTGTGTGTGTGTGTGTGTGTGTGTGTGTGTGTGTGTGTGTGTGTGTGTGTGTGTGTGTGTGTGTGTTTATGTGTGTGTGCATGTGTGTGTGTTTGTGTGTGTGTGTGTGTGTGTGTGTGCACGTGTGTATGTGTGCCCCCACTTCTAAGTATTCATACTGCTAATAAATATCAGTAGTAATACCCGTATTTCTAAAACTACCAACAGTGATTCTAGCACTTATCACTTCTACTTATAAAACACAGAAAGTAATTAGGTTGTAAAATTTAGCTTGTCTCAGCTTCTAGGAGTGTCTGACATCACCCTCACTAGGCTTCCCCTCGCTAGTCTGCTCCTCGCTAGTCAACACTATCTTCACCTTATCTATGCTATTTCTGCTCTAATTCTGGTAATAACTTGCAGGAGTGAGTGACCAGTATCTAACAGTGATGCAAGATCAGGATTCAGAACCCCCAAAACAACCCCAACAGGTGAGTGATACTTAAGCTGGCAGTGATGCGATGACAAGTTGCCAGATGCTGATGACGTAGTCGTCGTACACACGCCTTCTATCACTATTTTGAAAATTCTTCACCCGTGATCTTTATAACCGTATATGCTCATGCATCCCGTGTCCCTCAATGTCACTTATGATAGAATACACTTCACTTATATTGGAATACACTTCACATTCGGTGTTACACTTTATCTGTATAATGTCACACAACTGTTGTGACGTCACTGTTTCAGCAGGCCTACTGCCACCTTCCCTTGTTATATATTATATTTTTCCTTTCTACTTTTGCTTATTAACTTTTTCACTCTCACTGTATGGTGCCCCACATTTCACTTGTTATCCAATCTCTCGAAATTCTTGAACACCCTTTTCCACACTCACTTGAATCTTTGTATATTTGAATCTGTGTAGCAACAGAAGCCTACTAGCCACTAACGGTTTGACACTTTGAAATATTAAAGATTTCAGGCTTCCTCTCGACTTTTTTTAACTAATAACTCTGGTTATCACTCGTAGGATTGTTCACTGACGTTGTCACTACCATTGATTACTGCTAGCAGTTACTGCACGACTTAAAAACCACTAAAGTTCTCGGAGCCTTGTGACCCACGTCTGCTGACTGACTGTGTACTCACCTACTCACCTAGTTGAGGTTGCAGGGGTCGAGTCCAAGCTCCTGGCCCCGCCTCTTCACTGGAGAGTTTACCTGGAGAGAGTTCCGGGGGTCAACGCCCCCGCGGCCCGGTCTGAGACCAGGCCTCCTGGTGGATCAGAGCCTGATCAACCAGGCTGTTGCTGCTGGCTGCACGCAAACCAACATACGAGCCACAGCCCGGCTGATCCGGAACTGACTTTAGGTGCTTGTCCAGTGCCAGCTTGAAGACTGCCAGGGGTCTGTTGGTAATCCCCCTTATGTGTGCTGGGAGGCAGTTGAACAGTCTCGGGCCCCTGACACTTATTGTATGGTCTCTTAACGTGCTAGTGACACCCCTGCTTTTCATTGGGGGGATGGTGCATCGTCTGCCAAGTCTTTTGCTTTCGTAGTGGGTGATTTTCGTGTGCAAGTTCGGTACTAGTCCCTCTAGGATTTTCCAGGTGTATATAATCATGTATCTCTCCCTCCTGCGTTCCAGGGAATACAGGTTTAGGAACCTCAAGCGCTCCCAATAATTGAGGTGTTTTATCTCCGTTATGCGCGCCGTGAAAGTTCTCTGTACATTTTCTAGGTCGGCAATTTCACCTGCCTTGAAAGGTGCTGGTCGCTACTAGGTCACTCTCCCTGAACCATGAGCTTTATCGTACCTCTGCTTAAAGCTATGTATGGATCCTGACTCCACTACATCGCTTCCCAAACTATTCCACTTCCTGACTACTCTGTGGCTGAAGAAATACTTCCTAACATCCCTTTGATTCATCTGTGTCTTCAACTTCCAACTGTGTCCCCTTGTTACTGTGTCCAGTCTCTGGAACATCCTGTCTTTGTCCACCTTGTCAATTCCTCTCAGTATTTTGTAAGTCGTTATCATGTCCCCCCTATCTCTCCTGTCCTCCAGTGTCGTCAGGTTGATTTCCCTTAACCTCTCCTCATAGGACATACCTCTTAGCTCTGGGACTAGTCTTGTTGCAAACCTTTGCACTTTCTCTAGTTTCTTTACATGCTTGGCTAGGTGTGGGTTCCAAACTGGTGCCGCATACTCCAATATGGGCCTAACGTACACGGTGTATAGGGTCCTGAACGATTCCTTATTAAGATGTCGGAATGCTGTTCTGATGTTTGCCAGGCGCCCATATGCTGCAGCAGTTATTTGGTTGATGTGCGCTTCAGGAGATGTGCCTGGTGTTATACTCACCCCAAGATCTTTTTCCTTGAGTGATGTTTGTAGTCTCTGACCCCCTAGACTGTACTCCATCTGCGGTCTTCTTTGCCCTTCCCCAATCCTCATGACTTTGCACTTGGTGGGATTGAACTCCAGGAGCCAGTTGCTGGACCAGGTCTGCAGCCTGTCCAGATCCCTTTGTATTTCTGCCTGGTCTTCGATCGAATGAACTCTTCTCATCAACTTCACGTCATCTGCAAACAGTGACACCTCGGAGTTTATTCCTTCCGTCATGTCGTTCACAAATACCAGAAACAGCACTGGTCCTAGGACTGACCCCTGTGGGACCCCACTGGTCACAGGTGCCCACTCTGACACCTCGCCTCGTACCATTACTCGCTGCTGTCTTCCTGACAAGTATTCCCTGATCCATTGCAGTGCCTTCCCTGTTATTCCTGCTTGGTCCTCCAGTTTTTGCACTAATCTCTTGTGTGGTACTGTGTCAAACGCCTTCTTGCAGTGTGTGTGTGTGTGTGTGTGTGTGTGTGTGTGTGTGTGTGTGTGTGTGTGTCCGTGTTTGTTCACGTGAGTTACATGTGTGTGTGTGTGTGTGTGTGTGTGTGTGTGTGTGTGTGTGTGTGTGTGTGTTTGTGTGTGTGTGTGTGTGTGTGTGTGTGTATGTGTGTGTGTGTGTGTGTGTGTATGGGTTTGTGTGTGTGTGTGTGTGAGTGTGTGTATGGGTTTGTGTGTGTGTGTGTGACTGTGTGTGTATGTGCATGTGTGTGTGTGTGTGTACTCACCTATTTGTACTCACCTATTTGTGGTTGCAGGGGTCGAGTCTTAGCTCCTGGCCCCGCCTCTTCACCGGTTGCTACTGGGCCCTCTCTCTCCCCGCTCCATGAGCTTTATCAAACCTCGTCTTAAAACTGTGTATGGTTCCTGCCTCCACTACGTCATTTTCTAGGCTATTCCACTGTCTGACAACTCTGTGACTGAAGAAATACTTCCTAATATCTCTCTGACTCATTTGTGTCTTCAACTTCCACCTGTGGCCTTTTGTTTCTGTGTCCCCTCCCTGGAACATCCTGTCTTTGTCCACCTTGTCTATTCCACGCAGTATTTTATATGTCGTTGTCATGTCTCCCCTGACCCTCCTGTCCTCCAGTGTCGTCAGGCCGATTTCCCTTAATCTTTCTTCATAGGACATTCCCATTAGCTCTGGAACTAACCTTGTCGCAAACCTTTGTACTTTCTCTAGTTTCTTGACGTGCTTTATCAAGTGCGGGTTCCAAACAGGTGCTGCATACTCCAATATGGGCCTGACATACACGGTGTACAGTGTCTTGAACGATTCCTTACTAAGGTATCAGAATGCTGTTCTCAGGTTTGCCAGGCGCCCATATGCTGCAGCAGTTATCTGATTGATGTGTGCTTCTGGAGACATGCTCGGTGTTATACTCACCCCAAGATCTTTTTCCTTGAGTGAGGTTTGCAGTCTTTGGCCACCTAGTCTATACTCTGTCTGTGGTCTTCTGTGCCCTTCCCCTATCTTCATGACTTTGCATTTGGCAGGATTAAATTCGAGAAGCCATTTGCTGGACCAGGTGTCCAGTCTGTCCAGGTCTCTTTGAAGTCCTGCCTGGTCCTCATCTGATTTAATTCTCCTCATTAACTTCACATCATCTGCAAACAGGGACACTTCTGAGTCTAACCCTTCCACCATGTCGTTCACATATACCAAAAATAGCACTGGTCCTAGGACTGACCCCTGTGGGACCCCGCTCATCACAGGTGCCCACTGTGATACATCATTATGTACCATGACTCGTTGTTGCCTCCCTGTCAGGTATTCTCTGATCCATTGCAGTGCCCTTCCTGTTATATGCGCCTGATGCTCTAGCTTCTGCACTAATCTCTTGTGAGGAACTGTGTCAAAGGCCTTCTTGCAGTCCAAGAAGATGCAATCAACCCACCCCTCTCTCTCGTGTCTTACTTCTGTTATTTTATCATAAAACTCCAGAAGGTTTGTAACACAGGATTTGCCTTCCATGAATCCGTGCTGGTTGGCATTTATACTCTTGTTCCGTTCCAGGTGCTCCACCACTCTCCTCCTGATAATCTTCTCCATAACTTTGCATACTATACACATCAATGACACAGGTCTATAGTTTAGTGCCTCTATCTGTCTCCTTTTTTAAAAATGGGAACTACATTTGCCGTCTTCCATACCTCAGGTAGTTGCCCAGTTTCCAGGGATGTGTTGAAGATTGTGGTAAGTGACATGCACAACATATCTGCTCCCTCTCTAAGGACCCATGGGGAGATGTTGTCTGGTCCCATTGCCTTTGAGGTATCGATGTCCCTTAGCAGTTTCTTCACCTCCTCATCTGTATGTATGTCGTCCAACACTTGTTGGTGTATTCCTTGCTGGTGTCCCCATCTGGTCTGTCCCCCCAGAGTCCTTCCTGTCTCTACTGTAAATACTTCCTTAAATCTCGTGTTGAGCTCCTCACATACCTCTTGATCGTTTCTTGTGAGTTCTCCACCTTCTTTCCTCAGCCTTATCACCTGGTCCTTGACTGTTGTCTTCCTCCTAATTTGGCAATACAGCAGTTTCGGGTCAGATTTGACTTTCGATGCTATGTCGTTTTCATACTGTCGCTGGGCCTCCCTCCTTATCTGTGCATACTCGTTTCTGGCTCTTCTACTAATCTCCTTGTTGTCCTGGGTCCTATGCCTCCTGTACCTTTTCCATTCTCTGTTGCACTTAGTTTTTGCCTCCCTACACCTTCGGGGAAACCAAGGACTCGTTTTGGTCTTCCTATTATTTCTGTTTCCCTTGGGAACAAACTTTTCCTCTGCCTCTTTGCACTTTGTTGCTACATATTCCATCATCTCGTTTACTGATTTTCCTACCACTTCTCTGTCCCACTGAACCTCCTGCAGGAAGTTTCTCATACCTGTGTAGCCCCCCCTTTTATAGTTTGGCCTGTCCCCTTCAGTTCCTGTTACCTTCTCCACTTGTAACTCTACTATATAATCACAACTCAGAACCACGTGATCGCTAGCTCCAAGGGGCCTCTCGTAAGTGATGTCCTCAATGTCTGAACTGTTCAGGGTGAACACAAGATTCAGTCTTGCTTGCTCATCCTCCCCTCTCTCATGGCCTGAGAATCCTAGTGACCCACTTAGCCCTCTGAAAACCTTTCGCTTTAGAAGCGTATTATTTAGTGCTACATCCAGTCCATTCCTACTTCAAGCGACGATAAATGCACACCTTAAACGTATGGAAAGTCCATTGAGTAAGGTAATGAGCAAACAATTTTATGTGGACAATTTCCTGGGTGTGATGTCAACTGAAGAGGAACTGTTAATGACTTATGGAGAGGCTAATAAAATAATACAAAGTGCAAATATGCCTCTAAGGGAATGGAATAGTAATTCGTTCAAATTGAAGGACAAAATAAGTAAAGATTACCGTGGAGATGAAGTGCCAAAATGTAGTAATGTATTGGGTTTAAATTGGGATACTGAGAGAGATTTGTTAATGTTAAAACCTAATAATTACAGTATGCCCAATAAATTAACTAAGAGAGTTTTGCTTGCTGAAGCTTCCAAATGTTTTGATCCACTAGGTTTAGTGTCACCCCTTACTATAAGAGGGAAATTATTAATACAGGAAGCATGGAAACTTAAATGTGCTTGGGATGAAATTCTACCTGAGGAATTCATTAACAGGTGGGATGAATTAATTGGTGTTTATGAAAAAATTCCAATGTTGGAGTTCCCATGCCAGGTGGCCAATCCAAATGGGAAAAATGTATTCCACATTTTTTGTGATGCTTCAAAATTGGCATATGGAGCAGTTGCTTACCTTCAATGTAATAGTGTTATTTCTCTTGTTATGTCTAAGGCTAAAGTGTCTCCAATTAAATCACGTACCTTACCTCAGTTGGAATTAACAGCCATTTATGTAGGTGTCAAATTAGCTAATTATATAAGAAATAAGTTGCAGGAGATAAATATTAGCGACACTGTAATTTGGTCTGATAATGAGGTATCCTTACAATGGATTCGTAATGGAAACAGTAAAATTGTGTACGTACAAAACAGAGTCGCTGAAATTAATCAGATGCAAGAGAAGTATAATAGTTTGGGTCAGCATATGTTAACATTTAATCATATACCTGGTGAGGAGAATCCAGCTGATTTCTTGTCTCGAGGTTTACCTTATGCTAAATTTGTAAATGCTGTACCATGGTTTAAGTGGCCGAGCTGGTTGGTAAATAAAGCTAATTGGCCTGTACAAAAGGCGTATATTGCTCCTGTTGAAATTACTGTGACCACTGCTCCAATAGTTTGTCCTTCCTTAGCCATTGATATAAATAGGTATTCTTCTTTACCCAAACTAATCAATGTAACTAAATTGGTGTTTAAATTTCTAAACAAGATGAATATTTCATATAAGTTTTCACATCCTCTTGAATATTGGATAAAGAGGGTACAGGAGGAAATCTATGGAAATGAGATTAAATTGATGACGGAAAGAAAAATTGTGAAATGTTCTATAATAGAGAAATTGGGGCTGTATTTAGAGAACAATGTAATTAGGTGCAGAGGTAGGTTACAAAATGCTGAATTGGGTGATTATGCTAAACACCCTATCTTACTGCCCAAAACTCATCATCTAAGAAATTTGATTGTTCTAAATGCCCATAAAAATGTAATGCATGGTGGGGTACAAGATACCTTAAATTGTATTAGGGAAACTTTCTGGATTCCACAAGGATGGCAAAGTGTAAAAAGGGTGATTAAATTTTGTGTAATATGTCGCCGTGTGGATGCCAGATCCTATATGTACCCAGGTCCTCCACCATTGCCAAAGGAGTGTGTACAATTAGTGAAACCATTTGATGCAACAGGTGTAGACTATAGTGGTCCAATAATTTTAACAGGTATGTCAAATGGTGTTCCACTGAAAGTGTATGTTTGTTTGTTCACCTGTACTGCTACTAGGGCAGTTCATTTAGAAGTGGCACAGCACTTGTCTGCAGAACAGTTTATACAGCTGTTTCGAAAATTTGCAGCTAGGAGATCCTGTCCGAGGTTGATGATTTCGGATAATGCCACAGATTTTGTTGCAGGTGCTCAACACTTGATAGAATTAAATAATAGTAACGATGTTCAATCTCTGTTAACCCAGCGAGGGTGTACCTGGAAATTTATTACTCCTAGAGCCCCTTGGCAGGGGGGGCTGTACGAAAGACTGATAGGCACAGTGAAGAGGTGTCTCCGCAAAGTACTACACCGGAAGAGAAGTAATTTGGAAGAATTCCGTGCAGTGTTAGTGGAGGCAGAAAATCGTATAAATAATAGGCCTCTCTCGTACATGGGTGATACACCTGATGCAGATGCATTAACATCTTCTCACCTAATATGTGGAAGGAAATTGGAAGCTGCCCCTGTCTATAGAGATAATCCGGAAGAAAGTGATGAAGATTACAATGATGCGGCAGTGTTGTGTAATAAATTTAAAATGTTAAATAAAGTAATTGATCATTGGTCTAATGTGTGGCATAAGGAATATCTTCTTACACTACGTGAACACTTTTATGGTGCGACAGAGGCAGTAAATCGACAGACCACTCAACCAGGTGACATTGTGTTAATTGACACTGAACAACATCAAACATTGTGGCCTCTGGGCAAAGTATTGACATTGTACCCAGATGCACAAGGTGTTGTCAGGAATGTCAAAGTGTTGTGTCATGGCCAGGAAAGTTTACGCACAGTTAATAAATTGATTCCCTTGGAATTAGGTGTTCAATCAAACGTAAATGAAAATCTGAGGGAAAGTGACACGAGTGATATGGAAGATAACGCAGACCAAGTGATGCCGGAAGATGAAATCGTAGTAAGACCTACTAGGAGAACAGCCACTCAAGCCAGAACTGTCTGGAATCGTCTCCTAAAGGAAGGAGTAATTTGAATCGTTTAGCAACGAACTCCGGCCGGCCGCAGTGTGGAAAATACTGTATATATTTTCCAGAAATTCAGTATTTATATGTAAATAGATGGCCATACTGTATTTAATAATACTTATGTCATAGAAAACGGAAAGCCTGCGTCTGCGCAGACGAGACTTGCCATCTTGGTTTAGAATTGTGTACAACGTTGGTGTGATGGGAAGGAATTTTCGTGCTCTAGAGGTTGAAATTGGGCTGACACCTCTGAAATAGGAGGCGAAATTGTTGGACATGCATTCCTGCATAACTTGAGATATCAGACGACTGGACAAGACAGCTCCAGGAACCTCAGATAAGCTCTCTAGATTTGTGTATAATTCTGGGCAGTGTTTTCATAAATTTAGTTAGTGAAGTTTTTCTGAGTATGATACAACTTAATATCCAGTCAAATTGGTGAGTAATATTAAGATATATTTTCCTTCTGTTATGTAATTGTGTTTATATATAATCATTTTTTAAAATACAGTCCACAAATTTATATATTTACGAGCATTCCTGGTGTATGTATATTTCATTTAATTAATAGGTCCAGAGCAACTTGTGGATATGACAGTGGTAGGTATCAAAGGGGGACATTTTTGCGACCTAAGTGTCCCAAATTCCTACTTGTCTAACTGATAAATAATATTTATCATTGTTCATTTACTGTTATGTACATAATTAGTTACATTCAGATAAATGCAATTTTCCACACTCAGTGTAATATCCAAAATTCTTGAGAGGTTTAGTTTAATATGTTTATTATGCACCCCATACCCATCCTGTGGGCGGTAGTCAAAAGATTACAGAGGTACGTAATGGATCCAGGGACTGGGCCCCAAAGTTTTGATGGCTGAACTAGGTACAAAGGTAATGAGCTCACAAGTTACAAAGGTAATGAATACTGTAAGAATGGTTACTTACGTTTATACATGGCTACAATAATGAACAAATTATAGTGTAATGAGCAATTCACACTTCCACACCCGGTCACAACTGTTTACCTGGAGTTTACCTGGAGAGAGTTCCGGGGGTCAACGCCCCCGCGGCCCGGTCTGAGACCAGGCCTCCTGGTGGATCAGAGCCTGATCAACCAGGCTGTTGCTGCTGGCTGCACGCAAACCAACGTACGAGCCACAGCCCGGCTGATCCGGAACTGACTTTAGGTGCTTGTCCAGTGCCAGCTTGAAGACTGCCAGGGGTCTGTTGGTAATCCCCCTTATGTGTGCTGGGAGGCAGTTGAACAGTCTCGGGCCCCTGACACTTATTGTATGGTCTCTTAACGTGCTAGTGACACCCCTGCTTTTCATTGGGGGGATGGTGCATCGTCTGCCAAGTCTTTTGCTTTCGTAGTGAGTGATTTTCGTGTGCAAGTTCGGTACTAGTCCCTCTAGGATTTTCCAGGTGTATATAATCATGTATCTTTCCCTCCTGCGTTCCAGGGAATACAGGTTTAGGAACCTCAAGCGCTCCCAATAATTGAGGTGTTTTATCTCCGTTATGCGCGCCGTGAAAGTTCTCTGTACATTTTCTAGGTCGGCAATTTCACCTGCCTTGAAAGGTGCTGTTAGTGTGCAGCAATATTCCAGCCTAGATAGAACAAGTGACCTGAAGAGTGTCATCATGGGCTTGGCCTCCCTAGTTTTGAAGGTTCTCATTATCCATCCTGTCATTTTTCTAGCAGATGCGATTGATACAATGTTATGGTCCTTGAAGGTGAGATCCTCCGACATGATCACTCCCAGGTCTTTGACGTTGGTGTTTCGCTCTATTTTGTGGCCAGAATTTGTTTTGTACTCTGATGAAGATTTAATTTCCTCATGTTTACCATATCTGAGTAATTGAAATTTCTCATCGTTGAACTTCATATTGTTTTCTGCAGCCCACTGAAAGATTTGGTTGATGTCTGCCTGGAGCTTTGCAGTGTCTGCAATGGAAGACACTGTCATGCAGATTCGGGTGTCATCTGCAAAGGAAGACACGGTGCTGTGGCTGACATCCTTGTCTATGTCGGATATAAGGATGAGGAACAAGATGGGAGCGAGTACTGTGCCTTGTGGAACAGAGCTTTTCACCGTAGCTGCCTCGGACTTTACTCTGTTGACGACTACTCTCTGTGTTCTGTTAGTGAGGAAATTATAGATCCATCGACCGACTTTTCCTGTTATTCCTTTAGCACGCATTTTGTGCGCTATTACGCCATGGTCACACTTGTCGAAGGCTTTTGCAAAGTCTGTATATATTACATCTGCATTCTTTTTGTCTTCTAGTGCATTTAGGACCTTGTCGTAGTGGTCCAATAGTTGAGACAGACAGGAGCGACCTGTTCTAAACCCATGTTGCCCTGGGTTGTGTAACTGATGGGTTTCTAGATGCGTGGTGATTTTGCTTCTTAGGATCCTTTCAAAGATTTTTATGATATGGGATGTTAGTGCTATTGGTCTGTAGTTCTTTGCTGTTGCTTTACTGCCCCCTTTGTAGTGAGTTATTGGTGCAAATATTGATTGTTGAGTCACACACACACACACACATATACAAATTCACACACACACACACACACACACACATACACAAACTCATACACACACACGCACACACACTCATACCGGTGAAGAGCAACTGGTGAAGAGGCGGGGCCAGGAGCTAAGACTCGACCCCTGCAACCACAAATAGGTGAGTACAAATAGGTGAGTACACACACACACCCACTCATACACACACACACACTCATACACATACACACACACACACACACACACACACACACACACACACACACACACACACACACACACACACACACACACACACACACACACTCGCAAATACAACAGGCCTAGTGTCTAATCGACATGTGCCTAGGACAAAATGGTAACTAACACGCACACACAAACACACACACAAACACACACACACACACACACACACACACACAAGCACTGGACAAGCACCTAAAGTCAGTTCCTGATCAGCCGGGCTGTGGCTCGTACGTTGGTTTGCGTGCAGCCAGCAGCAACAGCCCGGTTGATCAGGCTCTGATCCACCAGGAGGCCTGGTCACAGACCGGGCCGCGGGGGCGTTGACCCCCGGAACTCTCTCCAGGTAAACTCCAGGTAAACACACAGGAGCTTGGACTCGACCCCTGCAATCTCAACTAGGTGAATGCACACACACACACACACACACACACACACACACACACACACACACACACACACACACACACACACACATGCACACATGCATACATGTGGTAATGCTTTATTTACAGCTAGCAAAGTCAGGGTATTTCTCCAGAATGGTCTGCAATATACCACTGTGGATAAAATACTTTGCCATTTCTTGAACATTTCTGAGTGAGTTGTTTCTAAATTCATTAATTTTATCACACTCCAGTACATAATGACGCAGGGTGTGACAATAGTCCATCTGGCAAAGTTTACATTTCGTTTGGTCTACATCTGGTGGTGGTGATTTAACCTGCCAAAGATACTTGTAACCCAGCCGGAGCCGGGCAGTAGTGACATCCAAGAGTCTGCTTATTTTGTTGGATGCACCTTAGACATGTGGCTCCTCCTGCATGATAGAGTGATGATAGATGGACTCACTGGTGTCAATCTCCCTGAGCCTTAAGTCCATAAAATTCAGTTGAAGTTATTTTCGTATTATTGTTCTCAAACTACTACCTGACAAGCCAAGATTGTAATCTACTCCCTCTTTGAAAGCATACAGCTTAGCCAATTTATCAGTTCTATCATGCATCTGAAGGCCAATGTGTGATGGAATCCACAGCATGTGTACTCTGACTCCACTGTCCACAATCCTACCATACCTGTGTCTGGCTTCTGACACAAGCATGCCACAAATTATGCTTAATGAGTTGAGAGCATTTATGGATGACAGAGAATCAGTTACAATTAAACTGTCAATCTTTGATACATAGATGCATTTCAGTGCAAGGAGTATGGCAAACAGTTCTGTCTGAAGGGTAGAGGCCCAATTATTGATGCATGCTCCAATTTCTTTAAGAGAGCCATCACTCTGTACGACAACAGCAGCACTACCAGCTGCACCAGTGGATTGGTGAACAGAACCATCAGCGTAAATAATTTGCGAGAGTGTGTGCTGTGTGACTAAGTTATCAATACAGCTTAAGGCCTCATGTTTGGCTTCAAGGCGAAGTTTTGGTTGTGATTTAAGAAGTAGTTTGGGGGGAAATGGAGGAATGGTAGTTTGGAATGGGGTAATATTCCATGGAGCGGAGAAGTGCCGCTGTTGCCTTACTTGACATAGATCATGTATCTGATTCATGCGGAGGTCGGTTCCAGTTTTTTCGATCCATCTGGAGGAGTGTTCACCAGTGCTGAGGAAAGTTTGGAGGGCTTCTGTGCAGGGGTTTGAATGAGCTTGCCTGAGCATATTAGAGATAAGGCCCTATCAATTGCCTGAGGATATTTCTTTCAGTAACACGATCTCTGATGCTTGGAATATCAAGTTCTTTTTGCATATTTAAAATTTTGGCAGTACGAGGGCATCCTAAAATGATCCTCATTGCTTCGTTCTGCAGTTTTTCCAGCCCTCCAAGCTTCCAGTCAGACACAAGAGCAAGTAGTGGCGCAGCATAATCAACCAATGATCTAATATAAGCAAGATACATCATTTTCACAATTTTAACATTAGCACCATACCTGGGGTGAAACCCAGCCACAACTCTAAGTGCTCTTAGTCTTTCTTTGTATTGGCGACAAAGTCTTGTTACAACAGGTCCAAGTAGTGGAACCTCAAAGCCTAGATACCTGTATCTGCTTACATATTCTAGAAGAGATCCATCATGCAACTGGATCTGACGAACTGTGCCTCTCTGTCGAGGAGGACGCCTATTGAGTATCTTTGTTTTATCAGTAGAGATTATCAACCCCAGGTCCTGACACGAGGCTAGTACATGATTAAGAATGTTTTGTGTATTGGAGAATCCTGTGGTGTGAATCATTATATCATCAGCAAAACTAATCACATAATGATGGGGCTGACTAGGCATAGCATTAAGTAATGCATTAATTAGAATATTGAACAGTGTGGGACTGAGCACACCTCCCTGTGGTGTTCCTAATTCAAAGTCTTTAGTTACACTTCTATGTCCCTGGAACAACACAGACGATTTTCTGTTTGACAGGTAGCCTTTAATCCAGCGGAGAAGCCATCCTCCAACATCCATTCTGGCAAGTTCACTAATGATTACATGTCGGTTGGCTACATCGAAAGCGGATTTAAGGTCAAGGAAGGTAGTGTATGAGCTGTCAGTGTGCAGAGTGAGAAATGTGGCTATGCAATGATGCACGCTCCTTCCATGCATGAAACCATGTAACCGGGAAGACAAAAATTGTTTGATTCTGTACTTGAGACGATTAAGAATCATTCTCTCAAATGTTTTACACAAGCAGCTAGTAAGAGATATTGGGCGAAATGCATTTTGTTGATTGGGCGTAGGAATTGGAATGATGAGGCTGTTGGTCCAAGACTGAGGGAGCTCCCCAGTTACATAGCTCATATTATATAATTCAAGTAATGGATTACCTGGTACTCGACACAGCAATCTGAGTATGTTGTAAGTAATACCATCCTCACCAGGCGACGTGGAGTTGCCCTTAGTTAGTGCTGCATCAAGTTCATAATTAGTGAAAGGAATGTTGCAATCATCTGCCTTGCTGAGCATAAAGCAAACGAGTCTCTCCCTTGCATCATATTTGTCATTTAATTTTGCCTGTGTGGTACTGGGAAGATTAGCATAGCTAGATGTAGCAGCCCAAGCACTGAGTAACTCATTCGCCCTATGTAAGGGATGAGGGTGCGCGATCTGCCCAGTTCTGTTACCCTTAATTCTGTTTATGTCCCTCCATGCTCGGCTAAGTGGGGTGTGAGCATTAAGACCGATGACAAATTTTTCCCAGTCTGTTTGCCGCAGCTCTGTCATACGCTCTCTGGCAGCAGCAAGGGCAGTTTGGAAGAGCCTCAGCATTCCAGGGGTACGATGTTTTCTATAGGCTAGGCCTAGTCTGCGAGCAGTACGTTTCAGTGTACGAAGTTTAGAATCATTGTAATAAGTATGGTTTTTGAAGGAGGTACGATTATTATGGAAGTTTGTTGGGTTTAGAGTACCAAGAGGTTTCAGTGGCGGCTCTAAGTAGTTCTGAATACTGCTCACAAGATCATTGTTAAAGGTCTCTACAGAGGAACACTCATAGGAATTATACCAGTCAGTCACATGTGCAACAAAGTCATCATGCAGATCAGTGGGAACATTAAAACGTTTCCGTTTGAATATCCCACCAGGAAGGATAGTATTACCAATATCTAGTGAGATTAGCCTAGGGAAATGATCAGACGCTATATCTGTTACAATGGAAGACTCACAGTTGGCAGAAGTAATGTTGAAGCCCAGGCACAGATCAAGGACGCCTCCATAGATATGTGTGGGTTCAAGGTCACCTACAATATGGACATTATCATGACTGTTTAAGAGTGACAACAGTTGATTGCCATTATGATTACCAAACTGTGAGTTTCCAATGCTTTTGTGTCTCGCATTGTAATCGCCAATAATAAGAGTAGGTTCAGAATAAGCACAAGTTGGGAGCTCCAAGTAAAAATAATTCAAGTTATCCTCTTAGTTATCAATCAGGTTTTAGAATATCTTACTCAACCGACACCTCTTCATCTTCATCAGAGTACAAAACAAATTCTGGCCACAAAATAGAGCGAAACACCAACGTCAAAGACCTGGGAGTGATCATGTCGGAGGATCTCACCTTCAAGGACCATAACATTGTATCAATCGCATCTGCTAGAAAAATGACAGGATGGATAATGAGAACCTTCAAAACTAGGGATGCCAAGCCCATGATGACACTCTTCAGGTCACTTGTTCTATCTAGGCTGGAATATTGCTGCACACTAACAGCACCTTTCAAGGCAGGTGAAATTGCTGACCTAGAAAATGTACAGAGAACCTTCACGGCGTGCATAACGGAGATAAAACACCTCAATTACTGGGAGCGCTTGAGGTTCCTAAACCTGTATTCCCTGGAATGCAGGCGGGAGAGATACATGATTATATACACCTGGAAAATCCTAGAGGGACTAGTACCGAACTTGCACACGAAAATCACTCACTACGAAAGCAAAAGACTTGGCAGACGATGCAACATCCCCCCAATGAAAAGCAGGGGTGTCACTAGCACGTTAAGAGACCATACAATAAGTGTCAGGGGCCCGAGACTGTTCAACTGCCTCCCAGCATACATAAGGGGGATTACCAACAGACCCCTGGCAGTCTTCAAGCTGGCACTGGACAAGCACCTAAAGTTGGTTCCTGACCAGCCGGGCTGTGGCTCGTACGTTGGTTTGCGTGCAGCCAGCAGCAACAGCCTCGTTGATCAGGCTCTGATCCACCAGGAGGCCTGGTCGCAGACCGGGCCGCGGGGGCGTTGACCCCCGGAACTCTCTCCAGGTAAACTCCAGGTAAACTCCCTAATTAATCTGATAGATTACATGAGAACTGAAATGTCACAAGGGAACCTCATAGGATTGGTAACCATAGACTTGCAAAAGGCCTTCGATACTGTCAACCACAATATATTATGTAAGAAACTTCAAGCTATCGGCATATGTTCTGTAGACTGGTATAAGTCCTACCTTAGCAACAGGAAACAAATTGTCAAAATCAACAAAACAGTATCAGAACCCGTGCCGATAGCATGTGGGGTTCCCCAAGGTAGTATTCTGGGTCCGTTATTATTCCATTGTTATGTTAATGACATGTCCATCAGTGTTAAGTGCAAACTCCTACTGTATGCAGATAACAGTGCTCTGTTAGTGTCAGGTAAAAACTCACAAGATATAGCTGGAGCTGGAGTCCTGCAGCAAATAGTTAGTAGACAACAAACTATCGTTACACCTCGGGAAAACTGAAGCCATACTCCTTGGCACGAAACATAAACCGAGAAGGGTAAATAATTTTAATGTCTGGTGCAGTGGGGAACCCATCACTTCAGTTTCCACAGTAAAATATCTGGGAATCCCCTTTGACCTATGCATCTCAGGAGAATTCATGGGGAACAGTGTAGTAAAGAAAGCGAATGCCAGACTGAAGTTCCTGTACAGACAAGCACAGTGTCTACGTACTGAGGCTCGCAGGACCCTATGTCTAGCCCAGTTACAATGTCATCTGGACTACGCTTGCTCTTCATGGTACTCTGCCTTGACAAAAAAAAAAAATGAAAGATAGACTGTAAATCACCTAGAACAAAATGGTAAGATTCATACTGGACCTGGGTCCAAGATTTAGATTTAGATTAGATTTTGCCACAGAAATGGCTAGTTTATTGTGCACCCCATATCCATCCTGTGGACGGTAGCGCGAGAGCATATGGATACACAAAAGGCCTAGGAACTAGGCCCCAAAGGGTTAACAGGAGTACATATGGATTTATATCTACATATCTATAGTTCACTTATCTGTTACAAGCAAATTTAGGAAATTTGCTTAGTATATCTGGTATCTTATTTTCATTAATAAGATATCTTGACATCTCACATAGGTTATTATACTGTCTGTCTCTGTATTCCTCAATAAGTGGACAATTAAGCACATAGTGTTCAAGAGAGTGACCATATGCCTGATCACATAATTTACATTTAGTTTGATCATCATCTGTGTGTCTCCCAAACTGCCAGAAGTACTTGTAACCAAGCCTAAGCCTGGCCACTACAACATCAGTCAGTCTGTTCACATTGCAAGTTGCTTCATAAACATACTTATCTACGTTCATGTTATCATAGTGGGTTATAGATCTACTCAGGCTTCTAGCTGCATTCCTATAACAATCATTTTCATTATTTACTTCTCTCCTAATATTATTCCTAATGTTAGACACAGTTATACCAAAGTTATATTCTACATTCTCCTTCTGGGTACTCTTCTTGGCTAACATATCAACTTTATCATGAAGGAGTAATCCAATGTGTGATGGGATCCATAGCAATTGTACATTAATTCCTTTGTCCCTAATTTTTGAGTATCTATACCTGGCTTCTCCCATGAGCATGTTGTAGGCCAGGATGAATTACAACAATTCGATATGCAGAATGTTGAAGACAGAGTAAAACATCTAAAGTTAAATCAAGTGTTGTAAGAGGCGACTAAAATGCCGGGAGCAAGGAGCTAGTAACCTCTTCTCCTGTATATATTACTAAATGTAAAAGGAGAAACTTTCGTTTTTTCTTTTGGGCCACCCCGCCTCGGTGGGATACGGCCGGTGTTGAAAGAAAGAACATGTAATCTTACCTTATCCCTAGTATATCTCCTTTATAGTATAATAATAAGATATTATCTCCTTTATAGAATAATAATAATATATTATCTCCTTTATATTATAATAATAAGGTAAAAGGACCCCAATGGAAATAAGCCACACTGACAGTTTTGGGTTATCCTAGGTACTTAACACATATGCTGCTATGTATGACAATCTATGTAACTGTGTTTGTGTTAACCTGAATAAACTTACTTACTTACATACTTACAGCTGTCTGAAAATGAACAGGAAGTGTGTTCTCTATTTAATGGTTATTTCTTGTCAGTCTTTACACAGGAAGACATAAATGATATCCCAGAAATTGACAATTACTCAGTTTCTTAAGAAAATCAATTAAGGAATATTACTGTCACGAGGGAAATGGTTATCAAACCAAGGAAATGGTTATCAAACCAGGGAAAATGGTTATCAAACGAGGGAAATGGTTATCAAATCAAGTCCCCGGGCCCGATGAATTATTTTCAAGTGCTTTAGGAATGCAAGTTGGAACTCAGTTAGCCATTAACGAGCGTGTTTAATGCGTCCATCCAAATTTGTCTAGACTGCCTCCATGTGAGTTGCTTACCCTAGCAAGCTCTGTTGACACCGAACTCTGAGGTCGGTACCTCAGCCTCACAAGTGGCTTAGGACAGATTTCCATAAATGACTGATGTTGCAAGAAAATCTCGCCTGCATGAACGAATAAAGGACTAACTTACTTGGTGTTGGAGAATATATCCCGATCTTGAACCTCCCTAAGCTTTAGCCCCTCTGGACTTTCCCTCAGAACCACGTGCAACCAGGAGCCTTAAATCCTGCAATATTCAGTCGATATTAGTGACCTCCCTGCACCTCAGAAATTTCTGTTTCCAAGGGGGTGAGTATCCCCTAGCATAACTATGCAGAGAGTGACACTAGCTTCTAAGCCTGACAGAGAGACGCCGGTATGTACTGGTCATGGGCTGCCTGCCTGCACAAAGGCCCACAGCTCAACTCACTCACAATTTCCCCCAGAAACTGGCCAGAATACTGAGAAAGAAAGGGAGGTCTTGTCTTACGGTATGGGCCTGGCAGAGGTCATCTACGGTATGTCAAGGTGCCTCCACCAGATTTTCCCAGGTCTAGTATGTGAAGACACGTGGGGCGCCGCCCTGATGTTCACAGCACTTGTTACTCGGATGGTGTCTGATCTTAGAAGCAGGCACTGCGGTCTCAAAACCCCTTGCCATGATTAGTGACCAGATCTACCTGGAGTTCATTACCTTTGTAACTAGTTCAGCTATCATAACTTTGGGGTCCAGTCACTGGACCCATTATGTACCTTTGTAATCTTTTGACTACCGCCCACAGGATGGGTATGGGTGCATAAAGATATTAAACTAAAGTGTGTGTGTGTGTGTGTGTGTGTGTGTGTGTGTGTGTGTGTGTGTGTGTGTGTGTGTGTGTGTGTGTGTGTGTGTGTGTGTGTGTGTGTGACTCAACAATCAATATTTGCACCAATAACTCATTACAGTTGTGACCGGGTGTGGAAGTGTGAATTGCTCATTACTCTATAATTTGTTCATGATTGTAGCCAAAGTATAAACGTAAGTAACCATTCTACAGAATTCATTACCTTTGTAACTTGTGAGCTCATTACCTTTGTACCTAGTTCAGCTATCAAAACTTTGGGGGCCCAGTCCCTGGACCCATTACGTACCTCTGTAATCTGTAAATACCTTTGTAACTCATTACCTTTGTAAATTCTCATGATTAATGTGTTTATGATTCATTACCTTTGCAATTATTCATGAGTGTGACCAGCTCAACCTGGAGCTCATTACCTTTGTAACTTGGTCATGATTATGACCAGATCTAGTTCATTACCTTTGTAACTTGCTCAGCTATCAAAACTTTGGAGTCCAGTCCCTGGACCAATTATGTACCTCTGTAATCTTTTGACTACCGCCCACAGGATGGGTATGGGGTGCATAATAAACATATTAAACTAAAACTAACCCAGCATTCAAACTTGGGCTGCCAGTTCTCCCTGGCTAATATAACCTAGTGTTTGCCTACATTATCGGCCTATTACTACCTACATTAAGGTCTTACATCTACATTATTATTATCTACAGTTGCCTCAGTAATCATATTAGTGTACTAACAGTATAAACTACCTACTTCTTCCTTGAAGGGTAAATCTATCAATTAAGATGTACCTTCCAACCACCTTCGCCAACCAGGGTGTGTGTGTGTGTGTGTGTGTGTGTTTTGGGTGGGTGTAATGACCACCCAACCCAGCCGTTCCATCCGCAACCTGTTGGGATCTTTGTACGACGTATCTGCCCTGTGGAACTTTAGGACCAAATAAATTTCCAGAGTTATTTCTTGTCAGTCTTTGCACAGAAAGACATAAATGATATCCCAGAAATTGACAATTATTCAGTTTCTTAAGAAAATCAATTAAGGAATATTACTGTCACGAGGGAAATTATTATCAAACAGGTAGATAAACTGAAGGAAAATAAGTCCCCAGGCCCAATGAATTATTTTCAAGAGTGCTTTAGGAATGCAAGTTGGAACTCAGTCAGCCATTAACGAGCGTGTTTAATGCGTCCATCCAAGCTGGTGCAGTGCCAGAGATGTGGAAGATGGCTAATGTTATTCCTATATTTAAACCAGGGGATAAGTCCATTCCATCAAATTACCACCCTATAATTTGCATAATTTAATTACTGAATCTCAGCATGGATTCACGAAAGGTCGTTCCTGCCTGCCAAATTTATTGACGTTCTTCAATAAAACATTTGAGGCAGTAGGCAGTGATAAAGAACATGATGTTGTTTATTTGGATTTCAGTAAAGCCTTTGATACAGTACCTCACAAAAGACTAAGAAAAGTGGCAGCTCATGGTATAGGAGGTAAGGTTCTAGCATGGATAGAGGCATGGCTTACCAACAGAAAGCACAGAGTTTCCATTAATGGGGTCAAATCTGAATGGGGACTGGTCACTAGTGCACTCCACAAGGATCAGTTTTAGGCCCGTTGTTGTTCATAATTTACATTAACGACCTTGATGAAGGAATTACAAGTGACGAGAAATTTGCTGATGATACAAAAATAGGCCGAATGATTGATTCTGAGGAGGATACCAGTGAACTCAAGGAGGATTTGGACAAACTAATATCTTGGTCTGAAAAGTGGCAATTGAAGTTTAACGTTCAACGAAGTTATAGACTAAGTGAATAGAGCTTGATCACACAGTGTGAAAAGGACTTGGAGTTGTGGTGAGCAGAAACTTAAAGCCAAGACAACAGTGCCTAAGTGTGCGCAATAAGGCTAACAGATTACTAGGATTTATTTTAAGAAGTATAAGTAACAGGAGTTCAAAAGTTATTTTACAGCTCTGTACATGTGACAGAATCTACAAGGGAAAATAACCTGCTTGACTTGGTTCTGGCAAACAAAGAAACCCTTGCTAATAATTTAGAAATTACAGAAGAACTTGGCATAAGCGACCACAAATCAATTACCTTTAACAGTTAGTTTAATTAGTTTAATATGTTTATTATGCACCCCCATACCCATCCTGTGGGCGGTAGTCAAAAGATTACAGAGGTACATAATTGGTCTAGGGACTGGACTCCAAAGTTTTGATAGCTGAGCAAGTTACAAATGTAATGAACTAGATCTGGTCACAATCGTGACCAAGTACGAAGGTAATGAGCTCCAGATAGATCTGGTCACACTCATGACTAATTACAAAGGTAATGAACTATATCTGGTTACAATAATGAGAATTGGCAAAGGTGGACAATGAGAACCTTCAAAATAAGGGATGCCAAGCCAGTGATTATATTTAAATCACTATTTCTCTCTAGACTAGAATACTGCTGTACACTACATCTTTCAAGGCAGGCAAAATTGAAGATCTGGAGAATATACAGAGAACTTTTTCACTGCACGTATAAGTACAGTCAAGAACCTCAATTACTGGGACCTTTAACATAGAATGGAAGTATGATAGCAGGGATAACTCAGTAACAGTCCCAGATTTTCGCTTATATTACAGTAGGCTTAGAGAGCACCTATCATCTGTGGACTGGGGTAATAAAGAGAGCTATCAGTATGACTGCTTTCTAAACACTATACATGCTGCCCAAAGAAAGTTTGTTCCATATAAAGAAATAAGATCGAATAAAAATGACCCGAAATGGATGAATAATAGGCTCAAATGTCTTTTAGGGCAGAAGAAAGGAATTTATAGGCGCATCAAAAGAGGTGAGGGTCATCTTATAAATCAATATATTCACATTAAGAGGGAGGGTAAAAATGGGGTAAGAAAAGCAAAATGGGACTGTGAAATTAAAGTGGCTAGGGATTCGAAAACTAATCCGAAAGGTTTTTTCCAGATTAATGGAAAAAAAAAAAAATAGGGAAAAGATAGGTCCCTTAAAAATAACTGGGCATCTTACTGACAAGGAGAATGAAATGTGCTCGATTTTTACTAATTATTTTTTCTCAGTTTTCACACAGGAGGACACTAACAATATCCCAATAGTTAATTTTTATAGTGGGCCTGAAGAAGATAAATTATGTAATATCACAGTGATTATGTCGGAGGATCTCACCTTCAAGGACCATAACATTCTATCAATCGCATCTGCTAGAAAAATGACAGGATGGATAATGAGAACCTTCAAAACTAGGGAGGCCAAGCCCATGATGACACTCTTCAGGTCACTTGTTCTATCTAGGCTGGAATATTGCTGCACTCTAACAGCACCTTTCAAGGCAGGTGAAATTGCCGACCTAGAAAATGTACAGAGATCTTTCACGGCGCGCATAACGGAGATAAAACACCTCAATTACTGGGAGCGCTTGAGGTTTCTAAACCTGTATTCCCTGGAACGCAGGAGGGAGAGATACATGATTATATACACCTGGAAAATCCTAGAGGGACTAGTACCGAACTTGCACACGAAAATCACTCACTACGAAAGCAAAAGACTTGGCAGACGATGCACCATCCCCCCAATGAAAAGCAGGGGTGTCACTAGCACGTTAAGAGACCATACAATAAGTGTCAGGGGCCCGAGACTGTTCAACTGCCTCCCAGCACACATAAGGGGGATTACCAACAGACCCCTGGCAGTCTTCAAGCTGGCACTGGACAAGCACCTAAAGTCAGTTCCTGATCAGCCGGGCTGTGGCTCGTACGTTGGTTTGCGTGCAGCCAGCAGCAACAGCCTGGTTGATCAGGCGCTGATCCACCAGGAGGCCTGGTCACAGACCGGGCCGCGGGGGCGTTGACCCCCGAAACTCTCTCCAGGTAAACTCCAGGTAAACTAGCGATATGGTTGTCAAACAAGTAGACCGACTGAAGCATAATAAATCCCCTGGCCCTGATAAGCTTTTTTCAAGGGTTCTTAAGGAGTGTAAGATGGAACTTTGTGAACCAGTGGCTATTATTTTTAATATATCTCTTCAAACAGGTGTAGTGTCTGATATGTGGAAGATGGCCAATGTAATTCCTATTTTTAAAGCAGGAGACAAGTCGTTACCTTCAAATTACCGCCCAATAAGCCTGACCTCAATTGTAGGCAAATTACTAGAGTCAATTATAGCTGATATTATAAGAAACCATCTTGATAAGCCGCAGCCGCAGCAAGCAGCAACAAGGCTGCTCCTATATCTTGCCGTCCCCTGGGCCTATCCGAACTCCAGTGATGGCCAAATTTGCAAGTACTGCTGCAACAGCATGCAAGGAACCTATAGTGACATAAAAACTGACGGTGACGACAACGAAATGGACTAAATATGACAAAAGAGGGACCGGCATTCAAGTACCAGACCTGCTGCCAGACGTGAACCAGACATGAGACGTTTTCCACTACAATGAAATAACTGACCTCCATATCAACTGCACCAGTGTTTAACGGGAAGACAACATGGCAGAAAACCTGATCAACTAAATCTCCAAGGAAATGACAGGTCTGTAGGACTTTTTCTTCAGTGCTAAACGAGGGAAAGAATTGAGCATTTAAACATGGCTGACTGGCATCCAAACAGCCGCTACTGCCAGACGTACAACTAGCGAAGTGAAATTCTCATCTTTACTGACGTTCATCTGTTAACAGTAGCATCATATCTGTACCACCATCATATCACCTGTACCAGTGCTAACGAGAGGGAAACACAGGAGACATCGTCAAATCAACAGTACAAAACTCCAAGGTTATAGGTCGGATATCCCTCAGTGCCAGTCGTGAGAAAGAAGTGAATAGTTAAACAGTCAAGGTTAATGTTTTAGTAGCTGACCTATATTCAGCTGACCAGTGTACAGTGAGAGAATCATAGCAGAAAACGCCAAATATATCTATAAACTCAAGGAAAGTCAGGTTGTAGGTGGCGTTACTCCCCTCAGTGTTTTAAAAATGGCTGAGACAGCAGAACAGGTCAGGCAGTCAACAACACCACACAATCCCCGATAAATGGAATTGAGGGGGATTTGGAAGGATAAAACCATGGATTAAACCTTTCTGATCTACCAGAATGGAAAGGAGTTAGAAGTTAACTGGGGAAGCCAGACTGTGAAGTGAGATGGGAAGGGGAGTGTGTAATAAGGGGTTAACTGTAAGGGTTTTGTGAAGTTAGGGGAAAAGTGAGCAGTGAAGAGGGTTTTGAAGAGGAAATTTTACTAGTAATTCAGTGGTGATTGCTAAAGCAGATACTAAGTGTACTAGGGACTGGAAAAGAGAAATAAATATTATTGTATATGAGTAAAAGAGCGAAGAGTGAAAATGGCAGGCATTAGGGGGGTACAGGCTGCCATAATTATATTTATATTTCTTCTTCAATTCCATGAAGAAAGAAATCAGTCATGGGGGCTGGAAAAGGTGAATGGAGTAACAGCGCCCTGGACAGTAAAAGCCCAACAGTTGCCATCCTACCAGAAAAGTAAGTGTCACTATCGCCGCAAGGTATGGCAACACCGCATACCCAAACAAAAACAGTGGCACACAGCTCTTATTGTAGCGCTCTTAAGTGGTGATATCCAAATTAATCCAGGACCTCAAACTATTGTGCAGAGGCAAAACAGACAGATAAATGACGGCGATAATGACGGTCTAGTAGCTAGGAATGATAACCCTAACTCCATATGTAATGCATACATAGGTCAATGTGAGACAATACAGCCATTATTATCTCAAACACTACCAAACAGGTGCATACACTGTACTAAAGTACGCATGAAAAACAGAAAAGGCACCTTATGTAAAATGTGTAAGGGGTGGGTGCATGATGGATGGATGTACAATTATAGCAACGGTGCCAGAATTCATTTTGTGTGTAACAAATGCACTTTGGCACAGTTACCCTTTAGCAGTGATGACATTGATTTACCTAATTTTAAGTAAAGTAAAAGGACACAAGTGCAACTAATGTGACATTTATTGTGGCAATGTTTCGCTCTCCAGGAGCTTTATCAAGCCATTACAAACAATACATGGACACAGAGGGTATATAAAGGCTCAGAGTGAGGTGTAATACTAGTGAGGTACCATTTCGATGTTCACTAGTGGTAGTAGTAGTAGTAGTAGTAGTAGTAGTAGTAGTGGTAGTGACAAAAGTAATACAATATGGTAGAGCAATTAATTCGTACATGAGTAAAAGGATATAAAAGCTATTACTTGGGTAACATAAAAATAGGTTGGACAAATATAGAGTGGAATGAGGCAGCTTGTTTCAGTGTTCACTCTCTGTGCTTTGTGTAGTATAACAGGAGAGACTATGTGATGGCAGGGTTTACTGTTTTCAGGAGGATTCTTGCTAAGACTTCGGAGATGGTGAAGCTGCCGTTGTTTTGTTTAATTGTATTCGAAACAGCGATCAGTGCTTGTCATGATTGTGACCAGACTTACCTGGAGTTCATTACCTTTGTAAATTGTGAGTTCATTACCTTTGTAAATTGTGAGTTCATTACCTTTGTAAATTGTGAGTTCATTACCTCTGTAACTTGCTCAGCTATCAAAACTTTGGAGTCCAGTCCCTGGACCAATTATGTACCTCTGTAATCTTTTGACTACCGCCCACAGGATGGGTATGGGGTGCATAATAAACATATTAAACTAACATTAAACTGCTGATTCGAGGCACTTGCGTCTGCGGAAATTAGTTTCTTTGATCACTAATTGGGCGTCTCTGAATTTCATGAGATGATTGGTGGAATTTCGGTGTTGTACACAGGCGTTGTTCAAGTTATCGTTCCTACATGCGTAAATGTGTTCATTGAGGCGGGTGTCGAGGTTTCTGGCTGTTTCACCTACGTAAATCTTGTCACAGCCTCCACAGGGTATAGTGTAAACTCCTGCATTGACTGGTTCGTGGTGCTTGGATTTTGTCCTGGTTATATCCTTTATTGAAGTGCTAGAAGCGATGGCGACTCTGTTGTTAGCTTGTGAAAGTACTTTTGAGACGTTCAGTGCAACCTGGCTGTTGGGAAGAATTATAACTTTGCTGGGAGTTGTGTTGATTCGTGGAGAATTTATGATCTGAAGAGCTCTTTTCTTGCAGTCTTTGATGAAAAAAGAAGGAAAATGTAACTCAGTGAATGTATGTACACTCCTCGTCAAGAAACTCAGGACTACAAATTCGGTATGCTCTTAGGAAAAACCCGGTGATGATGCCTCTTTTGGTCTTGGTATCTTGACTGGAATAGAAGTGTGTGATACCAAGACCAAAGATACCAAGACCAAAAGAGGCATCATCATCGGGTTTTTCCTAAGAGCATACCGAATTTGTAGTCCTGAGTTTCTTGACGAGGAGTGTACATACATTCACTGACAACAACATTTTCCATAGCTATCAATCGGGCTTTAGAAGATCCTACTCAACCGACACCTCCCTTATTAATCTGATGGATTACCTGAGAACTGAAATGTCAAAGGGGGACCTCATAGGTATGGTAACCTTAGACTTGCAAAAGGCCTTCGATACTGTCAACCACAATATATTATGTAATAAACTTCAAGCTATCGGTATAGATTCTGTAGACTGGTTTAAGTCCTACCTTAGCAACAGGAGACAAATAGTCAAAATCAACAAAACAGAATCAGAACCCCTGCCGATAACATGTGGAGCTCCCCAAGGTAGTATTCTGGGTCCCTTATTATTCTTATGTTATGTCAATGATATGCCTATCAGTGTCAAGTGCAAACTCCTACTGTATGCAGATGACAGTGCTCTGTTAGTGTCAGGTAAAGACCCACAAGATATTGCTAATGTTTTAACACTGGAACTGGAGTCCTGCAGCAAATGGTTAGTAGACAACAAACTATCATTACACCTAGGGAAAACTGAAGCCATTCTCTTTGGCACGAAACATAAACTGAGAAGGGTAAATAATTTTAATGTTCAATGTAATGGGGAGCCCATCACTTTGGTTTCATCAGTAAAATATTTGGGAATCCCCTTTGACCCATGCATGTCAGGAGAATTGATAGGGAACAGTGTAATAAAGAAAGCGAATGCCAGACTGAAGTTCCTGTATAGACAAGCACAGTGTCTACCTACTGAGGCTCGCAGGACCCTATGTCTAGCCCTTATACAATGCCATATGGATTACGCATGCTCTTCTTGGTACTCTGCCTTGACAAAAAAACTGAAAGATAGACTGCAAATCACCCAGAACAAAATCGTAAGATTCATCCTGGGGCTGGGACCAAGAGAACATGTAGGCCAGGATGAATTACAGCAGTTGGATATGCTGAATGTTGAAGACAGAGTAAAACAACTGAAGCTAAATCATGTTTATAAAATTGCTCACAAACAATGTCCAGAATATCTTGCTGTCAATTTTGTCAAGGTTGGGAACCAAAACAATCATAGTACTAGGGTGAGAGAGCACAACTTTGTAGTAGCCACAGTCAGTGGCCAGGCTTCAAACACCTTTTATTGTACAGCAATAAAGGAATGGAACAGACTGCCCGCACATGTCAAAGCCAGTCATAGCATGAACCAGTTCAAGAAGAGTGCCAAAAGGTGTCTGATGAATGTAGCTACAGAAAGGGAGGGGAATGATTTTCTATTTTTTAGCTAACATACGTGTAAATTTTACCATATTCCTAGTAATGACCCTCGTATTGTAGATAGTCTTAATGACCCTCGTGTAGTAGATAGTCTTTTTAGTATGATAATAAGATGTTATCTCCATTGTAGAATAATAAGAAAATATTATAACCTTTATATTATAATAATAAGGTAAAAGGACCCCAATGGAAATAAGTCACTCTGTCTGACTTTTTTGGGTTATCCTAGGTTCTCTACACATATGCTGCTATGTATGATAATTCTATGTAACTGTATTTGTGTATACCTGAATAAACTTACTTACTTACTTACTTACTATGGATTCACGAGGGGCCGTTCCTGCCTAACTAATTTACTAGATTTCTTCAGTAAAGCTTTTGCGGCTGTTGATCGTGATAAAGAATTCGATAGTAAGGCTTTTGATAGAGTTCCGCACCAGAGAATGTTAAAGAAAGTGGCAGCTCATGGTACTGGGGAAAAAGTGCTGACTTGGATCGAGTCATGGCTCACGAGCAGAAAGCAGAGAGTGTGCATGAATGGGATTAAATCTGGGTGGGGATCTGTAACAAGTGGCACTCTACAGGAATCAGTTTTAGGCCAGTTGTTGCTTATAATATACGTATATAGTAAATGATTTTGACGAGGGAATTACTAGTGATATGAGCAAATTCGTTGATGACACAAAGTTAGGTAGGATAATTGATTCATATGTAGGTGTCATGGAAATTCTGGGGGATTTAGACAAAATTCCTGGTCAGAAAAGTGGCAGATGCAATTCAGTGTACACCTGGAGTATACCTGGAGAGGGTTCCGGGGGTCAGCGCCCCCGCGGCCTGGTCTGTGACCAAGCCTCATGGTGGAACAGTGACTGATCAACCAGGCTGTTACTGTTGGCCGCACGCAATCCGACATACAAACCACAGCCCGGCTGGTCAGGTACTGACTTTAGGTGCCTGTCCAGTGCCTTCTTGAAGACAGCCAGGAGTCTATTGGTAATCCCCCTTATGTATGCTGGGAGGCAGTTGAACAGTCTTGAGCCCTCCACACTTACTGTGTTGTTCCTTATCATGCTAGTGGCACCTCTGCTTTTCATTGGGGGGATGTTGCATCGTCTGCCGAGTCTTTTGCTTTCATAGCGAGTGATTTTCGTGTGCAAGTTTCGTACTAATCCCTTTAGGATTTTCCAAGTGTATACGCATAATCATGTATCTCTCCCGCCTGCATTCTAGGGAGTACAGGTCGAGGAACTTCAAGCGTTCCTAGTAATTGAGGTGTTTTATCTCCGTTATGCGCGCCGTGAAGGTTCTCTGTACATTTTCTATTCAAATTCAAATTCAAAGTTTATTCTCTATAAAGATTACAATTTTGAATTTACAGAATTTGGTTGTTGTGTGGTTTACATGTAGTTAAATAATGATTACAGAGTGTACCACTAGAACGCCTAGCATGGCTAGGCATTTCGGGCAGACTTAGTTTAATTCTTTATTTTAAAATATTACAAATTATGAGGTAAGTTGGTATTATGGCTAAGTGACTAAATACTAGTTTGTGAGATTATCAATGTGAGTGCTTTTGTTTTGGCACAGTACATAGTTTCAGTATTGGAGTATCATAGGATTCATTATTTTAAGATTGAGATTAATATTTCTGTTTATGGTCAAATGGGTGAGTGAGTGTAAGTGTGAACCACCAGGTGGTATTCGTGTAGTTAGTTGATGGGGTGTATCAGGGAGATAAGATGTTTTCTAATGGTAGTTTTGAAGGTGATGAATGTGTCTGCAGTTCTAGAGTTCTCAGGCAGGGTGTTCCAGATTTTAGGGCCTTTGACATACATTGATTTTTTGTAAAGGTTTAGTCGGACACAGGGAATGTCGTAGAGATGTTTGTGTCTGGTGTTATGCCTGTGGGTTCTGTCACAACTATCAAGAAAGCGTTTTAGGTCAAGGCTGATATTGGAGTTTAAGGTCCTGTAGATGTAGATTGCACAGTAGTAAGTGTGGATGTACTGAACAGGTAGTAAGTTTAGATCTATGAAGAGTGGGAGGGTGTGTTGCCAGGGATGGGATTTAGTGATTATTCTTACTGCAGCTTTTTGTTGGGTTATTGGCTTTAGGTGTGTTGCTGCAGTTGATCCCCAAGCACAAATAGCATAGGTGAGGTATGGATAAATAAGTGAGTGGTATAGTGTGAGAAGGGCATTTTGCGGCACGTAGTATCGTATCTTGGAGAGGATCCCAACCGTTTTGGATACTTTTTTGGTTATGTGTTGGATATGGGTGCTGAAATTCAGGTTGTTGTCAAGGTATAGGCCTAGGAATTTGTCCTCATTATGTCTGGTAATTAGAGTGTTGTCGATCTTAATGTTAATTTGTGCATCTCCTGCTCTGCTACCAAACATAATATAGTAGGTTTTGTCAGTGTTAAGCGTAAGTTTATTGGCTGTCATCCAAGTCGATATTTTGATCAGCTCCTCGTTAACAATGGTGTTGAGGGTGGCAAGATTAGGGTGAGAGATGACATAAGTCGTGTCGTCAGCAAAGAGAATGGGTTTCAGGTGTTGGGATACGTTTGGAAGATCATTGATGTATATGAGGAAGAGCAGGGGACCAAGGACACTTCCCTGCGGAACTCCAGTATCAAGTGGCCGTGTTGTTGATGCTGTGTCTTTAATGGTGACATACTGATACCTATTAGTAAGGTAAGATTTGAAATAAGCAAGCGCATGGCCTCTTATACCGTAATGGTCAAGTTTGTGGAGTAGGATGTCGTGATCTACTGTGTCAAAAGCTTTTCTTAGGTCAATAAAAATTCCTAGGTCAGGTCTAGGTCAGCAATTTCACCTGCCTTGAAAGGTGCTGTTAATTGTGCAGCAATATTCCAGCCTAGATAGAACAAGTGACCTGAAGAGTGTCATCATGGGCTTGGCATCCCTAGTTTTGAAGGTTCTCATTATCCATCCTGTCATTTCTCTAGCAGATGCGATTGATACAATGATATGGTCTTTGATGGAGAGATCCTCTGACATGACCACTCCCATGTCTTTTACGTTAGTTTTTCGCTCTAGCGAACTAGCACGTTAAGAGATCATACAATAAGTGTCAGGGGCCCGAGACTGTTCAACTGCCTCCCAGCATACATAAGGGGGATTACCAACAGACCCCTGGCAGTCTTCAAGCTGGCACTGGACAAGCACCTAAAGTCGGTTCCTGACCAGCCGGGCTGTGGCTCGTACGTTGGTTTGCGTGCAGCCAGCAGTAACAGCCTGGTTGATCAGGCTCTGATCCACCAGGAGGCCTGGTCACAGACCGGGCCGAGGGGGCGTTGACCCCCGGAACTCTCTCCAGGTAAACTCCAGGTATTGTGTGGTTGGAATGTGTTTTATACTCTGATATAGTTTTAATTTCCTTACGTTTTCCATAGCGGAGTAATTGTTCACAGCAAAGAGACTGAATCGTCCCTGGCTAACACCCAGCATCCTCAAATCCAGTAACACAAAGCACAAATGTGAAAAACAGTATAGAATGGGCCAAATAACTAGAGAACAGTCTAAACGTTACTCGTCAACTTTCACCAGCCTGATAAGAAGATCGAAAACATTGTATTATGAAAATAGATTACAAAACATCAAAGGTGATATGAAAAAAAGCCCGGAAAACTCTATCTGAAATTCTTGGAACTAAAAAGCCATCCAAAAACAAAACAATCAAACTAACAAAATCAGACGAACCCCAACTCACACCAACTGAAACAGCAAACAGACTCAGTGTTTTCTTCACCATAGGTAAAAATCTAGCGAACAAAATACCAAGCTCAAACACCCGTCCATCAGACTACCTCATAGGTACCTACCCAAGTACGCTATTCCTAGCTCCAACCAACCCACTAGAAGTCTCGCTCATCATCAATACCCTTAAAAACAAGGCAGGAGACATAAACAACTTGCCTGCTTTTATGTACAAAAAAGCTTCTCAAGTATTGTCACCAATTATTGCAACGCTCTTTAACAAATCCATTGAATCAGCTACCTTCCCAACAATCCTCAAAATAGCCAGGGTCACTCCAATCCATAAAGGAGGTGTCCAAGCTGACTCGAATAAGTATAGACCAATATCTAACTTACCACTGCTCTCTAAAATCTTTGAAAAATTAATGCATAGACGGATTTTTTCCTACCTCGTCTCACACAACATATTAAACCCTTGTCAATTTGGATTCAGGAATAGTAAAAGCACAAATGATGCTATCATACACATGCTAGAACTAATATATACCGCACTTGAAAAGAAAGAAGTCCCACTGGGCATTTTCATTGATTTACGTAAAGCTTTTGATACAACTACTCAAACCCATATTATTTGCAGATGACACTACATACGTCTTCTCCCACCCAAACCCAGTCATATGCCGAATTGCAGAAAATATCTGCCTGGATGATGACTAATAAACTTACCCTGAATACTGATAAAACATATGTCATTCAGTTGGGAAACAAAGCTGCAATGATCCAATTAGCATAACGCTAAACGAATCATTAGTCACAAGACTTACAGAGGGAAAATTCCTAGGTATCCACCCTGACAGTAGCCGGACAGACATACAACAAATCACCAAGAAAATCTCTAAGACTGTAGGCATACTATCAAAGATAAGGCACTACGTTCCACAATCATCTCTCCTGGCACTGTACCATTCACTCATATACCATTATCTTACATATGGAATTTGTGCATGGGGATCAACAACATCCAATCACCTAAGACCTCTAATAACCCAGCAAAAGGCAGCAGTAAGAATGATAACAAATTCCCACTCCCGGCAGCATACTCCACCAATTTTCAAAAGTCTAAATCTGGTCACCATTAAGAACATCCATACTTATTCATGTGCCTACTACATACACAGAACAATACACGCAAATATAAACCCCCCACTCAAACTTCTCCTCACCAACCTTAGCAGGGAACATGACCATAACACAAGACACAGATCTATTTTTTATGTACCTCGTGTCCGTATCACACTGTGTAAAAACTCTATGCACATAAAGGACCCAAAAATATGGAACTCATTACCAGAAGATACTAAAGTAACCCGGTCTGAAAATCAATTTAAGACTTCTCAAAAGCCACTTAATCACCCTAGACTAAATGCTAAATACTCAGTACACACTTACTCACCTATGTATTCCCACATCATAATTTCAACAATTACTTTGAACCTTTTATCCATTGTTGACAGGAATATAATTGAATAATTGTTTTCACAAAAAAAAACATTTTTGAGTATATGAATATATTTTACTCCTTCATGATAAAGTTGATATGTTAGCCAAGAAGAGTATCGAGAAGGAGAATGTAGAATATAACTTTGGTATAACTGTGTCTAGCATTAGGAATAATATTAGGAGAGAAGTGAATAATGAAAATGATTGTTATAGGAATGCAGTTAGAAGCCTGAGTAGATCTATAACCCACTATGATAACATGAACGTAGATAAGTATGTTTATGGAGCAACTTGCAATGTGAACAGACTGACTGATGTTGTAGTGGCCAGGCTTAGGCTTGGTCACAAGTACTTCTGGCAGTTTGGGAGACACACAGATGATCAAACTAAATGTAAATTATGTGATCAGGCATATGGTCACTCTCTTGAACACTATGTGCTTAATTGTCCACTTATTGAGGAATACAGAGACAGACAGTATAATAACCTATGTGACATGTCAAGATATCTTATTAATGAAAATAAGATACCAGATATACTAAGCAAATTTCCTAAATTTGCTTGTAACAGATAAGTGAACTATAGATATGTAGATATAAATCCATATGTATTCCTGTTAACCCTTTGGGGCCTAGTTCCTAGGCCTTTTGTGTATCCATATTCTCTCGCGCTACCGTCCACAGGATGGATATGGGGTGCACAATAAACTAGCCACTTCGGTGGCAAAATCTAATCTAATCTAATCTAATCTTTTGTCTTATATAAGTTAGATTCACTTATAATTAATAATCTACTGTACAACTATGATATAATTAATATTATACTGTACAACTATGACACAATTCTTAGTGTTAAGTAGTATGACCCGGGCCGGGAGAATACCGGTGAATAATAAAAAAAAAAAAAAAAAAAGTAGTCTGTAAGCCGATAATGTTAAGTTGGCCCATAATGCCTAGGCATAATAGAGGCTCTCTTTGCATTGCAACTCATTATTGTAAATACAAAATCTCAATGTACTATTTGCAAAGACATAAATAAATAAATTGTTTTCTGCTGCCCATTTAAAGATTTTGTTGATGTCCACCTGGAGCCTTGCGGTGTCTTCAATGGCGGACACTCATTCAAATTCGGGTGTCATCTGCAAAGGAAGACACGGTGCTGTGGCTTACATCCCTGTCTATGTCAGATATGAGGATGAGGAACAGGATGGGAGCGAGTACTGTGCCTTGTGGAACAGAGCTTTATATCAAAGCCGCCTCAGACTTTCTCTGTTTACTACTACTCTTTGTGTTCTATTTGTTAGGAAATTATAGATTCATTTACCAACTTTTCCTGTTATTCCTTTATCACGCATTTTGTGCGTTGTTACACCATTGTCACATTTGTCAAAAGCTTTTGCAAAGTCTGTGTATACTACATCTACAATTTGTTTGTCTTCTAGAGCATCTAGGACCTTGTCAGTGGTCCAATAGTTGGGACAGACAGGAGCGACCTGCTCTAAACCCGTGTTGCCCTGGGTTGTGTAACTGATGGGTATGTAGATGGGTGGCGATCTTGCTTCACAGAACCCTTTCAAAGATTTTTAGGATATGGGGCATTAGCGCTATTGGTCTGTAGGTCTTTTCTATTGCTTTACTGCCACCTTTGTGGAATGAGGCTATGTCTGTTGTTTATAGCAGCTGTGGAACTACCCCTGTGTCCATGCTCTCTCTCCATAGGATGTTAAAAGCACATGATAGGGTTTTTTCGCAGTTTTTTGATGAACACGGAGTTCCATGAGTCTGGGCCTGGGGCAGAATGCAAGGACGTCATTTATCGCCTTTTCAAAGTCATTTGGCTTCATGGTAATATCAGATAGGTTCCAGTCTGCCAAATTCTCTCTCTCTCTCATAAAAAATAATTTAGGTCTTCGACTCTCAGTCTGGTTAGGGGCTTGCTAAAACCGAGTCATATTCGGACTTGAGCAGCTCATTCATTTCCTTGCTCTCATCTGTGTAGGACCCATCTCGTTTAAGTAGGGGCCCAATATTGAATGTTGTTCTCGACTTTGATTTGGCATAGGAAAAGTAATATTTTGGATTTATTTCAATTTCATTTATGGCTTTTAGTTCTTCCTGAGTTTCTTGACTCCTGTACGATTCCTTTGACTTAAGTTCGATGTTTGCTATTTCTCTGACCAGTGTCTCCCTACGTATTACAGATACAGTGGCCTCTTTTAGCCGCCCTATTATTTTGCCTTCTTCTAGTTTACATCTTTTCCTTCTTTTTCTTAAAGGAATATGCCTTGGGCATACCTCGAGTGCCACAGAGTTAATTTGTTCTAGACATAGGTTTGGATCCTCCATTTTAGGTGCCTTAGGTTGAAATCCCCCAAGAGCAAGATGTTGGGGGTAGGAGTTGGAAGATTTTCCAGACAGTGATCAATTTTCACAAGCTGTTCCTGGAATTGTTGGGAAGTTGCATCCGGAGGCTTGTACACAACCACAGTGACCAGGTTTTGGTTCTTGATCTATACTGCCAGAACTTCAACTATATTATCTGAGGCATTTAGTAGTTCTGAACATATAAGTGACTGTGATATACAAGCCAATCCTTCCCTCTTTGCCTGTTCACTCTGTCACATCTGTATAGGTTGTAACCCGGGATCCATATTTCATTGTCAAAGTGATCCTTTATGTGGGTCTCTGTAAAAACTGGGAACATTGAGTTTGACTCTAAGCAGTCCATGGATGAAAGGTATTTTGTTGTTCGTTGCCGGCTTTAGACCCTGTATATTTGCGAAGATAAATGTCTTCAGATTGGTGGTATGGATGGGGAAGGGAGTCTTTTTTACCTGGCACTAATATCTGTTATTTTGGAGTGGAGGCCATTGACTGATTCCACTCCAGAAATGATCGGAGTTGGTGTACGATTTCTGTCATTTCCTACCAGCTTTTTTTCCTTCCTGGCCCCTAAAAAAAAAAAATCTCTCTGGAGTGGTTGTGGCTACCCGGGTTTCCCATGGTTTGCATGTTCTGTATCTTCTTGTCCCCTTTAGGTGGTGTGCCTGGCAATACAAGTTACAGTACTGTCTTTCCTGAGCTGAACAGCGACACATTTCGTGGTGGAAAAACTTACAGAAAGGAAGGTTGCTTCTTCTGTTGTCCTGGGGTGGTCAAAGTTTCATATCCGATCTGTTTTTCCAGATATTCCATGCCTGCAGATACCTAATGCATATTATTATTATTATAATCAAGGGGAAGCGCTAAACCCGTAGCATTATACAGCGCCTGGGAGGGATGTGGAAGGCATTCAGGCTTAATTCGGGGAACTGAAGCACAGATCCAATTCCCTAAATCAAGAGCCCCTCACCAACATCAAGGAACCTTCCCTGAGGGGACCTAATACATAGAATCTGCATAGGCCTGGTTTCAATTTGCCTTCGTTTTTTGTGACTGCATTCCCTATTGATGCGTATTTATCTGTCTTATTACTGTCTTCAGCACTTTTACTAACAGTGGTGCCTTCACCAGTTATTTCTGGTATTTTATCTTCACTATTTTTCGGGGGCAACCCCTTGTTTACTATCTACCGTAGTATTGCTAGTTTGTAACGCTGGTTTTTGCATGTTCTTGTCTACACCTGTTTCCCCACTAGAGCTCCTGTCTCCCTCCAGGTCACCAACAGTCATTTCTCTATTCTTACAGTTACTGTCTACCAGGACAGCAACTGCACCAGGGGCGATAGCCCCATCTGGCCCAGTCCTTTTATTATCCCATCTGTTATAGAATGCTGTCAAGCTTTCTATGAAAGCCGTTTTCATCTTTTAATACCAATGTGATTTTTTTTCCACACAATAATCTCATTTGAGCATACCCAAAAACACTTCCCTGGTTTAATATCTCTTCTAGATAATTTCTGAATATCTGCACATGATTAGAGGCCCATTTTCCACAGAAGTTGCATGTAATCCATGCAGTAGCCCATTTACATAAGAACATAAGAAAGGAGGAACACTGCAGGCCTGTTGGCCCATACTAGGCAAGTCCTTTACAATTCATCCCACCAACAAAACATTTGCCCAACCCAATTTTCAATGCTACCCAAGAAATAAGCTATGATGTGAAAGTCCTACTCAAATCCAACCCTTCCCACTCATGTACTTATCCAACCTAAATTTGAAACTGTTCCACTCATCAACTACCCTATTATTCATCAACTACAGAGGCTTTCACGACGTGATTTTTTGGTTGTTGTACTGTATATTCTACTAATAACCTCCTTAAAGTGCAGATCTGATTATTTGTAATTGTATCTATTTGTATTTGTACGTATATGCGTTTGAAACAATCTTGCCGCTGCTAGCAGTAACTATTTGGTGTTTGATAAGAGTGCCTAAATACCCTGTCAGCTTATGAACCAGGTCAGAGGATACCTTGTTGTTCAATGAATCTGGTTGGGTGTTAAGGGCACCTAGAAACTCTTTCAGCTTTTGAATGTGGTCATTGGTTCACTTATTACTTGGACGAATCCGGTCAGTGGATCACTTATTACTTGGACGAATCCGGTCAGTGGATCACTTGTTTTGAATGAATCCGGTTGGTGATTTTGGACTACATTGTAAAAAAGACATTATGTACAGAAATAAAAAATGGCAACAATAAGAAACGATAAAACCTATGGACTTTTAGGATCAGTAAAGTCAATGTGTGGTGGCAATGGTAAGCGGGTAAGGAAGAATTAGAATATTGCCGAGAAATAGATTGTTGTGAGAGGGTCGTGAAATAGAAGGGGTAGAAGGAGGTGCATTGGTGTCCATCGGGATGTCGTCTCCACAATATAGCTGGAGATAGTGTCTAATGTCTCGGTTGTTAAGGAAGCCGACGATGCCATAATGTCAGAGACAGGCAAGGCATTGCAAGTAAAAGTCGGAGTAACTATGGAGGCAACCAAAGAGGTCTGAGGGGGGGGGGAGTATGAACCCAGATATATGCATTGGTTGAAGGTAGAAGAGTCCAGCAGTGTAACAGGAGAGGAAGGAGGTTGGAGGGAAACTATGGAGGAAGACCAGGGGAAGAGGGGACTACATGAGGTGGGGGTGAACTTCCACCGAGGGAAGATGGATTGGGAGGCGGGAGGACTGTCGAGGTTGGAGGTCTTCAGGCTACCTGAGAATATGGGACTTGAGGAAGCTTTCCTTGAAGGCGGAGCTGAGAGAGAGCCATAGTGTAAGGCCATGACACTCCTTAAGATGACGGATCTCTCGTTCATTATGATAGACCTGGCAACGGCATGAAAAGGGGAGGGAAGACTGCAAGACATATTGGAATGATCCGCTGCACCGCAGACTGGGCATTCCGCCACAGATCTGCAGTGTTTAGCAGGGTGCCTAAAACACCAGCAATTATGACACTGTTGGAGAGTGGGAACTACTTGACGGATGGAAATAAATGGTATAAAATACCGACACAATGGCAATATAAACACAAATGCAGTATAATGTGATCCTTTATTGACTACGTTTCGCCCACACAGTGGGCTTTTTCAAGTCACAAACAGAACTACCAGGGGTGGAAGGAACGCGAGTATTTATAGTCCAGCTGAGGTCAGGTGAAGAATGCTGCATCTGATGATGTACCGAGTGGGGTTATAGAGTCTAAAAACTTGGGTAGCTTGGAAAGGAGATTGGATAAGTTGTGAGCAGACCTTCTACAGTGTTCTTATGTGGGATAGCGATGAAGAAGTTTCTTGGCAAGTGGTTCAGCTATGTTATAGAAGCCACTATTCTGGTTGAAGTTGTCGGATATGGAAATGAGTGATGATTCCAGGATTCTTCGGTATTGAGTGTTGTCTTCTGTGGCGATAAGTCTTGAGTTTCTGTAGTTTATCAAGTAGTTGTGTGAATTACGGTGTTGTACGCAGGCATTCCTTGTGTCGTCAGACCTGCTTGCGTATTGGTGTTCTGAAATACGTGTTTGGAGGTCCCTTGATGTTTCGCCCACGTATAACTTGTTGCAGTCATTACAAGGGATTATGTATACCCCTGCAGAGGATGGAGGCTTGTCCTGCCTACTACTGGTGATGTCCTTGATGGTCGTGGTTGTGGAGGTAGATACTTGGAATGATGTTTTGGCAAAGATGTTGGAAACATGTTTGGCAATGGAGTTGGTGGGAAGGACTATGTATCTCTTCTCGGCAGTGTCTTCTCTGGGTGTGTTGAAGATGTTTAATGCTCGCCGTCTGCAGTCTCTGATGAAGTGACGAGGATAGTGGAGTTTAGAAAATATTTGTTCAATTATAGTGCATTCTTCCTCAAGGAACTCGTTGCTGCAGATTCTGAGTGCACGCAGGAAGAAGCCTATAATTACACCACGTTTGGTTTTGGTGTCGTGGTGAGAGTAGAAGTGGAGAAGATCGTTTTGGTTGGTGGGTTTTCGATAGACTTTAAAACGAAGTTCGTGGTCAGCTTTGCAGAGCAGGACATCAAGGAAAGGAAGAGTGTTGTCGACTTCTTCTTCAAGTGTGAACTGGATTGAAGGCTCGACCTGGTTGAGCTTGTCTTGGAGAGCTTGAACGTTGAAGCGTTTAGGAGTTATGAGGAGAATGTCGTCAACATAACGGAGCCAAGTGACGGACGAAGGAATAATGGTGGAGAAACGTTCGGCTTCTAGATGTTCCATGTATAGGTTCGCCAGGACTGCACTGAGTGGCGAACCCATGGGTAGTCCAAAAGTCTGCTGAAAGAGGTGATTTTCGAAAGAGAAACACGTAAAGCCAACACATAGTTCAACAAGGTCGATGAAATCGCTGGCTGGAATGGGAAGATCAAGTGAATCGTCAATTTTTCTGCGCAAGAGATCGATGGCTTGTGTAGTAGGTACTTTGGTGAATAGGGAAGTCACGTCAAGGCTGGAAAGTTTCTTGTTCCTGATGTTGATGTTGCGAATGCGATTGAGAAGATCACCCGAGTGTTTGAGATGTGCTGGACTGATAGTGCCCAAGAGTTTAGAGAGGTGTTTGGCGAGAATTCCTGAGAGCTGGTGGGGAGCACTGCCTATTCCCGAGGATATGGGCCTCAGTGGGATACCAGGCTTGTGAGTCTTTGGCAGGCCGTACATTCTGGCAGGTCTGGGGTTGCTGGGGATGGTGTGCAGAAGTTTCTTCCCTTGTTCTGAGCCCCTCAGAAGAATCCTGGAATCATCACTCATTTCCATATCCGACAACTTCAACCAGAATAGTGGCTTCTATAACATAGCTGAACCACTTGCCAAGAAACTTCTTCATCGCTATCCCACATAATTATAATCAAAAAGAAGCGCTAAGCCACAAGGACTATACAGCGCAATATCCCACATAAGAACACTGTAGAAGGTCTGCTCACAACTTATCCAATCTCCTTTCCAAGCTACCCAAGTTTTTAGACTCTATAACCCCACTCGGTACATCATCAGATGCAGCATTCTTCACCTGACCTCAGCTGGACTATAAATACTCGCGTTCCTTCCACCCCAGGTTTCTGTGACTTGAAAAAGCCCACTGTGTGGGCGAAACGTAGTCAATAAAGGATCACATTATACTGCATTTGTGTTTATATTGCCACTACTTGACGGACCTCGAAGCGATGGCCTGCAATATAGACAGAGGACAGAAGTTCACGGCAGTCGAAGGTTAAACAAGCGATGTTACTAGGAAAGTGCCTCTGCCCATGAGTGGGCAGGTTGTATCTACCTTAAGAATAGGGAGGTTCTGAAGGGCTAATTGTTCTATAATATCCTCACCACAAGACAAAAAATCACCCTGTACAATGGTACGTGGTAAGACCACAGTACCATTGCAAGAATTAATAGTGTTTACCTGGAGAGAGTTTCGGGGGTCAATGCCCCCGCGGCCCGGTCTGTGACAAGGCCTCCTGGTGGATCAGCGCCTGATCAACCAGGCTGTTGCTGCTGGCTGCATGCAAACCAACGTACGAGCCACAGCCCGGCTGATCAGGAACTGACTTTAGGTGCTTGTCCAGTGCCAGCTTGAAGACTGCCAGGGGTCTGTTGGTAATCCCCCTTATGTGTGCTGGGAGGCAGTTGAACAGTCTCGGGCCCCTGACACTTATTGTATGGTCTCTTAACGTGCTAGTGACACCCCTGCTTTTCATTGGGGGGATGGTGCATCGTCTGCCAAGTCTTTTGCTTTCGTAGTGAGTGATTTTCGTGTGCAAGTTCGGTACTAGTCCCTCTAGGATTTTCCAGGTGTATATAATCATGTATCTCTCCCTCCTGCGTTCCAGGGAATACAGGTTTAGAAACCTCAAGCGCTCCCAGTAATTGAGGTGTTTTATCTCCGTTATGCGCGCCGTGAAAGTTCTCTGTACATTTTCTAGGTCGGCAATTTCACCTGCCTTGAAAGGTGCTGTTAGAGTGCAGCAATATTCCAGCCTAGATAGAACAAGTGACCTGAAGAGTGTCATCATGGGCTTGGCCTCCCTAGTTTTGAAGGTTCTCATTATCCATCCTGTCATTTTTCTAGCAGATGCGATTGATACAATGTTATGGTCCTTGAAGGTGAGATCCTCCGACATAATCACTCCCAGGTCTTTGACGTTGGTGTTTCGCTCTATTTTGTGGCCAGAATTTGTTTTGTACTCTGATGAAGATTTGATTTCCTCATGTTTACCATATCTGAGTAATTGAAATTTCTCATCGTTGAACTTCATATTGTTTTCTGCAGCCCACTGAAAGATTTGGTTGATGTCCGCCTGGAGCCTTGCAGTGTCTGCAATGGAAGACACTGTCATGCAGATTCAGGTGTCATCTGCAAAGGAAGACACGGTGCTGTGGCTGACATCCTTGTCTATGTCGGATATGAGGATGAGGAACAAGATGGGAGCTAGTACTGTGCCTTGTGGAACAGAGCTTTTCACCGTAGCTGCCTCGGACTTTACTCTGTTGACGACTACTCTCTGTGTTCTGTTAGTGAGGAAATTATAGATCCATCGACCGACTTTTCCTGTTATTCCTTTAGCGCGCATTTTGTGCGCTATTACGCCATGGTCACACTTGTCGAAGGCTTTTGCAAAGTCTGTATATATTACATCTGCATTCTTTTTGTCTTCTAGTGCATTTAGGACCTTGTCGTAGTGATCCAGTAGTTGACAGACAGGAGCGACCTGTTCTAAACCCATGTTGCCCTGGGTTGTGTAACTGATGGGTTTCTAGATGGGTGGTGATCTTGCTTCTTAGGACCCTTTCAAAGATTTTTATGATATGGGATGTTAGTGCTATTGGTCTGTAGTTCTTTGCTGTTGCTTTACTGCCCCCTTTGTGGAGTGGGGCTATGTCTGTTGTTTTTAGTAACTGAGGGACGACCCCCGTGTCCATGCTCCCTCTCCATAGGATGGAAAAGGCTCGTGATAGGGGCTTCTTGCAGTTCTTGATGAACACAGAGTTCCATGAGTCTGGCCCTGGGGCAGAGTGCATGGGCATGTCATTTATCGCCTGTTCGAAGTCATTTGGCGTCAGGATAACATCGGATAGGCTTGTGTTAATCAAATTTTGTGGCTCTCTCATAAAAAATTCATTTTGATCTTCGACTCTCAGTCTGGTTAGCGGCTTGCTAAAAACTGAGTCATATTGGGACTTGAGTAGCTCACTCATTTCCTTGCTGTCATCTGTGTAGGACCCATCTTGTTTAAGTAGGGGCCCAATACTGGGCGTTGTTCTCGATTTTGATTTGGCATAGGAGAAGAAATACTTTGGGTTTCTTTCGATTTCATTTATAGCTTTTAGTTCTTCCCGCGATTCCTGACTCCTAAAGGATTCTTTTAGCTTAAGTTCGATGCTTGCTATTTCTCTGACCAGTGTCTCCCTGCGCATTTCAGATATATTGACCTCTTTTAGCCGCTCTGTTATTCTTTTCCGTCGCCTGTAAAGGGAGCGCCTGTCTCTTTCTATTTTACATCTACTCCTCCTTTTTCTTAGAGGAATAAGCCTTGTGCATACATCGAGTGCCACCGAGTTAATCTGTTCTAGGCATAAGTTTGGGTCTGTGTTGCTTAGTATATCTTCCCAGCTTATATCGGTTAGGACTTGGTTTACTTGGTCCCACTTTATGTTTTTGTTATTGAAGTTGAATTTGGTGAATGCTCCCTCGTGACTAGTCTCATTTTGTCGGTCTGGGGCTCCTCGCATACATGTCTGAACCTCAATTATGTTGTGATCTGAGTATATTGTTTTTGATATGGTGACATTTCTTATCAGGTCATCATTGTTAGTGAATATGAGGTCTAGTGTATTCTCCAGTCTAGTAGGCTCTATTATTTGCTGGTTTAAATTGAATTTTGTGCAGAGATTTAAAAGCTCGTGTGAGTGTGAGTTTTCATCAGAGCTGCCTCCTGGTGTTATTACTGCAACAATATTATTTGCTATATTCCTCCATTTTAGGTGCCTTAAGTTGAAATCCCCCAGGAGCAAGATGTTGGGTGCAGGAGCTGGAAGATTTTCCAGACAGTGGTCAATTTTTAACAGCTGTTCCTGGAATTGCTGGGATGTTGCATCCGGAGGCTTGTAGACTACCACAATGACTAGGTTTTGGTTCTCGACCTTTACTGCTAAAACTTCCACTACGTCATTTGAGGCATTAAGCAGTTCTGTGCAAACTTATGAACGGTGACTGGTATGTTATCTATGGAAGTGATGTGGGAGAGAGCATGAGCTTGCTTTGAATTCTGTACCCTAATGACATGCGCACTGCTTTGAAGAGCATGGAAGGATATATTTTGGCCAATGTGCTGTAAAAGAGTTTTACCAATTCCGTGATCAAAAAGATAACTGGTTTGAGACGTCATCTGTAAAGAAAAGAATTTTGTCCATTGCATACTCGTTAGCCCGGTACACAAAGGTAGTGAATGTTGCATAGGTCGTTTTTGAGCAATTATCAACGAACTGTCGTCAGTAGGTTGTTTTGTATGTTTAGAGGTAGTACAGCGGGCGGTCTGACCTGAGAGAGGTGGGCGATCCGAAAACTTGCACCGTATTCGGGGAAGCTGGACTAAGTATGAAAGATGTGCTAGAAGCAGCGCCATGAATAGAAACGGGTGATGCCGCAGCACCTAAAGCAGGTGACAAAGAGCTACTGGCAGAGTCGAGAGAATGGACCGATAATGAAGCCAGGTCAGAACAGGGTGTGGGATCAGAAAGGAGTCTGGGAGGAGGGTTTCACTGGGCAAACACTATTGACCAGAGGTTCCCAATAGGGTTTAGGTCTGGGGAATTGCCTGGCCAGTCATTAAGGAACTTCACTTCATAGTTCTTAAGCCAATGAACTACAGATTTGGCGGTATGACACGGTGCACCATCCTCATAATAAACACAGCCCCACACTTGTCAAATACCTCAGGTAAACTGTCACACAATTACTCCAGGTAATTATACTAGTTCATATATTGGTTTTTGGGAAGCACAATGAGCTTACCAACATGAGAACTGAAACACTCCCAAACCATGAACAAGTCTAGGTGTTTGGTGGTCCCACAGGTGTAGCGTGGGTCTAGCAGGTCACTATCACTGGGCCAGTACACATGTTCACCACGGTTACAGGTGAAAGTGAAGGTTGCTTCATCACTCCAAAGTATGTACTTCAGACCACTGTTGAGGATTCCAGTGAAGATATTACTTTGCATAATCCAGCCTACGTTTCTTCTGTGGCTCAGAGAGGATCCGTTTCTTAACCTGGTGGTGATTACTGTTGCCCAGTTCTGACATACGTCTGCTAACAGTTCTTACAGACACCTCTGAAAGAACATGCGAGTTCTTTTCTTTCAATTCTCTATCAGTTATCTTAGGTGCACTCTCTAACTGCTTCTTTAATACAGTTAAGGTACGAACAGATGTCTTCTTTGAGGGGCCAGGCTGAGGTTTGGCAGACAGTATCTCGACACTGCCACCAGCCTTGAAGCGCTGCACCCAGTTCCTCACTGAACGCTCACACACACCAACATTCTCCACTATTTCTTTCGTCTGGTGCCCAGCTTTGTGATCTGAGCAATAGTTTCAGGTGTTAAAGACTTCCTTTTACCCATAATCAAAGAAGTATAGCCCCAAAACCAAAGGGAACACTGTACAAAAGATGGGGTAGATAGGAGAAAGTGCAACACTTCCTCTCACCACAGCAGCCACGCGAGCACTGAGGAGTGTGGCGGCAGGCTGTGATGTCATGATAATGGCTGTTACCTGGCATAATGCACTGACGAAAGAAGACCCCCCCCCCATATGGTAGGCCTTTGATTTTCGTCACGGCATTATGCAGGGGTGCTCACCCGACAATGCTGTGACAAGCACTGTGATAAGCCTGACCTCAATTGTAAGCAAATTACTAGTTCATTATAGCTGATATTATAAGAACCCATCTTGATGAGCATAATTTGATTGATGATACTCAACACGGATTCATGAGGGGCCATTCCCGCCTGAATAATTTGTCGACTTTCTTCAGTAAAGCAATTGAAGAAGTTGATCATGATAAAGAATATGATATTGTTTATTTGGATTTTAATAAAGCTTTTGATAGAGCACTACACGAAAGACTTACTACCTCAAGAACTCCTTCAAGGTTTATGGACTGATCCATATTTACTCTCCTCTGTATGTGACTGAAAAAGCCTACCACGTAGGCGAAACATTTCAACAATAAAGATACCCGACAGTTGAACATGTGTCCATGTGTCATACTCATCTACATAAGAAGCCTATGATGACACTGTCTAGTCCTGGTGTCATGGTGTGAGCATTAATGAAGATCATGTTGAATGGTCTGTTGAGTATACCTGGTAAATTGTATGGTAGAGTTATTATTAAAAGAATTAAGATTAAGACGGAGAGTAGGATAGCAGATGAACAAGGAGGCTTTAGGAAAGGTAGGGGGTGTGTAGACCAAGTGTTTTCAGTGAAACATATAAGTGAACAGTATTTAGATAAGGCTTAAGAGGTTTTTGTGGCATTTATGGATTTGGAAAAGGCATATGACAGGGTGGATAGGGGGGCAATGTGGCAGATGTTGTAGGTGTATAGTATAGGAGGTAGGTTACTGAAAGCAGTGAAGAGTTTTTACGAGGATAGTGAGGCTCAGGTTAAAGTATGTAGGAAGGAGGGAGATTATTTCCTAGTAAAAGAAGGCCTTAGACAAGGATGTGTGATGTCCCCCGTGGTTGTTCAATATATTTATAGATGGGGTTGTAAGAGAAGTGAATGCGAGGGTCTTGGCAAGAGGTGTGGAGTTAAAAGATAAAGAATCAAACACAAAGTGGGAGTTGTCACAGTTGCTTTTTGCTGATGACACTGTGCTCTTGGGAGATTCTGAAGAGTAGTTGCAGAGTTTGGTGGATGAATTTGGTAGGGTATGTAAAAGAAGAAAATTAAAATTGAATACAGGAAAGAGTAAGGCTATAAGGATAACAAAAAGATTAGGTGATGAAAGATTGGATATCAGAGTGGATGGAGAGAGTATGGAGGAGGTGAATGTATTCAGATATTTGGAAGTGGATGTGTCAACAGATGGGTCTAAGAAAGATGAGGTGAATCACAGAATTGATGAGGAGGAAAAGGGCGAGTGGTGCACTGAGGAGTCTGTGGAGACAAAGAACTTTGTCCTTGGAAGCAAAGAGGGGAATATACGAGTTTTACCAATGCTCTTATATGGGTGTGAAGCATGGGTGATGAATGTTGCAGCAAGGAGAAGGCTGGAGGCAGTGGAGATGTCATGTCTGAGGGCAATGTGTGGTGTGAATATAATGCAGAGAATTCATAGTTTGGAAGTTAGGTGGTGTGGGATTGCCAAAACTGTTGTCCAGAGGGCTGAGGAAGGGTTGTTGAGGGGGTTCAGACATGTAGAGAGAATGGAACGAAACAGAATGACTTCGAGTGTATAAATCTGTAGTGGAGAAAAGGTGGGGTAGCAGTCGGCCTAGGAATTGCTGGAGGGAGGGGGTAAAGGAGGTTTTGTGTGCGAGGGGCATGGACTACCAGCAAGCATGCGTGAGCGTATTTGATAGGAGTGAATGGAGACAAATGGTGTTTAATACTTGACGTGCTGTTGGAGTGTAAGCAAAGTAACATTTATGAAGGGATTCAGGGAAACCGCCAGGCTGGACTCGAGTCCTGGAGATGGGAAGTACAGTGTCTGCACTATGAAGGAGGGGTGTTAATGTTGCAGTTTTATAAACTGTAGTGTAAAGCACCCCTCTGGCAAGACAGTGATGGAGTGAATGATGATGAAAGTTTTTCTTTTTCGGGCCACCCTGCCTTGGTGGGACTCGGCCGATGTGTTAATAAAAAAAAAAATAAATGTTGACTGGTAGGTTTGCGACAGATTCCAGAACGTAGTTCATAATCAGATTTACAGAAAGCATTGAGGAAGGGTAGAATGCTGTCAGCTTCCTCCTCCAGTGTGAACTGGATAGAGGGCTCAAATTGGTTGAGTTTGTGTTGAAATGCAAAAACATTGAATCCTCTAAGAGTTATGATGAGAATGTTATTAACAAAGCCAGGTAACCTTGGAGCATGAGCCTCACCAGAATCAAGGTAAAATAATGCAATAACATCAAGTAATACAATAGCATTTCAAGATTAAAAGTACCAAGTAGTATCAACACTCCATTAAATATATGTAGAAACTTTCTATTAAGCAGAATACACGAGTGTTGAAATTTTGAAGCAGATCCTAGTCTCTCTACCTGTTATGCAGAAACAAATTTGGGAATGACCTACATAGCACTGTGTAGAGGGCACCCATACATGCAGATTCGCAAATCTTACCCAAGATACATTACACAAGCCTTGAAAATTTGAAGCTGATTCTCATAAATTTTTGAGAAAGCAAACAAAAATGTTATTGAGAATATTTTGAAAACTAGGAAAGTCTTCCCTTGTTAAATTTAAAGACACCATTAGGCCTCAGATTTTTTTTTTGAAATTTTCGTTTTTCATTTACTTTCCATTTAAAATTCTTGACAATCCTGTAAGAAAAATACTCGATTCAATTTTTTTACACTCCAATTTGATCAAGTTGGCAACTTGGCACCCACACAGTACAAAATACAAAAATATTGCAAATTAAGATACACCAGTATTTAGGGTTTGAAGATCATCAGAAAAGGCATTTTTGTTATGACATTTGAAAATTTTTTCATAAAACTGGTAAATTGAAATTTACGCAGCTTAAAGTGAGCAACAAGCCATGTTTCACTAAAGCTTGCCAATGTTAAGTATGTGAAGCCAAATTCATTAGGTCATTAACCCTTTCAGGGTCCGTCCCGTAGATCTACGGCTTTACGGTGAGTGTCCAAACCGTAGATCTACGCCATGAGCTCAGCTCGCTCTGATAAACTGTGAGTGGTACATTTGGGCCTAGATATGAGAGAATACATCTATGTGGTATGTGTGCACCACATAAAACAGATCCTGCAGCACACTGTGTATAATGAGAGAAAAAAATGAAATCATGATTTTTCGATTAAAACAGCAACTTTGCAGTGTTTTTTCGCATGTTTTTTATAGCTGTATTTGCGATTTCTTGGTCTCATTTGATAGAATGGAAGACATATTACAGAAATAGAGATGATTTTGATTGGTTTTAGCACTGGAAATGGCTTGAAACTGAGCTCAAAGTAGCGGAAATGTTAAATTTTTGCCGATATTCAAGAGTAAACAAACGACCTCACACGTCTAATACACGTCAGCTGGTGGGTCTAATATACATTCACAAATATGGTGATGATATTTATACAATTATTACAGTATTGCATAACAGTAAATCTTCTATTTTTTGGTGTGAATAAAAATTCATTATGTGAATAAAAAATCAAAATGGAATTTATTTGTAAAGCCTCAAAACATAACTAATGAACAGAGGAAATGTTAGTTTAGTGCCAGGAATGCCTACATTGTTTATTCTGGACCCTATTTTGAAATTGGAATATTTTGAACTTTGTGTTAAATTGGCCAAATTAACAATTTCCGATCACTTTATTTTGTAGTTGAAAGAGTTGACTTGGCGATTTCTTGTGCTCAATCGATAGAATAGAAGTAATACTAGTGAAATAGCTAAGAATTTGGTTGATTGGAATAATGTAATTGGCCTAAAATGGGAGTCAAAGTCGGCAAAATCGCCAATTCGTAAATATCGCTGACACATCAAAATTCGCGAGAGCATAATTTCGTCAATTTTCCACCAAATTTCGTACTTTGTTTTATTACCTTCACAAAAAGATTCTCTACAATTTCATAAGAAAAAATAACAAATTTTTTTTTTGAAAATTCTTGGACTCTGGTGCGTGACTCCAGATTTGGGCCTCGGACCCTGAAAGGGTTAACAGTTAATGAAAGTTCCTGAAAGAATTGTTCATAACAGGCTTGTTTCAAATACTGAATCAGCTTAACACAAGGTATCCTGCCCACTGACTATGAAAGAAGGCAGCAGCCTTTATCAACCTTGGAGTTGTTTGTCACGGCACAGAACCTATCCTCAAGCATTTGATTTTATTAGATATCTAAGAAAAGAAAGTATTGCCGAATTATTATATTAATGGGAAAGCGCCATACCGATAGGGGTCATACAGCACCTGGCAAATGGGAGGTAATCAGGTTTGATGCGAGCAAAAAGCAGGGTATCCTGATTCCTTCTCTCAAGAGCTCTTACCAGCATCAAGGCACCTCCACCCCCTAGGATCATTTAATGCTGCACAGTAAGGTTGAGAGAAGTGGCAGTGGGGAAGAGGTAGAGATGTTGAGGGAAAGACACTGGCAGAAAAGTTGGGGAGACAGTGAATGTAAAAAATTGATGCTATTCAAGAAATCCAACAGCAAATCTGCATTAAAGATGAGACCATCAGAGAAGAAACAATGCCATAATAAGAGGACCTTTATACCTTTACCTTTGAAGAAATTCAAGAGTATATCTACTCTCTGAGCCCGGCCATGGGCCAGGCTCGTCTGGTGCTCGCCTGGTCAACCAGGCTGTTGCTGCTGGAGGCCCGCTGCCCTACATATCCATCACAGCCTGGTTGATCTGGCACCTGGTGAAGATACTTGTCTAGTTTCCTCTTGAAGGCTTCAACACTTGTTCCAGCAGTGTTTCTGATATCTTCTGGTAAGATGTTGAAAAGTCTGGGACCCCGGATGTTGATACAGTGTTCCCTAATTGTCCCCACCGCACCCCTGCTCCTCACTGGGTTTATTTTACACTTCCTCCCATATCTCTCACTCCAGTATGTTGTTATGGCAGTGTGCAGATTTGGGACCAAGCCCTCGAGCACCTTCCAGGTATATATTATCATGTACCTCTCCCTCCTCCGCTCCAATGAGTACATGTTCAAGACTTGCAGGCGTTCCCAGTAGTTTAGGTGCTTTACTAGTTCAATGTGAGCCGTAAACTATCTCTGTAATTGTTCCAGCCCCGATATTTCTCCTGCCCTGAACGGGGCCGTCAGCACTGAGCAATATTCTAAGTGAGGGAGCACTAGCGATTTGAAGAGTGTCACCATCAGCATTGTTTCCCTTGTCTTGAAAGTTCTCAATACCCACCCAGTCATCTTCCTGGCTGTCGTGATCTTTGACTTATGGTCTTTAAAAGAAAGGTCCGCTGGCATAATTATTCCTAGGTCTTTTACGTGTTCCTTACATTCTATTTGGTGACCCTCTTGAGCTTTGTATATAGTGCTCTTTTTGAGTTCTTCATTCTTTCCATACCTAAGCAGCTGGAACTTATCACCATTGAACGTCATGTTTTCCACTGCCCACTGGAAAACCCTGTTTATGATTTCCTGTACTTTTTCAGTGTCCTCTACCGTACTGACTTTCATACTTATTTTAGTGTCATCTGCAAATGATGATACAAAAGTGTGCTGGGTATTTTTGTCTATGTCTGCTATGAGGATGAGGATCAGCAGAGGTGCCAGGACAGTGCCTTGGGGCACTGAGCTTTTGACCTCACTGATGCTGGATCTTGCCCTGTTCACTACTACTTTTTGTGTTCTGTGTGTTAGGAAACTGAAAATCCATCTGCCTACCTTCCCCGTAATGCCCATGGCCTTCATTTTGTGCGCTATCACTCCATGATCACATTTGTCAAACACCTTCGCAAAATCTGTGTAAATCACATCTGCGTTTTAGTTGTCTTCCAGTGCCTCCGTAATTCTGTCATAATGGCTCAGCAGCTGTGACAGACATGATCGTCCTGCTCTAAAACAATGCTGGTTCGGGTTATGTTGGTTGTGCTGGTCCATGAAATTTGTAACCTGCCGTCTCATCACTCTTTCAAAGATTTTTATGATGTGAGAGGTTAGGGCTACTGGTCTGTAATTTTTAGCTACTGCTCTACTGCCTCCCTTGTGCAAAGGAGCTATGTCTGCACTCTTTAAGGCCTCCGGTATTTCACCTAGATCTAAGCTCTTTCTCCAAAAAATACTGAGGGCTCGTGCTAGTGGTACTTTCCACTTCTTTATAAATAGAGCATTCCATGAATCTGGTCCAGATGCTGAGTGAGTGGGCATGTTTTCCATTTCTTTTTCGAAATCTATGGGATTTGTACTAATGTCAGTTAGTTGGTCTGTGCGGCCTTCTTCTGGAGTGAAAAATATTTCTGCATTTTCTACCTTGCTGTCATTTAGTGGGTTGCTGAACACCAACTCATACTGTTCTTTAAGGATTTCACTCATTTCCTGTTCATCGTCAGTATATGAGTCTCCTCTCAGTAGTGGTCCAATTCTACAGGTAGTTCTTAGCTTGGATTTTTGCATAGGAATAGAAATATTTTGGGTTTCTTGCAATATCCTGTATGGCCTTTTGCTCCCTTTGTACTTCTTCTGTGAGGTATGACATCCTAAGTTTTTGCTCTAATTCAGTGATCTTGCAGCTAAGATCACTGAAAAAAATACTTAAAGAATGATGATTTATCAATGAGGTTCCATACTAGTTCTTTTTCTCAGAACATATCACATGGGATATTCAGAAATAAATACATATTAGTAAAAAAAATTAAATGCTATTTATTTGTTTTATAAAGTTGCAGGAGATATGGGGGGGAGAGAGGGGGAGAGAGAGAGAGAGAGAGAGAGAGAGAGAGAGAGAGAGAGAGAGAGAGAGAGTGAGAGAGAATGAGTGAAAGTGAGTGAGTGTGAGAGTGTGAGAGTGAGAGAGTAAGTGAGTGAGAGTGAGTGAGAGTGAGTGAGAGTGAGTGAGTGAGAGTGAGTGAGTGAGAGTGAGTGAGAGTGAGTGAGAGTGAGTGAGTGAGAGTGAGTGAGAGTGAGAGTGAGAGAGAGTGAGTGAGTGAGAGTGAGTGAGAGTGAGTGAGTGAGTGAGTGAGTGAGTGAGTGAGTGAGAGTGAGTGAGTGAGTGAGAGAGAGAGAGAGAGAGAGAGAGAGAGAGAGAGAGAGTGAGAGAGAGTGAGTGAGAGTGAGAGAGAGTGAGAGAGTGAGAGTGAGAGAGAGGGAGAGGGAGAGAGAGTGAGAGAGAGTGAGAGAGGGAGTGAGTGAGTGAGAGTGAGAGAGAGTGAGAGTGAGTGAGAGTGAGAGAGAGAGTGAGAGAGAGAGAGAGAGAGTGAGAGTGAGAGAGAGTGAGAGAGAGTGAGAGAGAGTGAGAGAGAGAGAGAGAGAGAAAAAAAAAAAAAAAACTCCTAAACTGATACAATCTTATCTATTCACTGAATTTATACTCTCAAACAATGTCAATTTTCTATGGATAACTTTCAATTACAGTGGACCCCCGCATAGCGACTTTAATCCGTGCAAGAGGGCTCATTGTTATGCGAAATGATTGGTATGCGAATGAATTTTCCCCATAAGAAATAATGGAAATCAAATTAATCCGTGCAAGACACCCAAAAGTATGAAAAAAAAAATTTTACCACATGAAATATACATTTTCCTACACACAAAGAGAAGGATACATGCACAATAGTAGAGTAGTACATGCACAATATATATTGTGCATGTACTACTCTACTAAATGAAGAATAAATGACACTTACCTTTATTGAAGATGCAGCAATGACTGATGAGACACTGTGTCCTGGGAGTGCCTTTTCCTCCTGAGTACTGTAGGTCCTGTTTGGCATTTTCTTCCAGAACAGGCCTTATCACACTGTGTATGCCACTACGATTCTTAAATCTCTCAAACCAACCTTTGCTGGCTTTAAATTCACCAATATGAGCACTAGTTCCAGGCATTTTTCCCTGTTCACCTGGGTGTTAGTCGACTGGTGTGGGTTGCATCCTGGGAGACAAGATTAAGGACCCCAATGGAAATAAGTTAGACAGTCTTCGATGACACTGACTTTTTTGGGTTATCCTGGGTGGCAAATCCTCTGGGGTTAATTGTTTCTTGGTATTCTCAATAAGCCACACCAACAACGGTGCTACAGCAGCAGCAGCAGCAGCTGACAGTGCTACAGCAGCTGACAGTGCTACAGCAGCAGCAGACGGTACTACAACAGCAGCTGACGGTGGTACAGCAGCAGCAGCAGCTGACAGTGCTACAGCAGCAGCAGACGATGCTACAGCAGCAGCAGACGGTACTACAGCAGCAGCAGACGGTACAGCAGCAGCAGCAGCTGACGGTGGTACAGCAGCAGCTGACAGTGCTACAGCAGCAGCAGACAATGCTACAGCAGCAGCAGACGATGCTACAGCAGCAGCAGACGGTGCTACAGCAGCAGCAGCAGCAGCAGCTGACAGTGCAGCAGCAGCAGCTGACGGTGGTACAGCAGCAGCAGCAGCTGTACCACCAATAGTAGCGATGGTTGATTGGGGTTTATTATACAACCTGGCCAGCTCGGAGACACGCACTCCACTTTCATACTTATCAATGATCTTTTTCTTCATCTCTATAGTAATTCTCACCCTTATTGCTGTAGGGTTGGCACTAGAAGCTTTCTTGGGGCCCATGGTCACTTATTTTGCAGATAAAATCACCAAAAACACTGTAATAATACGAAATGTTCCGATTGTATGCTTGGATGTTACCGCGGAGGCTGGCTGGTAAACAATGCCACCGGCGGCACATGTGAGGCTGGCTAAGGGCGCACATTGGACGCGTCTCGGACGAAGAGCGGTGAGCGGGTTTTTGAGCGGTATGCGAGGCAAAATTTTTGCGATAAAAGCGAGCGGTATGCGGATTGTACGTTATATGATGGCGACAGTATGCGGGGGTCCACTGTATAAATAAAAAGATAAGCATATAGGATATAAATATAGAGATGAACAAGACAACAAAAAATTTAAATTATTTCATTTATTCATAAAAGTTTTGGTCCATTAGATATATTATGCCAATCATCATTCGAATACAGTGTACATTTATTGAGATTGAAAGTCAAGTTTTTTATATATCGTATTGCATTTGTACAAAGCTGATCTTATATGAAAGAGCCTTTGAATTCAAACTAATCAAGTATTACATATTTTTGTGTTACAAACTAAGAAAAGGTTATACTGTACATTTTAAGCAGTGTGTTAAAAATCTAAAAAATGTCATATAATACAGTAATGCCAAAATACGTACTCCACATTAGTAGAAAAACATTTCTAGTATATTCATATACTTAAATAATTTAAGCAAGAATCACTCCAATTAATTTATTCTAAATACATTTATATTTTTATAATTTATCCACATATTGAACTAAGACCAATCATTAATCAGTTTATCATGAGATTATTAAAAAAAGGTAATAAACATGAAAAAATAAATTAACCTAGATATCACAACTTATAATACAATATTTTTAAGTATGAAAGCTTTGTGGAAGGCTCTATGAACCACTACTGCAATTTCAATGTCTGTAAACCTCTTACTACAACATTAATGGACTATACAAGTTTTTGTCAACTTAGCCTTCAGCTTTCTCTCTGAAGCACACCTGCACTTCCTTGTCTGCAGCACCAGATGTACAAGCTTTAAGCATCAGTTAATATAACCTAAGAAGGAACAGCTGACACTGGGAGGCGGCAAACACCGTGGTTCATGGAACCTTTAACAAAATAAATCATACTTTAAACCATTGTATGCTGAGATCAGGCTCTATGAGCCCCTACTGGAACCTACCTATCACCAGCACCCAATTTAAAGAAGCAGCCAGCTGGATACCAAAAACTGGTAAATTCAAAGTAAAACTGAACTGAGCAGAAAGCTCTCAACCTTGTGCTCCGAGTGATTTTTGAAAACACTATGCTAGAATCTTATCAGGGAGGTTAAAAGTAGAGGATCTCTTATTACAGATTATTATGATTATTATAATCATGGGGAAGTACTAAACCCATAGAATTATATAGTGTATGTGGGGGGGGGGGAATGGAAGGTATTCAGGCTCAATTCAGGGAACTGGAGCACAGATCCAATTCCCTAGATCAAGAGCCCCTCACCAGCATCAAGGGGTCTCATTACAGATCTTGGGCCAAAGTCTTAAATCCTAAGTTAGGGGACTGGCTCCAGTTCACCTTCCTGCTAACCAGAAAATTCCTATCATTGCATGAAGCAACTTTTGAAACCCCATCATTACAATGGAGATCTAACAATGTCAGGATTTAGAGACACCACTAATTTAGTGATGGCTAACAGAATGGTCATTCTAGTATGCTTCATATTTATACCAGCAGAGGCCATAATATCCCAGAACTTTAATATTATATCAGGACGGGATATTACTTTCAACCTGTTTATAGCTCAGGCCATGTTGCATCAGATACCCATAAGAACAGTATTTCATCACTGCTTACTGATGGTCACCCTAACGTAAAGTAGAAAGGGAAGAGCAGGATTCATCCCTGTATTAGGTAAGGGCACTGATATCTATGTACAAAAATTCAGGGGAGTCCAAAGTACAGAAAATCCCTCTGTGGAAATGCTCTTAGAACAATTCTCCTGAAGATCTAGCACAGCTACCTGCAAAAAGTAACATACCTTAATGTATTGCACGTTGATGTCACAAGGTGATTTACTGTAGTGGAGGAACAGGGTTACAGTAAAGATGTGAGGTAGACATACTCTTAATCTTCATGCCCTTCATTATGAGTTCTAAAGGCACACAAGCTGACAATAGCAGGAACCCTGATACACCTATAGTGTCATGGGACTCTATTCTGGAAAGAATCCTGCCTTAGAGTTTATCCCAATATAAATCTACTGATAGTTGAAATGAGTCACGAACTAGCAACAAGACCTGAAGCAAGATTAACAGAGAATCCAGTCTGTAGGCAGTTTGTTGACTATACCTTGTACAAAATAGTCATACCTGAATAGCATAGAACTAATTAAACAAGTAATTTGAACTCATATTAGTCGAGATTCACAGAAACTGAACCAGACTCAGGTTAGGTTGGTAGTAACAGTATCTGCATTCGGAAGGATGAGTGAAAGGCTCATAAAAAGCCATGAATGTGGAGCAATGTGGTCCTAGTCTTCCTACTTTCCTATTAAGACTTAGCAGGATGCAAAATTCCTGCACTAGGTGCCACTCATAGTGAAACCCTGGTTTCCAGTCAATGGGTTCTTTGGGTCCAATGTTGAAAGTGACTCTCCTTGGAGTGAACAGCAGCTTAATGTCCAAATGCCCTTAATATTTTCATCTATGGAGGAACCTGCAGGAGGAAGTACTACATATTTCAAGCCTAAAAGAGCCAAAGCTAACTTAATGCTAATCATGACCCAATGCACAGGAAATAATGATAACATGAAATAGAAGAAGAGTTCATCTCAGAACACAATTCTATAAGTTGATCCTCTGCCAAAACAAACAAATACCCACTCACTCTCACCCGCCCTCCATCTCCCACCCGCTCTCCATCTCACTCACTCTCTAACACACACTAATACTCTATCTCTAACTCCCTCTCAGCCTTCACAGATGCAGTCTCAGCCCTTGTACAATACATAGCATTTCTAACATGAATCTTGGTCCTACCTTTTTCTGTTGATGTTAGCCTTTCCCAGTCCCATATATTGTTACATGCTGTATCTTCAGAATGCACATGTCTTGACCTGACCTTGACTTTCTCCTTACCTCTTCTGATCTAGTCTTGTCTTCACATGACCTGTCTCCTAACTTTCTCATCTCTTTACCTGACCTGCCTTCTTTTTTCACAATTTTCTCTCATTTGCAACTTATTAGACCAGGACAAACATGTAAAGTGTCCTCTCCAAATTATGTGTTAGCTGTGAATTGTTGCAGCCATATTACATGGTTTCTTCCTCTATACAATTGCATACACATATTATACTCATGTGTGAAATACAGCAGCAGCAGCAGCAGCAGCAAATGATTCCTACCCAAAATATTGATAACTTTTACAGACAGTATAGCGAGTTACAATATAAGTAAAAAACATAATGAGCTTTGATATTCTCATGCTGATGTGGGATTATTGGTTGGGATGTGTGTCATACTCATAGGTAATACACCTGCTGACCAAACCTGTGATTTACCAAAGTTGACATGAAATTAATCAGCCAAACTCGGTTATCATGGGTAGTTCCTCCAGAAAAGCACCCTGGGAGTGTAACAGGTTTTTGAGCAATGAATGCCTAAACATCAAAGGGCTCATCCTGTTAAATGTAACTGGCACTTTGATTAAGAATGAGGAACTCATGTTTCAGTGTGACTAAGCATTCCCTGTGTCGGAAAAAAAAAAACAGGCATGACAGGGTGACATAAAATGAACACGGAATTGCGAAGAACAGTCAACTGGGAAAAGAAATGACAATCTCGACCAATCTTGACAAAGTCCTCATCAGCACTATCTGATGTTATGTCAACAATTGAAAACAATGACGGAATCTACATCAGAGGTACACCTATCACCATCAAAAATCTGAATAAGATCCTGGGCTATGAGACAGACAGATTACTCCATTTTTCATCACGTCACCAAAAATGTAAACTTAGCAAGTCTGCCTCAGCCAGATATACACATTTAATAAGGCCTCTCCTCACATATCAAGAAGCACCTATATAAGATGATGATGAGACCTATGCTTGAAATATCCTTGTGTGCCCATGTCACTAACAATGAAAAAACACATTACAGCTGTAGAGAGTCCACAACAAGGCACTCTGCTTTATCACAGGCACTAGACTGAGGGACAGAATCAGAATGGAAGCACTGCCTATCCAAAAGATCAACGCGATAAATATCAGGCTTGACAACTATATGCCGTGCAAGAACTCTACATATCAGACAGAGAAACCCACCCCAGCCAACTAACACCACTAACATCATCAATACACCTCTCCATAGGACACAGGAAGTCCCTCCAACAAAGAATCTGATGTTTCATATATAAGGAGGACTTCTCAAGACCAAAGATTCTGAGTAATCTCCCTGAAGATATAGAAGAATGGGTACCACCAGAGCAAATCTATGTTCAAAACAGATAAAACTACCCTGACATCTAACCAAGTAGCATCTGAAAACTACCTATGGGAGGACATTGCCCCAGAATCAGATCAGCCTACCACCAGCTCTAGCAAGAGCCCTACAACCAGCCCAAACATCTTGTTCCTAAAAAAAAAAAAAAAAAAAAAAAAAAAAAAAAAAAAAAAAAAAAAAAAAAAAAAAAAAAAAAAAAAAAAAAAAAACCACCACCATGCATCTATGCATCATATATACAAGTGTGTGTCTGATGGGCGGTGTGGTATACACGATCATTCTTAACATAACACACACCTCTTTTTTTTAACACGTCAGCCGTCTCCCACAAGGCAGGGTGACCCAAAGGAAAGAAAAAACTTTCATTACCAGTCAACACTTTCACCATCACTCATACATAATCACTGTATTTGCAGAGGCACCCAGATATGACAGTTTAGATAGTCACTCCAAACTGCCAATATCCCAAACCCCTCCTTTACTTCCTTTACTTTAAAGTGCAGGTATTGTACTTTCCATTTCCAGGAATCAAGTCCGGCTAACTGGCTTCCCTGAATCCCTTCACAAAATATTACCCTGCTCACACTCCAACAGCTCGTCAGGTCCCAAAAACCATTCGTCTCCATTCACTCCTATCTAACACGTTCACACATGCTTGCTGGAAATTCCAGCCCCTCGCCCACAAAACCTCCTTTACCCCCTCCCTCCAACCTTTTCGAGGACAACCCCTACCCCGCCTTCCTTCCCCTACAGATTTATACATTCTCCAAGTCATTCTACCTTGTTCCATTTTCTCTAAATCACCAAACCACCTCAACAACCCCTCTTCAGACCTCTCACTAATACTTTTAGAAACTCCACACCTCCTAATTTCCACACTATGAATTCTCTGCATAATATTTACACCACACATTGCCCTTAGACAGGACATCTCCACTGCCTCCAGCCACCTCCTTGCTGCAGCATTTACAACCCAAGCTTCACACCCATATAAGAGTGTTGGCACCACTATACTTTCGTACATTTCTTTGCCTCCATGGATGGCGTTTTTTGTCTCTACACATGCTTCAACACACCAGTCATCTTATTTTCTTCATCAATTCTATGATTAACCTCATCTTTCATAAACCCATCCGCTGACAAGACAACTCCCAAATATCTGAAAACATTCACTTCTTCCATACTTCCTCTCTCCAATGTGACGTCTAATTTTTATCTAAATCGTTTGAAACCCTGATCACCTTACTCTTATCTATATTCACTTTCAACTTTCTACATTTACACACCCTCCCAAACACACCCTCCCTAACCTTTGTAACTTTTCTTTAGAATCTCCTAAAAGCACAGCATCATCAGCAAAAAGTTACTATGTGAACTCCCATTTTGTATTTGATTCCCCATAATTTAATCCCACCCCTCTCCCCAACAGCCAAGCATTTGTTTCTTTTACGACCACCAGGAGGATTTGTGTGCAAGGGGCTTGGACTTCCAGCAGGCGTGCGTGAGCGTGTTTGATAGGAGTGAATGGAGACGAATGGTTTTTAATACTTGACGTGCTGTTGGAGTGTGAGCAAAGTAACATTTATGAAGGGGTTCAGGGAAACCGGCAGGCCGGACTTGAGTCCTGGAGATGGGAAGTACAGTGCCTGCACTCTGAAGGACGGGTGTTAATGTTGCAGTTTAAAAACTGTAGTGTAAAGCACCCTTCTGGCAAGACAGTGATGGAGTGAATGATGGTGAAAGTTTTTCTTTTTCGGGCCACCCTGCCTTGGTGGGAATCGGCCAGTGTGATAAAAAAAAAAAAAAAAAATAATAAAAATCTATAAATATATTAAACCACCATGGTGACATTACACATCCCTGTCTAAGACCTACTTTTACCGGGAAGTAATCTCCCTCTCTCCAACACACCCTAACCTGAGCCTCACTATCCAAATAAAAACTCTTTATAGCATTTAGTAACTTACTACCTATTCCATATACTTGCAACATCTGCCACATTGCTCCGTTATTCACTCTATCATATGCCTTTTCTAAATCCATAAATGCAATGAAAATTTCCATACCTTTATCTAAATACTGTTCACATGTATGCTTCAATGTAAACGCTTGATCTACACATCTCCTACAAAATCTAAAGCCTCCTTGCTCATCTGCAATCCTGCTCTTTGTCTTACCTCTACTTCTTTCAATAATAACCCTGCTGTACACTTTACCTGTTATACTCAGTAAACTTATTCCCCTATAATTTTTACAATCTCTCTTGTCCCCCCTCCCTTTATATAAAGGAACTACAGTAGGGTCCCACTTATATGGCAGGTTAGGTTCCAGGCTACCGCTGTAAAGCAGAAGCCACCGTAAAGTGGAACACCCTTTTTTCATTTATAAATGCATATAAATACTAGATGATAACAAGTTTACACTAACATATATTAAGTTTGCAATAGAACTTGGCATTAAAAAACAGTAAAAAAGTAAAATACACAGAGTACACTCATTACTCTAGGGTGAGATGAGTAGCATTAATTGTAAGAAATCAAGTGTGGTATGTATGGTAGTCAGCCAGGCTACCACACCAGGCCACCCCACTCACACATAATATTCTACAACATTTAAGCATCCCAGAGTGATAAAATGCATATAGAGTTCACTCATTACTTACCGTAAAATATTTGTAGTCTTAATGTCAGAGGTGAGTAAACAAGATAAAACAAATATATGAGAGAGAGAGCATGAGTACATGAGAGAGGACAGGCGCGAAGTTATGTAAACAAACCAGGCATATGCATCTGGTTTGTGTACAAGTTACATTGTGTACAAGTTGTCTGTACGTTGATACGGTAGAATAAATGAAGAGGAACACTCCCATTCTCGTTTAACACCATTTTTAGAAGAAATGACACTCTGAGTGAAGGCATACAAAAGGAATAATCTTCTACAGTTACCCACAGTAACACATTTTCTCTTATGTTAGACTAGAGAAAACATTATTCTTGCCATCACTCGTACAAGTCATCTAGCTATCACATCTCATATTTATGTTAATTTTTTCTACTGTGGGGTGTATTTATCATCTTTATATATTACGTATCGTGTTTATTATATAATTTTGAAAAAATATCATGGATGGATTAATGAAAATGTGTATATTAACATAACGTATGACATTTAATGAGACTCAGTGATTATTATTGAGTACAGTGGACCCTCAAGCAACGAAGGCATTGTCTAATGATAAATTCGCTCAATGAAGCGTTTAAGCGTAAAATTTTGGCCCGGCCAACAATGAAAAACTCGACCAATGTGACTCATCCTGAACCTGTCTGTCCAGCCTGAGCACCTCAGCTGCCCTGCTGTCATTGTTTACAAGCCAGGGTGGCCGGTTCCATGCACACATTCGATACATTTTGTATTATTCCATTGTTTTTAGTGCTTGTAACTGCTAAATAAGCCACCATGGGCCCAAAGAAAGTTTCTAGTGCCAACCCTGTGATAAAAAGGGTGAAAAATACTATCGAAATACTATTGTACCATGGTCAGCTGTGCTGCACCACCATCAGCTGTACTACTTGAAGATGTGGAGACTGTTGTTGGTGTGGCTTAACGAGAAACAATTACCGAGAAACAATTAACCCCAGAGGGTTAGCCACCCAGGATAACCCAAGAAAGTCAGTGTGTCATTGAGGGCTGTCTAACTTATTTCCATTGAGGTCCTTAATCTTGTCCTTCAGGATGCGATCCACACCAGTTGACTAACACCCAGGGGAACAGGAAAAAATGCCTGGAACTAGTGCTCATATTGGTGAATTTAAGGCCAGCAAAGGTTGGTTTGAGAGATTTAAGAATCGTAGTGGCATACACAGTGTGATAAGGCATGGCGAAGCTGAAAAATTCCAACCCCAACAAGTGTTCAATTGTGACGAAACAGGCCTGTTCTGGAAGAAAATGCCGAACAGGACCTACACTACTCAGGAGGAAAAGGCACTCCCAGGACACAAGCCTATGAAAGACAGGCTAACTTTCTTGTTTTGTTGTAATGCTAGTGGGGATTGCAAAGTGAATCCTTTACTCATGTATATATCACTCTGAAAATCCCAGTGTTTTCAAGAAAAACATCAATACAGTGGACCCCCGCATAACGATGGCATCGCATAGCGATTTTTCCGCATAACGATTACTTTTATCGCAAAATTTTTGCCCCGCATACCGATTAAAAACCCGCATACCGATTTTCGTCCGAGACGCGTCCAATGTGCCCTCAGCCAGCCTCACATGTGCCGCTCCGTCCCATTGTTTACCAGCCAGCCTCCGCGGTAACATCCAAGCATACACTCGGAATATTTCGTATTATTACAGTATTTTCGGTGCTGTTTCTGGAAAATAAGTGACCATGGGCCCCAAGAAAGCTTCTAGTGCCAACCCTACACCTCAAAGGGTAAGAATTACTATAGAGATGAAGAAAGAGATAATTGATAAGTATGAAAGTGGAGTGCGTATAGCCGACCTAGTCAAGCTGTACAAGAAACCCCAATCAACCATCGCTACTATTGTGGGCACCAGAAAGACAATCAAGGAAGCTGTTCTTGCCAAAGGTTCAACTGTGTTTTCGAAACAAAGATCGCAATTGATGGAAGATGTTGAGAGACTCTTATTGGTGTGGATAAATGAAAAACAGATAGCAGGAGATAGCGTCTCTCAAGCGATCATATGTGAAAAGGCTAGGAAGTTGCATGACGATTTAATTAAAAAAATGCCTGCAACTAGTGATGATGTGAGTGAATTTAAGGCCAGCAAAGGTTGGTTTGAGAGATTTAAGAAGCGTAGTGGCATCCATAGTGTGATAAGGCATGGTGAGGCTGCCAGTTCGGACCACAAAGCGGCTGAAAAATATGTGCAGGAATTCAAGGAGTACATAGAAACTGAAGGACTGAAACCTGAACAAGTGTTTAATTGTGATGAAACAGGCCTGTTCTGGAAGAAAATGCCAAGCAGGACCTACATTACTCAGGAGGAAAAGGCACTCCCAGGACATAAGCCTATGAAAGACAGGCTTACTCTTCTCATGTGTGCCAATGCTACTGGTGATTGCAAAGTGAAGCCTTTATTAGTGTATCACTCTGAAACTCCCAGAGCGTTCAGGCAAAAGAATGTCCTCAAGGATAATTTGTGTGTGCTGTGGAGGGCAAACAGTAAGGCATGGGTCACTAGGGAATTTTTCTATAACTGGTTACACCATGCATTTGCCCCCAATGTGAAAAATTACCTAACTGAAAAGAAATTAGAACTTAAGTGCCTCCTGGTGTTAGACAATGCCCCTGGTCATCCTACAGACGTGTCAGAGCGACTTTATGGGGACATGAGCTTCATTAAGGTGAAGTTTTTGCCTCCTAATACCACTCCTCTCCTGCAGCCCATGGACCAGCAGGTTATTTCCAACTTCAAGAAACTGTACACAAAAGCTCTGTTTGAAAGGTGCTTTGTAATGACCTCAGAAACTCAACTGACTCTAAGAGAGTTTTGGAGAGATCACTTTAATATCCTCAATTGTGTAAACCTTATAGGTAAGGCTTGGGAGGAAGTGACAAAGAGGACCTTGAACTCTGCTTGGAAGAAACTGTGGCCAGAATGTGTAGACAAAAGGGATTTTGAAGGGTTTGAGGCTAACCCTGAGAATCCTGTGCCAGTTGAGGAATCCATTGTGGCATTGGGAAAGTCCTTGGGGTTGGAGGTTAGTGGGGAGGATGTGGAAGAGTTGGTGGAGGAGGACAATGAAGAACTAACCACTGATGAGCTGCTAGATCAACTTCAACAGCAAGAGGCCACACCTGAGGAAATTGCTTCGGAGGAGGGGAGAGAGAAATTGAAGAAGTTGCCTACTTCAAAGATTAAGGAAATCTGTGCAAAGTGGCTTGAAGTGCAAACCTTCATGGATGAAAATCACCCTCACACAGCTATTGCAAGCCGTGCTGGTGATTATTACACTGACAATGTTGTGAAACACTTTAGGCAAGTCATAAAGGAACGAGAGGTACAGGCCACTATGGACAGATATCTTGTGCGAAAGAAGTCCAGTGACTCTGAAGCTGGCCCTAGTGGCATTAAAAGAAGAAGGGAAGTAACCCCAGAAAAGGACTTACTACCTCAAGTCCTAATGGAAGGGGATTCCCCTTCTAAACACTAACACACTCTCTCCCCTCCTCCCATCCCATCAATCATCACCAGATCTTCAATAAAAGTAAGTGTCATTTAATTGTGCATGCCTTTTTCAGTTTGTGTGTATTAAAATTAACATTTCATGTGGTAAAAAAAATTTTTTTTCATACTTTTGGGCGTCTTGCACGGATTAATTTTATTTCCATTATTTCTTATGGGGAAAATTGATTCGCATAACGATTATTTCGCATAACGATGAGCCCTCTTGCACGGATTAAAATCGTTAACCGGGGGTCCACTGTACTCTTCAATAAAGGCAAGTGTCATTTTAACATTTATTTATATAGTTATTGTGCATGTCTCATTGTTTTCTTTGTAGGGAAATGTATATTTCGTGAAAAAAAAAATATTTTTTTTAATACTTTTGGCTGTCTGGAACAGATTAATTGGATTTCCATTATTTCTTATGGGGAAAATTAATTCGGCTAACGACAATTTTGTCTAACGATGAGCTCTCTGGAACGGATTAATATCGTTAGCCAAGGTTCCACTGTATTATTACTATCATTACTAATATGGCGTCTCGAGACGTAAGACACTCTTACTGATTTTAATGTGTACCTGCATGCCAGCACAGTGTGTAAGTATATTTAGGTACAGGTATATGCAAGTAGTATAATTATCAGAGTACTATATATAATATAGTACTCTGTTAACCCTTAAATGGTCCAAACGTATATATACGTTTTTTCAACATCTGAAAGTATGTAAAAAAATGCAGATCTTTTTTGTTTTACATTTAAAAACGTGTAAAAAAAAATTATCTACATTTTTTTTTTATATTTGAAAATATGTAAAAAAAAGTAGATCTACTTTTGTAGCACTATGAATTTGAACGTCAATCTCTTTGGACCGTTTAAGGGTTAAATGTTGATGAAGATAGGGAAGCTGTGATTTCGTGTATAGGGCAAGGAGGAATAACATCTTGCAGGAGTGAGGAAGATCCAGTTGCAAGTGTGGGGAGTTCGTGAGGGAGTGGGTAGAATGAAAGGGGGTAAGGCAGATGGGATTGATGGGATAAAGATAGAAATGTTAAAAGCAGGTGAGGATAGAGTTTTGGAGTGGTTGGTGCAATTATTTAATAAATGTATGGAAGAGGGTAAGGTACCTAGGAATTGGCAGAGAGCATGCATAGTTCCTTTGTATAAAGGCAAAGGGGACAAAAGAATGCAAAAATTATAGGGGGATAAGTCTGTTGAGTATACCTGGTAAAGTGTATGGTAGAGTTATTATTGAAAGAATTAAGAGTAAGACGGAGAATAGGACAGCAGATGAACAAGGAGGCTTTAGGAAAGGTAGGGGGTGTGTGGACCAGGTGTTTACAGTGAAACATATAAGTGAACAGTATTTAGATAAGGCTAAAGAGGTCTTTGTGGCATTTATGGATTTGGAAAAGGCATATGACAGGGTGGATAGGGGGGGCAAAGTGGCAGATGTTGCAGGTGTATGGTGTAGGGGGTAGGTTACTGAGAGCAGTGAAGAGTTTTTACAAGGATAGTGAGGCTCAAGCTAGAGTATGTAGGAAAGAGGGAGATTATTTCCCAGTAAAAGTAGACCTTAGACAAGGATGTGTGATGTCACAGTGGATGTTTAACATATTTATAGATGGGGTTGTAAGAGAAGTGAATGCGAGGGTCTTGGCAAGAGGCGTGGAGTTAAAAGATAAAGAATCACACAAAGTGGCAGTTGTCACAGTTGCTCTTTGCTGATGACACTGTGCTCTTGGGAGATTCTGAAGAGCAGTTGCAGAGGTTGGTGGATGAATTTGGTAGGGTATGCAAAAGAAGAAAATTAAAAGTGAATACAGGAAAGAGTAAGGTTATGAGGATAACAAAAAGATTAGGTGATGAAAGATTGGATATCAGATTGGAGGGAGGGAGTATGGAGGAGGTGAATGTATTCAGATATTTGGGAGTGGACATGTCAGCGGATGGGTCTATGAAAGATGAAGTGAATCATAGAATTGATGAGGGGAAAAGGGTGAGCGGTGCACTTAGAAGTCTGTGGAGACAAAGAACTTTGTCCTTGGAGGCAAAGAGGGGAATGTATGAGAGTATAGTTTTACCAACGCTCTTATATAGGTGTGAAGCATGGGTGATGAATGTTGCAGCGAGGAGAAGGTTGGAGGCAGTGGAGATGTCATGTCTGAGGGCAATGTGTGGTGTGAATATAATGCAGAGAATTCGTAGTTTGGAAGTTAGGAGGAGGTGCGGGATTACCAAAACTGTTGTCCAGAGGGCTGAGGAAGGGTTGTTGAGGTGGTTCGGACATGTAGAGAGAATGGAGCGAAACAGAATGACTTCAAGAGTGTATCAGTCTGTAGTGGAAGGAAGGCGGGGTAGGGGTTGGCCTAGAAAAGGTTGGAGGGAGGGGGTAAAGGTGGTTTTGTGAGCGAGGGGCTTGGACTTCCAGCAGGCATGCGTGAGCATGTTTGACAGGAGTGAATGGAGACAAATGGTTTTTAATACTTGACGTGCTGTTGGAGTGTGAGCAAAGTAACATTTATGAAGGGATTCAGGGAAACCGGCAGGCCGGACTTGAGTCCTGGAGATGGGAAGTACAGTGCCTGCACTCTGAAGGAGGGGTATTAATGTTGCAGTTTAAAAACTGTAGTGTAAAACACCCTTCTGGCAAGACAGTGATGGAGTGAATGATGGTGAAAGTTTTTCTTTTTCGGGCCACCTTGCCTTGGTGGGAATTGGCCAGTGTGTTAATAAAAAAAATATATATATATATAATATATGAAATAACTTTTAAAAGCACTTAAATTTTGGAGTTTCCAGACATAATGGATAGATGTGGTGCTTACGGAGCTCACAGATAATGTAAACAAACTGGTGGGGGAGCCGCACAGCGAGTTTTGGTCATAATTTGAAATATCCGTATTAGCAGAACACCATAAATACCAACCACTCCAAAACTATATCCCCCCCTGCTTTAAGATAAGATAAGATAAGATAAGATTTCGTTCAGATTTTTAACCCCGGGGGGTTAGCCACCCAGGATAACCCAAGAAAGTCAGTGCGTCATCGAGGACTGTCTAACTTATTTCCATTGGGGTCCTTAATCTTGTCCCCCAGGATGCAACCCACACCAGTCGACTAACACCCAGGTACCTATTTGCTGCTAGGTGAACAGGACAACAGGTGTAAGGAAACGTGTCGAAATGTTTCTACCCGCCGGGAATCGAACCCGGGCCCTCCGTGTGTGAAGCGGGAGCTTTAGCCACCAGGCCACTGGGTCTTGATTCTGTCAGTTCCAGCTGCTTTACCTCCTTTCATTCTATGTAATGCCTCATGCACCTCCCCCACACTCGCATCCTGCTCTTCTTCTCTCCTAAAAGATGTTATACCCCCCTGGTTGGGCCACTTACCTTTATTTCCTCCTCTCCTCATCCCTTACCTACCCCTCCTCCTCATTCCATCCTTACCCATCCATCTTCCTTCTGCAACTTACCAAACCTCTGGTTAAAGAATTGAATTAGTGCTTATTGACTGCACAATAAGAAAGCACAAGTGTTAACGAGAAAAAAAACAGATGACTAACCAGGCAAAAAGTGCTTACAGTACTTAGTCTACTCCTGGTGTATTGGGAGAGTTAATGACAGGTTATTCCAGTAGGGGTCCCTGGAACCTGACCACAGAAATACTGTTAGAAATACAGTACTGAATGGTATTTTAATGGTATATATAATGGACTGCAATTAAAACCTTTTATGTATATTAATGATACATACTACTGAAAAGAATACAACTTTATATAACTTAAATGTCATTGAAGAAGGCAGCAAAGGAAAATTTTGCCCTTGTCCAAGAGAAGAAAATATACAATACTGTATATGAAATCCTATTACTGTATTTCAACAGAGCTAAATTAAGTTAATATTATGCCTTGTAAAGTATATCATAGTGTCCTGGGCGGTAGAGCAGATGAATAATTGGTTCCTTGTCTTCTGGAAAATCATGAGATACAACAGCAGCTCCCTCTCCTCGATCTAAATACATTACTCTCACACCAACACCTATAGCAGCTGTCAGTGCTACAATGTGAAGATGGTCACATTCTCGATACATTGGCTCTACTTCCTGAAAGCAACATTCTTTAATTATTAATTTTGATCATCATTATATGTCTTTATAAGCAAATGTGACAATGTTTTAGTACAGTGGACCCCCGGTTAACGATATTTTTTCAATCCAGAAGTATGTTCAGGTGCCAGTACTGACCGAATTTGTTCCCATAAGGAATATTGTGAAGTAGATTAGTCCATTTCAGACCCCCAAACATACACGTACAAACGCACTTACATAAATACACTTACATAATTGGTCGCATTCGGAGGTGATCGTTATGCGGGGGTCCACTGTACTTCACAAGATATCTTATGAACACATTTGACAGGCCGATCAATAGAGAATAATTTAATAACTAAGAGATGTGTGAGTACTCCATGAGGAGTGGAACACAATTCTTTCTTCGTAAGCCATGCCTGTCATAAGAGGAGACTAAAATGCTGGAAGCAAGGAGCTAGTAACCCCTTCTGGATAAATGACTAAATTTAAAGAGAGAAATTTTCGTTTTTCTTTTAAAGTCATCCTGCCTCGGTAGGATATGGCCAGTGCAGTGAAAAAAAAAAAAGGTGTGTGAGTATTGTTCACATGAAATATTAATGAAAATTATATTGCAGTACAGTAGTTAGCTTCCTTATTCCATCACATTTTAATAACTTTGGCCTAGCTAGAAAGACAATGGTATAAAAGGCTATTGTTTGTTTTCATATTCACTAAACATTCTATCACATAAAACCTACTGTCTGTTCTTTTAATCACTAGGCATGCCATTACAAATGCCAGATCTAAATAATTTTTAAGTTTAAGACTGAAAAGGACTACCCTATAACATCTTTCATTCAAACTAACCTGTTTACAGAACTCCTCAACTGTTCTGCCACCCTCGATGAAAAAGCTAAAAAATTCGGCATTCTTTTGGAGATGTGCCGAGATAAGAAGTCGCAGATACACTACTAGGTAGTCAGAGGTTCCAGCATCATTGCAAACAGCTTCTACACGCCCTACACTGCCACTGCCTTCCAAATCATTCACAACCTCCATAAACTGCAATAAAATATTAAAGGATTTAAGACAATGAATGAATATAATTAAAGTGCCAATCTATGTTATATAACAGTAATAAGCATATGATAATTATCTACATTTAATAGAATAAGCTTTATGTCTACAGAAAAAAAACAAGCATCTCTTCCATAATAAAACATATATCCCATCTTACTATAGGGATTTCAACTGTAAACATATAGAGAAGTCTCTTATATCACCTGTGTAGGGTCAGACAAAGGACATGTTCGCAACTTGATCACTACACTGCCTAAACATCATGATTTTTTACAGAATTACCTACCATGGCTTCAGGTCATACACAAGGCCCCTGCAGAGAACAGGTCAGACATACCAAAGAAGATACAAGCAGACACCCTTCAACAGTTGAAGGCCTTCTTGTCCACCAGACAAGGAACTCATAACTAGATAACTCTTCATTACACGTGTTGGTGGTAAATGCCACCAACACAGCCAACGTTTGTATTTACAATAACCTTAGAGAACACCGTTACTGCTTCCCTTTCCCATACCATAACACTAAATTAAATATTTGAAAGTTATTAGCAAATCTAAGAGCACATTTGACAGGCAGTTCAATGTCTGCTGACAAATTTTTGGTTCATCATTCTTTGCACTGTGCATAGAACTTTGTGATACGTGTTTGTGCTACTAAAGGCCACTCTGCCATTCCTTCCAAGCAGAATACAGGTCGGCCATCACTAATCCAGCAATCAGCTATCTGGTTCCATCAGAAATCCGGCACTAATTTCGACTAGCATAATTTCAAATTTCTGGAGTCGCCACATCAACCTGCTGCTACTGTCTGGTTGCACTACTTGCTACATAAGTCATTTCAATTTCTTTTTCTCCATTTATTGTTATAACGTGCTCACTTTTAGCCCAAGCCATGGTTCCAACGAATAAAAGAAATGCTTCTCTTTGTGTAAAGCACATACACAGTACATTGTCCATAAAAGATAAGGTGGCTTTGAAGCCACTGTCAGTTGCTATGAGCTCCTGAGTCTAGTGATGTGGGGGAATATGCTTTATTATTACACTAATATCAACACTATTCAATTCAAATTCAAAGATTAATTTCCTTATAAAGCTTACAATGTGTGGTTTACATGTTATAAGATTTTAATTACAAAGATGGCCACTAGCATGCCTTGGCACTTCGGGCAGACTAATACTAATTCTTATGCTATATTGATAAAAGTTATATTTGAGCAGTACATTTGAACATACTAGATACGCAATTAGATACATTCCCAGTTAGGTACATACATAATTAGGTTTAAAGTAGTTAGGTAGTACAAATCATATAACAATACAGTGGTACCCCCGAATTTCGAACTGCTCCCAACTCCACCAGTTATGTAAGCATATTATTGTAAGTGCTTTTGTAAGTGTATTTTTGGGGGACTGAAATGGACTAATCTAATTTACAATATTCCTTTTTTTTTTTTCCAACAAACCGGCCGTATCCCACCAAGGCAGGGTGGCCCAAAAAGAAAAACAAAAGTTTCTCTTTTTAAATTTAGTAATTTATATGGGAGAAGGGGTTACTAGCCCCTTGCTCCCGGCATTTTAGTCGCCTCTTACAACACGCATGGCTTACGGAGGAAGAATTCTGTTCCACTTCCCCATGGAGATAAGAGGAAATAAACAAGAACAAGAACTAGAAAGAAAATGGAAAAAAACCCAGAGGGGTGTGTATATATATGCTTGTACATGTATGTGTAGTGTGACCTAAGTGTAAGAAGTAGCAAGGCGTACCTGAAATCTTGCATGTTTATGAGCCAGAAAAAAAGACACCAGCAATCCTACCATCATGTAAAACAATTACAGGCTTTCGTTTTACACTCACTTGGCAGGACGGTAGTACCTCCCTGGGCGGTTGCTGTCTACCAACCTACTACCTATAACAATATTCCTTATGGGAATAAATTCATTTGGTAACGGCACTCGAACAGCCTTCTGGAATGAAGAAAGTTGGAAACTCAGGGTACCACTGTATTACAAATGGTAGATTTAGTAATGTCTTGGCATGATACATTGTTTCTATTAAAGCCATACTGGAAGAGTATCTCAGACAAACTTAGGATTAACTTAAGATTTAATAAGCTTAACTTAAGATTTAATATGCAATAGCTATATTAGGAATTCTATGTTTACAGTAATTTGGGTGGGTGTATGTGTAAATTATGGGGGAATTACAGATAACGAGAGTGAGTCTATATTGTTTTGGATGTGTTCATGATACAAAAAAGAGAATTGGGTGGTTTTCATTTGGGTAGCTGATGATGGGGTGTGTTAGGGAGACAAGATGTTTTTTAATGGTAGTTTTGAAAATGGTGGTCGAGTCCGCAGTTCTAGAGTTTTCAGACAAGGAGTTCCAGATTCTAGGCCCTTTTATGTACAACAAATTTTTGTGTAGGTTTAGTTGGACATGGAGAATGTCAGAGATTTTTGTGTCTAGTGTCATGTCTATGGGTCCTGTTGCAACTATCAAGAAATTGTTTTAGTTCAGGGATAAAATTAGAGTTTATAGTTCTGTAAATGTAGATTGCACAACAGTAGGTGTGAATGTTCTGTATGGTGAGTAGGTTTAGGTCTTTGAACAGTGAGTGTGTGCTGTGTTGCATTGCAGTGTGTGGTAATTCTCACTGCAGCTTCTGTTGGGTTATTATTGGCTTTAGGCAAGTTGCTGCTGCTGATCCCCATACACAAATAGCATAGGTGAGGTAGGGATAGATGAGTGAATAGTATAGTTTGAGTAGGGCTGATTGTGGTACGAAGTAACGTCTCTGAGAGAGGATCCCAACTGTTTTGGATACTTTTTTTTTTTTGTTATTTGTTGGATATGGGTGTCGAATTTCGGGTTGTTGTCAAGGTGCAGGCCCAGGAATTTCCTTCATTATGTCTAGCAATAGGAGTGGTGTCAATCGTTACGTTCAGCTTGGCAGCACCTGCCTGTTCCCAAACAGAATGTAGAAGGTTTTGTCAGTATTAAGTGCAAGTTTATTAGCAGTCATCCAAGTCGATATTTTTACTAGTTCTTTGTTAACAATAGTGTTGGGGCAAAATTAGGGTGGGAGATGAAGTATAAAGTGTTGTGAAACATTAGGTAGATCATTGATGTATAAGAGGAAGAGCAGGGGCTCAAGGAAGATAGGTATTAATAAAGGGGATATTAATAAGGTCTTGAGGATGTCTCTCCAAGAGAGAACCCGCAGTAATGGATTTAAATTAGATAAGTTTAGATTTAGAAAGGACATAGGAAAGTATTGGTTTGGAAATAGGGTAGTTGATGAGTGGAACAGTCTACCTAGTTGGGTTATTGAGGCTGGGACTTTGGGTAGTTTCAAATTTAGGTTGGATAAGTACATGAGTGGGAGGGGTTGGATTTGAGTGGGACTTTCACATCAGAGCTTATTTCTTGGGTGGCATTGAAAACTGGGTTGGGCAAATGTTTTGTTAGTGGGATGAATTGTAAAGGACCTGCCTAGTATGGGCCAACAGGCCTCCTGCAGTGTTCCTCCTTTCTTATGTTCTTATGACACTTCCCTTTGGTAACTTCGATATCCAGTGGTCTTGTTGATGAGGTTGTGTCCTTAATAGACATATTGCTGCCTGATAGTTAGGTAGGATTTGAAATATGTAAGTGTGTGGCTTATGCCAATGTTCAAGTTTGTGGAGTAGGATGCTATGGTCTACTGTATCAAATGCTTTCCTTAGGTTGATAGAGAGTCCTAATGGAAATTCATTTTTTCAAGTGCAGTGCAAAGCAGGTCTAGCAGTTTTACAATTGTGTCATTTGTGCTTTTTTTTTTTTTTTAAGGCAAATTGGCAGGGGTTGAGGATGCTTTGCTCTGTTATAAAAGAATATAATCTCTTGTGCATAAGCTTCTCAAAGATTTTGGATTTGGATAGCAATGGTAAGTTTGAAATTGGCCTGTAGGTGTTTATGTCTGTGGGGTTATCGCCTTTGTGTATTGGTGTGACCCTGGCTATCTTGAGTAGTGCCAGGAAAGTACTGGTTTCTAGTGATTTGTTAAAGAGTAATGAAATAGCAGGTGAGAGAACACGAGCTGCTTGTTTGTACAATAATGTAGGAACTTTAGCCAGATTTCCTGATATATTTTTAAGTGATTTAATAATTGTTGTGACTTCTGTGGGCTTGGTTGGTTTAAGATAGGAGGAGGTTGGGAAATTCCCATCTAAGTAATCGCTTGCTTGGGCGTTAGTACCTGGGATTTTACTGGCGAGATTTGATCCTAGGGTTGAAAAAGTCATTTATCTTGTTAATTGTATTAATAGGATGTTGTTGGACTTCATTTAGTTTGGCTAGGACAATATCCCTAGTTTTTTTTTATATATGGGTGCCTAGAATACGAGTGTCTTCCAGGTCTTTTTTACATCTCCTTTTGTTTCGGTGAATCTACTGGAGTAGTACAATTGCTTGGCTTTTCTCATTAGGTTGGTTAGAACTGATGTGTATTGTTTAATAATAATTTTGTTTATTAAGTCCTGTCTATATTGTTTTTCATACAGATTTTTTTATCAATGGATCTTAGCATGCTGTTGGTTAGTCATGGGCAACCTAGCTGTTTATTCATAATCTGTTTCATTTTTATGGGACAATGTTTGTTATACAGTCTAAGTAGTTTGTTTAGAAATACAGTGGACCCCCGCTTTACGATCACCTCCCAATGCGACCAATTATGTAAGTGTATTTATGTAAGTGCATTTGTACGTGTATGTTTGGGGGTCTGAAATGGACTATCTAATTCACAGTATTCCTTATGGGAACAAATTCGTTCAGTACTGGCACCTGAACATACTTCTGGAATGAAATAATATCGTAAACCGGGGGTCCACTGTACATGTATGTCTATCCAATCATCGATACCATTAGCTTCGGAGAATTCTGTAGGCCAGTCAATCGTACCTAGCTCTGCTGTGAAGTTAAAAGAGACTTTGTTGTATTCCAGTGGTTGTTTACCAATGTTTGTTAAGAGGAAGGTGAGGTAGTGGCCAGTAGTGCTGTCCGTGATTATTCCTTATTTAAGGGGGGGCTAATATATTAGTCCATATATGGTCAATTATGGTTGCACTTGTCTTGGTTAGAATGCTTAGTTTTGTTATAGTTGGTATGAGTAGTGTATTCATATTGTTGATGAAATCTGTTACTAGCTGGTCGTCTGTTAGGCCAAGGTTAATGTTAAAGTCTCCGGCTAGGAGAAGGTGGTGTTTGTTCATTTGGTTGTTTATGATTAGCATCTATAATTTATTGCTAAAATTTGGGATATTTGTATGAGGCATCTGGTAAATGGCACCGATTGTCATAGGAGTCTTAAGGTTTTTTATAGTAAAATTTGCAAAAATGTATTCTCCATATTCATCACTATAGCAAGTGGTGGTGCAACATGATAGTTAATTGGAGTTGTAGATGGCAATACCACCCCCAACTTGGTATGGTCTGCAGTGGTGGATTGCTGTGTATCCTGGTAGTTGGTATATATCTACTGTGTCCTGCTTAAGCCAGGTTTCAGTGAGAATAATACAGGAGAAGGTTGCCTTTAGGGACTCAAGGAGTGCAAGGAGGTCATCCCAATGTTTACTTAGGGATCTAATATTGTAACTGAGAACTATAATATTTCTGGCATTACTTAGAACAGTGCTGGCTTGTGATGCTGTGTAACAGAGGCAGTTACTTTCCATTAAATTTTGATTGGGAGATAGATTATATAGATTTAAATCTGGGTTTATTTGATCATTCAGCATTTAGGTTAAATGGTAATTCTTCTTCTTTCCTTCAACACACCGGCTGTATCCCACCGAGGCGGGGTAGCCCAAAAGGAAAAACGAAAGTTTCTCCTTTTACATTTAGTGATATATACAGGAGAAAGGGTTACTAGCCCCTTGCTCCCGGCATTTTAGTCACCTCTTACAACACACATGGCTTACGGAGGAAGAATTCTGTTCCACTTCCCCATGGAGATAAGAGGAAATAAACAAGAATAAGAACTACGTAGTAAGAAAATAGAAGAAAACCCAGAGGGGTGTGTATATATATATATGCTTGTACATGTATGTGTAGTGTGACCTAAGTGTAAGTAGAAGTAGCAAGACGTACCTGAAACCTTGCATGTTCATGAGACAGAAAAATGGACACCAGCAATCCTACCATCATGTAAAACAATTAAAGGCTTTCATTTTACACTCACTTGGCAGGACGGTAAAATGGTAATTCTTTTTCTTTCTTTCAATACACTGGCCATATCCCACCGAGGTGGGGTGGCCCAAGAGGAAAAATTAAAGTTTCTCCTTTTACATTTAGTAATATATACAGGAGAAAGGGTTACTAGCCCCTTGCTCCCGGCATTTTAGTCGCCTCTTACAACACGCATGGCTTACGGAGGAAGAATTCTGTTCCACTTCCCCATGGAGATAAGAGGAAATAAACAAGAATAAGATATGAAAGAAAATAGAAGAAAACCCAGAGGGGTGTGTATATATGTGCTTGTACATGTATGTGTAGTGTGACCCAAGTGTAAGTAGAAGTAGCAAGACATAACTGAAATCTTGCATGTTCATGAGACAGAAAAAAAGGACACCAGCAATCCTACCATCATGTAAAACAATTACAGGCTTCCGTTTTACACTCACTTGGCAGGACGGTAAAATGGTAATTATTTGTATTATTTATAGTATGTTGAGCTCCAATAATGATATCTGTAATAAGGGGATGTTTGGACAAGTGTGTAGTTAATGGATGTTGGTTGGGTGTAGAGTGTAGAAAATAATAGACATAATGAACTTAAGTGTTGACAATGTATTAAGCTATTAATGAACTATAGTATTTACTACGTATAAAGCTATTAACACAAAAATTGTAAGATAATGTAGCACCAGACTATGACTTGTTATTGCACTAAAGCTAACTTAAGTTGTTTACAACAGTTACTAGAAAAAAAAAATGCACATTTTTAGATTAAAGACTATATGGGTTTTAGCAGTGATATAACAATAAGATGGTAATGACAGATATTAATAAAAGGTATTAATAAACTGTAAATTGGAGTATTTGGCAACAACATATTTTTAAAAAGTAAAATAAAAATAAGTTGTAATAAAAGATACTAACAGTATTATAAATGGTGAAAGGGCAATGATATGGTAAATTACAAATGTATAAACTAGTGAAAGTGATAAGAAAGGGCAATATTGGAGATTATGCGGAGATTAAAAACAATTAAGACAGGTAGAGTGATAATTGAATACAAAAGTGAAATACAAAACAAAAGTAGTATGAGGGTATTAGAATTTAAGCAACAAATTTTATGGCAGAATACAACAGTTACAGAGTGTTTCACAACACTATTAATGGACGGTAGGTATAAACTGCACCTTACTCTGAGTCTGTTAAACCAGCCTCATTAAGAAACTTTTTTAGTTCATATGCCATAGAGATGAAGTACCTCTTCCCAGTGGGTACTTTCCCAACTGCAATTTTACTGTCCCTCACAAAGCACTGATGGATTTTTTGGTTGTGGCATGATTTTCTTAACCGATAAAAGTTTTGCCTTGTTTTGGCAAGGCTCTCATTGACATATACCTCGAATTTCATATATATGGATGTTTTTAACAGGTTATTCCTTGACAAGCTAGTGTTGAATTTTAATAGCACTTTTTTTCCCCTGCTTGGTAGCCCATCATCTTTTACTTCATCACTACATATGTTTAGGTGAAGGTGGTCCTTAATAAGTTGTAGAGTGGTCTGTGTGCATGTCTCTTGGGTTACTGTAGGTGGGAGATGGTTGCTATTAACTACAACAGCATCAGAGAGCTGTTGTTGGTCATTATGGTCTTGGAAGTTGTTGATGATATCGGCGAGTTGGAGCTCAACTCGTGATCTTTCTTCTATGAGGGTGGAGTTTGGTTTAGTGACTTGCTCTCGAAGGCTATTGATGGTGTGCTCAGTTTCAGTGTGGCTGTTATTTTTACCTTCTAGGGTAGTGAATTCGTCAAGGAATTGTCGTTGGCAGCTTTGAGTTGTTGTACTTCCTGGGTGAGTAAGCCGTTTGCTGTTCTTAATTCCTGCACTTCTTGAATTAATGTGGTGACTTGTTGTTCTTGTACGTTGATGTATTTAGCCATCTCTGGAATTTGCAGCTCCAGTTTGTCGAATCCAAGGAAGGAGTTCACCTCTTTGCTATGGCTTATTTACCTATCACAACTGATCTAATATGACATAATAGACAACATAAATAATATAAAATCAAGGTATTTACTCCAGAATGAATAATAATAATAGATGATATAGGATAAAAGTAACATCCTCCCATCCCCGTCTTGGGGGGCTTAAATTAACCCCTTCAGGGTCCAAGGCCCAAATCTGAAGTGGTGCCCCAGTGTCCAAGAATTTAAAAAAAAAATTTTTTTATTTTTTCTTATGAAATGGTAGAGAATCTTTTTGCGAAGGTAATAAAACAAAAAGTACGAAATTTGATGGGAAATTGACGAAATTATGCTCTCGCGAATTTTGATGTGTCAGCGATATTTACGAATCGGCAATTTTGCCGACTTTGACTCCCATTTTAGGCCAATTACATTATTCCAGTCAACAAAATTCTTAGCTATTTCACTAGTATTACTTCTATTCTATCGATTGAGCACAAGAAATCGCCAAGTCAACTGTTTCAACTACAAATTAAAGTGATCGGAAATTGTTAATTTGGCCAATTTAACACAAAGTTCAAAATATTCCAATTTCAAAATAGGGTCCAGAATAAACAATGTAGGTATTCCTGGAACTAAACTAACATTTCCTCTGTTCATTAGTTATGTTTTGAGGCTTTACAAATAAATTCCGTTTTGATTTTTTATTCACATAATGAATTTTTATTCACACCAAAAAATAGAAGATTTACTGTTATGCAATACTGTAATAATTGTATATATATCATCACCATATTTGTGAATGCATATTAGACCCACCAGCTGGTGTGTATTAGAAGTGTGAGGTCGTTTGTTTACTCTTGAATATCGGCAAAAATTTAACATTTCTGCTACTTTGAGCTCAGTTTCAAGCCATTTCCAGTGCTAAAATCAATCAAAATCATCTCTATTTCTGTAATATGTCTTCCATTCTATCAAATGAGACCAAGAAATCGCAAATAGAACTATAAAAAACATACGAAAAAACACTGCAAAGTCGCTGTTTTAATAGAAAAATCATGATTTCAGTTTTTTTCTCTCATTATACACAGCGTGCTGCAGGATCTGTTTTATGGGGTGCACACATACCACATAGATGTATTCTCTCATATCTAAGCCCAAATGTACCACTCACAGTTTATCAGAGTGAGCTGAGCTCATGACGTAGATCTACGGTTTGGACCCTGAATGTAAAGCCGTAGATCTATGGGACGGACCCTCAAAGAGAAAACAAACCTTACCACGGGCGGGGATAGAACCCGCGATCGTGTCATTACGATTTCGTGAGTCAAAAGAGAAAACGTATTGTAGTACAGGGCTAACTATGATATACACTCGTTTTTGTTGATTATCTTGGAAGTTATTCATTTACAGCGGAACCTCAGTTTTCGTGATTAATTCGTTCCAGAAAGTCTGACAAAAACCAAATTGTACAAAAACTGAAGCAATATTTCCCATAAGAAATAATGTAAATCCAATTAATGCATTCCAGACACCCAAAAATATTAAAAAATACATTTTATAGAGAATAACTGTAGTTTTGCATACAGAAACCAATGAGAAATAAATATAAATGACTAATGAAATGGATAAATGAACATTTAACATCACTTTTACCTTTACTGAAGACTTGTTGACGTATGTGTGATGATATATCAATCATCGCACTCACAGAAACCTGGCTTAAGCCTGATATTACAGATTTCTGTACCATTCCTGGCTACATGGCCATACACAACTGTAGAACAGGCCAGCAAGGGGGAGGAACAGCTGTATACTATACTCAAATCAACTCGAATGCATCAATAAATTTTGCACAAGGGATGAACATGGAGAATATATCATAGCCAAATTTAGATCAAAAGACCTGCAAAAACCCTCAGAGTTATAAACATCTACAGAGTACCACAGTCAAATATTTTTTTCACTTTAGTGAAAAACTAGGAAACATGATTACTGATGCACACATGAATAAAGACCACCTACTACTAACAGGAGATTTCAACAAACATACTACACGACCAGGACCCACAAGTAACCGAATTCACAAACACAATGAGTTGGCCCATAATGCCTAGGCATAATTTTTATTTTTTATTTTATGTCTTTGCAAACAGTACATTGAGATTGTGTATATACAATAGTGGGTTGCAATGCAAAGAGAGCCTCTATTATGCCTTGGCATTATGGGCCAACTTAACATTATTGGCTTACATTCTACTTAATACTAAGGAGTAGTATATCATAGTTGCACAGTAGGACAGTAATTATTTCATAGTTGTACAGTAGAATATTAATTATAAATGAATCAAAATTTGTATAATACAAAGATATATGTATTTATATTCTAAAATGCTTTTGTGAAAAACAATGATTCAATTATATTCCTGTCAACAATGGATAAAAGGTTCAATGTGATTGTTTCAGTTATGATGTGGGAGTACATAGGTGAGTAAATGTGTACTGAGCATTTAGTCTAGGGTGATTAAGTGGCTTTTGAGAAGAGTCTTAAATTGATTTACAGACTAGGTTACTTTACTATCTTCTGGTAATGAATTCCATATTTTGGGGCCCTTTATGTGCATAGAGTTTTTACACAGTGTGATATGGACACAAGGTATATCAAAAAGAGATGTGTCTTGTGTTGTGATCGTGTGTCCTGCAGAATAAGCAATACTGAAATGACACTTACCTTTATTAAAGATGTATTGATGAGTGATGAGATGGGAGGAGGGCAGAGGATGGAGGAGTTTACAATTGTTTAGAAGGGGAATCTCCTTCCGTAAAGACTTCAGGTAAGAAGTCCTTTTCTTGGGTTACCTTCCTTCTTTGTTTCTTAATGCCACTAGGACCAGCTTGAGAGTCATTGGACCCCAGTCGCACCAAAAATCTGTCCAGAGAGCTCCGTTTCTGGCGTCTTTAAGATTTCCCTAAAATGGGACACAACACTGACATTGTTGATGTCGCCAGCAGTGGCACTCTAGCTGTACATGGAGTCTCCAGGCCACTCACGCCATGCTGACACGTTCGAGACGAATGTCCTTAACCCCTTTGTCGCGCAGCAGCGACAATTTTCGCGCTTAAACACGTGCACCTTTACACGTGTCATCCTACTCGCGCCGCGCATCTGGATTCCCATTCCTTAATTCTAACCAATCACAAGCCTTCCCTGAGTCGCTTCAGCTAAGTGGTGATGGCGTTTGTCGGCTTCCCATTGGCTGAGAGAACAAAATGTAAACACTTGTGGCTTGGCATCGCCCAGAGTGGGTTTTTTCCATCCAGTGTCACTAATATACTCCTGGATTTTACCCTCTACAATGTCGGTAAGTACTGGTTGTTGTGTTTAGTGCGTACATGAATAGTTTAGGCATACTGTATTTTGATATATACATAAAGTCCGTGTGAAGCATAATGTGAGTGTAGCATGCAGTTGAAAAAAGTGCAACAACAAATGAAGGGCGAAAATTTTCGTCTCTGCCCTTTTAGTGACATAGTTCACTTTCAGTAAAATAAATATTAATAAAAAAATTTCTATTGCATATATGAATTCTGTAGTGGTCTGGATCTATACAGAACATTTTTATTGTCCTTCCAAATCAATGAGAAATTGTTTTATGGGGAGCCCTCCAACACCAGGTCAAAATATGTCTGTATTTTGAATGACAGTGACTCAGAACCAGAGGTAGATGACCCAGAATTGCTTGATAGTGGCGATGAATACTTGCCACTGGATGCCGAGGTGTCAAGTGATAGGAGTTAGAAAGGCCAGCCAAAAAGCAGAAATTACTAGCCAGTGCTAGGCAAGCTGCTTAGTTGCAAGTATTGCAGCAGAAAGAAAAGTTTGTTACATCCTCATTCTACTGTTCTGTATGCAAAGTAAATCTATGCATAAAGGATAAAAATAGCTTGATAAACTTTTATTCTAGCAATTAGTAATATAGAATGATTGCTCTTCCTCAGGAAACTCAAGAATATCGGACTTGAAAGTTTTATCCCTTTGCAATGTGTCCTTGTTGCTATTCATTTCATATTTATATTTTTCTAGTGCTACTTACAAAATGTTTTGATACAAGTTCCATTTATGTTTTTGATATTGTCTGTTTGTGTAATAAATTAAAAAAATAGTTATTGGGTGTTTTATTAACAATTGCAAGTTTGCAACATTCAAATTTATAGTCCCTATTTCGGGCACGGGCAAAAATATTCGACTTTCGGAGATTAGCAATTGCTTGAAAACTAACCATCAGAATTCCATTTACGTATATAGCCTCATTCAACTTCTACTGAGATACTCTATCCACTCTAGGGTGTTAAGTTTGAAATTCTAATGCCTCAAATTGCTCAATGAAGGGTTAACCGAGTTCTTTTTCAGTAACCGAGCCAATATTTTGATGCAAAAACGTGTTGCTATCTGATTTTTTCCATTATCCGACGACGTTATTACCCGAGGGTTCACTGTAGAAGTAAGTTTATTCAGGTATACACAAATACAATTACACAGATTATCATACACAGCAGCATACAGTAGGGCCCCACTTTATGGCGTTTCGCCTTATGGCATTCCGCTAATACTGCGATTTCAAATTATGACCAAAACCTTCTATACGGCAAGCTGTCTTTGAAATACGGCGCGTGCAACCCATTTGTTAACATTCTCCATGAGCACCTCTCTCAATTATTTCCGGAAATTTTCCAAAATTTCAAGCGTTTTAAAGTTATTGCATATTTTGTGTGTGTTCTGATAATAATACTTGTGTACCTGTACCTAAATATACTTACACACTGTGTTGGTGTGTAGGTACACATTAAAATCACTAAGAGTGTCTCTCTAGTCTTAACACCAAAGTAATACTACATAACAATCACTCTTGGCACATTAAATGTCTTATTTTACGTCAATATATACATTTTCATTAATCCATCTATATTTTCTTCAAAATTATACAAGAAACACGTTACAGAGCATATAAATATGCTGTTTATACACTATGGAGGTGTGGTTGCCAGGTGGAGAGGACCCTCCATTTTCATTGATCTCCATTATCACTGATTTCGGTTTTGGCCGACTTTTTTGTCTATTTTTTGGTTCTGTTTTCGTCGATTACCTCCGTTTTTGTCGATCATATGGAACCTGTCAGTGCCCAGCACAGACAAAGCCGCCTCCCACGCCATTCTCAGCCAGTGTAGCATTGTTTGAGTGAACATATCCTGCCTGGTCATATGAAACATTTTGTAATAATCCATTGTTTTTGCCACTTGTTTAATGTGTGTGACTGCTAAATAAGTGACCATGGCCCCAAAGAAAGCTCCTAGTGCCAGTGCTTTGGTAAAGAAAGTTAGGAACATGGTAGAAATGAAAAAAAGAAATCCTAAGAAAATACGGCATATGTATTGCTGACCTCGGCAGGATGTACAGGAAGGCGCCATCAACCATCAGTTCCATTTTGGCAAAGAGAAAAGAAATCGTGGAAGCTGATGTGAAAGGGGTGAATGCAATAAAGAAACAGAGATCCCAAACAACTGAAGATGTGGAGAAATTGTTGTTGGTGTGGATCAAACAGAAACAGTTAGCGGGAGATAGTGTAGTGCAGTCGATAATTTGTGAAAAAGCAAGGCAGTTGCATGACGATCTCATAAAGAAACTGCCTGGAACGAGTGCTGATGTTGGTGAATTTAAGGCCAGCAAAGGCTGGTTCGAAAAATTCAAGAAGCGAAGTGGTACACACAGTGTTGTTAGGCATAGTGAGGGTGCCAGTTCAGACAAACAAGTGGCTGAAAAATTTGTGCGGGAATTCAAATGTTATGTAGAGGCTGAAAAATTCCAACCCCAACAAGTGTTCAATTGTGACAAAACAGAAGAAAATGCCAAAGAGAACCTACATCACACAGGAGAAAAAGGCACTCCCAGGACACAAGACAATTAAAGACAGGCTAACTCTCTTGTTGTGTGGTAATGCTAGTGAGGATTTCAAAGTGAAGCCTTTATTCGTGTATCACTCTGAAAATCCCAGGGTGTTCAAGAAAAACAGTGTTGTCAAAAGTAAATTGTGTGTGATGTGGAAAGCTATCAGTAAGACATGGGTCACTAGGGAAATTTTCCTGGAATAGTTCAATGAAGTGTTTGGCCCGAGTGAAGAAATACCTCCTGGATAATAAATTGCCACTCCAGTGCCTCCTGTTAATGGACAATGCTCCTGCTCATCCTCCAGACTTGGAAGACCAACTGTCTAAGGAATTCAGTTTTGTAACAGTGAAGTTCTTGCCTCCTAGCACCACTCTTCTCATCCAGCCCATGGACCAGCAGATCATTGCACACTTCAAAAAAACTGTACACCAAAGCACATTTCAAAGGTGCTTTGACATAACCTTGGACTCTGAATTGACCCTAAGAGAGTTTTGGAAGACTCACTTCAATATCTTCCACTGCATAGGCCTTATAGATAAGGCTTGGCCGGAAGTGACTTCCAGAACGATGAACTCTGCTTGGAGAAAATTGTGGCCAGATTGTGTCCAAAAGAAGGATTTTGAAGTGTTTGAGGCTGTCCCTGTCGACCCTACACCTGTCGTGCAATCAATTGTGGCATTGGGGAATTCCAAGGGGTTGGATGTGAGCGGCGACGATGTGGAAAAGTTGGTGGAGGACCACAATGAAGAGCTAACCACTGATGAGCTGCAAGAGCTTCATCTGCAACAGCAACAGACCACAGCTGAGGAAATTGCTTCAGAGGAGGAGGAAGAGAGATGGAAGAAGGTGCCTTCTTCAAAGATTAAGGAGATTTGTACAGTATGGACTAAAGTGCATTCATTTGTGGAGCAACATCACCCTGAGAAAGCTGTTGCAATCTGTACTGGTGACTTTTACAATGACAATGCCATGTCCCATTTTAGGCAAATCTTAAAGAGATGCCAGAAACAGAGCACTCTGGACAAATATTTTGTGCAACAGGGGTCAAGTGACTCACGCTGGTCCTAGTGGCATTAAAAAACAAAGGAGGGAAGTGACCCCAGATAAGGACTTGGTACCTAGAGTCCTTATGAGGGGGATTCCGCTTCCAAAGAATAACCTCTCTTCACTTCTTTTCTCCTTCCTGTCTTCCTTCCAGCAACAACAGCCTTCAATAAAGGTAAGTGTCATGTGTAATGTTCATTGTGCATGTAAATCTATCTTTAAGGTAAAAAAATGTTTTTGTTGATACTTCTGGGTGTCTGGAACGAATTAATTCTATTTACATTATTTCTTATGGGGAAAATGGTTTTGGTTTTGGCCGATGACTCTGGAACAGATTAACTACGAAAACCGAGGGTCCATTGTACTAATAATAATCACTCTTGCACACATTAAATGTCTTATTTTACATTAACCCTTTCAGGGTCCGTCCCATAGATCTACGGCTTCATGTTGAGTGTCCAAACCGTAGATCTACGCCAAAATTCTAGCGCTGTCAAATTTAGCACGAAAACGCTCATAGGCCTACATGTGAGAGAACGGGTCTGCGTGGTGGGTGTGCGCCATAAACAAAAAATCTAGGCGCCCGCATAGCATTGTGGGAACGCCGGCTCAGTTACTCTTGTTCACCATGCCTCATTGCAAGGCAGCACTCACTCCAAGGAAAATTGGGACTCTCCTCTTCCTATCTGATAGTTCTGACAGTGATGGAAGTGGAAATGAAGATGAATTCTTTGGCTTTGATCAGTTAGTGACCGAAAGGAATGACCAGGATATCGATAATAGTGCAGAAAACCCTGACGATCCTCAACCTTCTACCTCTGGTGTGGGCACTCGTCAGTCACAGTCAATTGTACCTCAACGCAGGAGAAAACTATTATTTCCGCGTGGTCAGGCCTCTGACTTCAATAATGATGATGATAGTGACGTGGATTGTGATTTTATTGCTCTTGACGATCATTCGAGTAGTGATAGTGAGGAAACATATTAACCAGTGAAGCGTCGGTATGTACGCCACCGCATGCACTCAGGTAGTGTACCCTATGCCGAGCCCAGGGGATAGAGTACATTCCGGAGTACATCCCGTGGCCCTACTCCAGGAATAGACAGTGATAGTGAGGATGATGTGGCTACTCTTGGCATGGATAAACCACAGTCATCAGTAGATGGTGGTAGTGGTGATGGTAGTGCCACGGCCATGCGTGACTCACCAGCCCAGGCTGGGACCCACGCTACTGACTCCGCAGTTCAATTACAAAGCAGAGCATCAGCCACCAGCCCACCACAACTACTTGCACAACCAGCCTATGATGTCCAGTATCCACCAGCAAACCATATCTGGGATTGGCAGCAAAATCTCAATTTTGTTCCCAAGCCCCACCAGTTTGATGACTCTCAAAGTGGAATTCTACCAACTTGTCCCCTTGGAAACAATGCAAATGAACTGGAATTTTTTGAACTATTCTTTGACCAGCCACTGATGGAAATTATTGTCAGGGAAAGTAATAAGTATTTTGAGTACACCATGGCAAATACGATCATATCACCACAGTCAAGACTACACCGGTGGAAAGAGACGACTGTTGCAGAAATGTACTGTATTTGCTTTTTGCAACAATAATGCTTAGGCCTCATGTCTATAAGCATAATACATGTATAAAAGCATACTGGTTCACAGATCAGCTAATTTCTACCCCGGTCTTCAGTGAAATCATCCCAGTGAACAGATTTATCTTACTGTTACGTATGTTTCACTTCTCTGACAAAACCAGGCCTGACAGAAGTGACAGGTTATACAAGATTAGAAATGTTTTTATGTATCTCAAACAAAAGTTCAGCATGTACTTTTATCCATTCAAGAATCTTGCAATTGACGAGTCTTTGGTTTTGTTCAAAGGTAGACTGTCATTTAAACAGTATATATCGAGCAAGACGAAACGCTTTGGTATAAAACTGTTTGTACTTTGTGACTGTGACAGTGGCCTGGTATTGGATATTGTTGTATACATGGGAAGTAAAACATTGAAAGATACCAAGATGTTATTGGGTATCTCAGGTGACATAATGAAAAGCATGATGGCACCTTATCTTGGTAAGAGGCATACATTATATACCGATAACTGGTACACAAGCCCATTACTCAGTGATTTCTTGCGAGTGAACAAGACAGATGTGTGTGGCACAGTGCGTTCTAATCGTAAACATATGCCCAGGCTCAACGCAGGTGCTCATGGTGATGAGGTGCAGGTGTTTACTGCCAATGACATCATGGCACTACGGTGGCATGACAAACGAGATGTTACATTGTTGACAACCATTCACCGTAATGAAATGCAAGACAGTGGCAAAGTTGATCGGGTGACTAATGAACATATTCGAAAACCAGTGACAGTGATTGATTATACACAAAACATGCGCTTGGTTGACAAATGTGACATGCAGATTGGCTTTGTTGATTGTGTTCGTAAAAGTTACAAGTGGTACATGAAACTTTTCTTCCATCTCATGGACATTTCAATGCTCAATGCATATAATATATACCAAATGAAGACTGGCAACAGACCACTGTTTGGTGAATTTTGCTTGTCTGTTGTCAGACAACTCATAATGAAGTACCAGGTAACAACACCTGCTATACAACAAGGTCCTCGAACTCCTCAGGATATACCCAAGTGTTTGAGGAGGGAAGGTGATCATTTCATAATATAGCTTCCTTCAACTCAGAAGAAATTTGCTCAGAAGAGATGCATCGTCTGTGCACAAACAAAACAACGGCAACAAAGACGCAAAGACACTCGGTTTATGTGTGAGGAATGTAAGGTACCTCTGTGCATGGTGCCTTGTTTCAAGGAGTTCCACAAGCTCCAGCAGTTCTAAAACTATGTCCAGTGATTGTATATATGTAAATATATGAAGAACATTAGTATTATACAAGATTTGTGCATGTTTATTGTAATAAACAACAGTGGTAAACAATATTATGATAATAACTTTAGTGCGGTTATTGTGTTCAATACAATGAGTTTATATGTATACATTATATACAGCATTGGTCTCTCAGGCCCCAAATGTTAGTAGGAAAAGAAAAAAACTACAAAAACGTTAAATAATGCGTGTATGTGGAAATCGTCGATGTTGCCGCCACCACGTCATTTGGGGTCAACTTCTCGGCACTGTATCTTGGTAAGTACTGATCAGAAAAATTTTTTCTTGTCTTATTACCTTCACAAAAATATACTCTAATTCTGTAAGAAATTTTTTTTTTTTTTTTTTTTTTCAAAATTTCTTGGACACTGGAGCACCACTTCAGATTTTGGCCTTGGACCCTGAAGGGGTTAATATAGACATTTTCATTTATCTATGATATTTTCTTCAAAATTATATAAGAAATACATTATATAGCACATAAATGTGCCATGTTTATATGTCGGGGTGAGGGAAAACATTACGTTTTCTCTGGTCCACCAAAGAAAACGTGCATGAATCTACGTTTGGCCTAGTCACTCCCCCACTCCGCTTTTGTTTATAATTCTCGGCATGAATTATTCATTACTTCTCCTTCGTTTATGATGGCATCTAAAGGTAGTTGTTAGAAACAATTAAATTCAGTGAACAAGGTACGTATGTCAATGGTAATAATACAGCTCTGGGCCACATTAAATATCATATAGCTATGTAGCCCTGGTTACCTACTGGCTACCTACACTGACTTCCTACAAATACATACTACTCGCCTCTCATCCTACTTTAAGACTACACATATTTTAAGGTAAATAATAAGTGTACTGTATGTGTATTTTATTTCTCTGGGCTGCTTTAAATATTGTATGTTAAGTATGAGACAGGGAGCCAGGGATACCTATACCTCACTTCCTACAAATAAGTACTACTAACCTCTCGTCCTACATCAAGACTACAAATATTTTAAGGTAAATAATGAATGTGTATGTATTTTACTTTTTACTGTGTTTTTTAATATCTAATTCTATTACTAACTTAAGTTAGTGTAAACTTGTCTGGCATTTATATGCATTTATAAATGGAAAAAATGGCGTTCTGCTTTCCAGCAATGTCTGCTTTCCAGTGATAGCCTGGAACCTAACCTGTCATTATAAGTGGGCCCTACTATATGTGTAGAGAACCTAGAATAACCCAAAAAAAAGTCAAAGTGACTTATTTCCACTGGGGTTATTAAAGACTATCGTGTAGTCGATGGGTTTTAATGCATAATAAACCAGTTAGCTATTTTGTATAACAAACCAGAAACACAAACAGATCTTGCAAGAACCCCTGCAAAATCTGTTCTTGCAAGAGTTGCACTGAAGCGAAGGTTCAGTGCAACGCTTGTATAAACCCTGCTGAATTTAAACAGAACTACAAAAGGAATACTAGCGAAATAGCTATGAGTTTGGTAAACTGGAACAATGAGATGGGCCAAAAATAGGCCATAAATTGGGTGAAATCGCCAATGCATAAATATCACCGTGTATTCTAACCTAACCACTCTGTAATCCAGCAAAATCATTAATCCGGCACCCTACAGGTCCCAATGATGCCGGATTAGTGATGGCTGACCTGTACCATTTTTTGCCAAAATTAATGAACAAGATATTGTATTATGATTAGTTTACCTTTCTTAACTAAATTTATATTCATTCATTCACTCTTCCTCCCTCACACTTCCTCACATCTTAATTATTAAGCTATTATGACAACTACCGAACTCATATAAGAATGATAAGGATGGGCAGATTACATACAGGCAGGCCCCGCTTTACAGTGCTTTCCTTTACAGCTGTTTTCAATTATACCCATTCTTCATTTGTTCAGCGAGTTGTTAATAAATATATTCATAACTCACTATAAGGACGAAAATATGTTAAGGTAAGTAACGTGTGGTGAATGCTGTAACAAGGAGAAGGCTGGAGGCAGTGGAGATGCCATGTCTGAGTGCAATGTGTGGTGTAAATACAATGCAGAGAATCCGCAGGTTTGAGGTTAGGAGGAGGTATGGGATTACCAAAACTATCATCCAGAGGGCTGAGGAGGGGTTATTGAGATGGTCTGGACATATAGAGAGGATAGAACAAAATAGAATGACTTCGAGAGTGTGTAAATCTGTAGTGGAGGGAAGGCGGGGTAGAGGTCAGCCTAGGAAAGGTTCGAGGGAGGGGGTAAAGGTTTTGTGTGCAAGGGGCTTGGACTTCCAGCAAGCGTGCATGAGCATGTTAGATAGGAGCAAGTGGAGACAAATGGTTTTTAGGACTTGACGTGCTGTTGGAATGTAAGCAAGGTAACATTTATGAAAGGATTCAAGGAAACGGCAGGCCAGACTTGATTCCTGGAGGTGGGAAATACAGTGCCAGCACTCTGAAGGAGGGGTGTTAATGTAGTAGTTTTATAACTGTAGTGCAAGCATGCCTCTGGCAAGACAGGGATGGAGTAAATGATGATGGAAGTTTTTCTTTTTCACGCCACCACCCTGACTTTGTGGGAAACGGCTGGTGTTAATAATAATAATAATAAAAAAAAGTAATGCGTGTACTGTATATGCATTTTTTGGCCTAGTTCTATTGGTCACTTAATATAATGATAAGTGTAAACATGTTATTAGGCTTTTATATGCAGTTGACAGTAAAAAAAAAAATGCTATTTCACTTTACATAAGTAGCCCAGAACCTAACCTGCTGTATTAGCGTGGCCTGCCTGTATATTATGGACTCCCGAGTTTCGTGATTAATCCGTTCCAGAGAGTCTGCCAACTGGCGAAATTCACGACTGGCGAATCTATTTTCCCCATAAGAAATAATGGAAACCCAATTAATCCGTTTCAGACAGCCAAAAGTATTAACAAAAAATAATTTTTTTAAAGATTAAATATAGATTTACATACAGAAAAAAATGACAAATAAATATAAACCACTAATAAAATGAATACATGAACATTTAACATCACACTTAACCTTTATTGATTCTTGTTAGTGTAGGAGGTAGGTAGGAAGCAAGAGGAAAGCGAATTTATTATGCTTCAATTTGACGCGAGGGTCTTGGCAAGAGGCGTGGAGTTAAAAGATAAAGAATCACACACAAAGTGGGAGTTGTCACAGCTGCTCTTTGCTGATGACACTGTGCTCTTGGGAGATTCTGAAGAGAAGTTGCAGAGATTGGTGGATGAATTTGGTAGGGTGTGCAAAAGAAGAAAATTAAAGGTGAATACAGGAAAGAGTAAGGTTATGAGGATAACAAAAAGATTAGGTGATGAAAGATTGAATATCAGATTGGAGGGAGAGAGTATGGAGGAGGTGAACGTATTCAGATATTTGGGAGTGGACGTGTCAGCGGATGGGTCTATGAAAGATGAGGTGAATCATAGAATTGATGAGGGAAAAAGAGTGAGTGGTGCACTTAGGAGTCTGTGGAGACAAAGAACTTTGTCCTTGGAGGCAAAGAGGGGAATGTATGAGAGTATAGTTTTACCAACGCTCTTATATGGGTGTGAAGCGTGGGTGATGAATGTTGCAGCGAGGAGAAGGCTGGAGGCAGTGGAGATGTCATGTCTGAGGGCAATGTGTGGTGTGAATATAATGCAGAGAATTCGTAGTTTGGAAGTTAGGAGGAGGTGCGGGATTACCAAAACTGTTGTCCAGAGGGCTGAGGAAGGGTTGTTGAGGTGGTTCGGACATGTAGAGAGAATGGAGCGAAACAGAATGACTTCAAGAGTGTATCAGTCTGTAGTGGAAGGAAGGCGGGGTAGGGGTCGGCCTAGGAAGGGTTGGAGGGAGGGGGTAAAGGAGGTTTTGTGTGCGAGGGGCTTGGACTTCCAGCAGGCATGCGTGAGCGTGTTTGATAGGAGTGAATGGAGACAAATGGTTTTTAATACTTGACGTGCTGTTGGAGTGTGAGCAAAGTAACATTTATGAAGGGATTCAGGGAAACCGGCAGGCCGGACTTGAGTCCTGGAGATGGGAAGTACAGTGCCTGCACTCTGAAGGAGGGGTGTTAATGTTGCAGTTTAAAAACTGTAGTGTAAAGCACCCTTCTGGCAAGACAGTGATGGAGTGAATGATGGTGAAAGTTTTTCTTTTTCGGGCCACCCTGCCTTGGTGGGAATCGGCCGGTGTGATAATAAAAAATAAATCATCTCTACGGCTTATTTATCTATCACAATTCATCTAATATGACATTATAAACAATATTAATAACATAGAAACATGATATATACTCTAGAATGAATAAAATGTCATAATGTATGAGAGGAGTAAATGGTGTAAATGTTGTTGTTGGGTTTAATTTGTTTACTTTTGAAGTTTGGTAAAAATCGAACATTTCTGCTACTTTGAGCTCAATTTCAAGGCACCTTTCATTGTAAAACCAGTCAAAATCATCTCAATTTCAGTAATATGTCTTCCATTCTATAAAATGAGACCAAGAAAACTAGAATACAACAATAAATACTATACGAAAATACACTGCAAAGTCGCTGATTTATTAAAAAAAAATGGAAAAAGTTTTTTTTTTCTCATTATGCACCGTGTGCTGCAGGATTTTTTTTAGACTGTGCACACTGACCACATAGACCCATTCTTTCATATGAAGGCCTACCAGCTTTCTCCCACTAGATTTGAGGTCGCTAGAATTTATGCGTACTAGTACGTCAAAAACCCCTACGCGTAAGACGTACTAGTACAACCAAAACCCTCAAAGGGTTAAGGGCCGCCACTGAGACAAGCCGTGTTGGTGGCGGTGGAGGCTTTGGCCACCACCACCATCACACTTAAACAATGTATGTAATTTATAAATAAGAAATATTTACATTTTAATTTATAAGTAAGTTTATTCAGGTATACACAAATACAGTTACATACATAGATTATCATACATAGCAGCATATGTGTAAAGTACCCAGGATAACCCAAAAAATTCAAGAGTGACGTATTTCCATTTGTGTCCTTTTATATTTACACATATTTACTTTTATACTTACACTTTTATTTTTACACTTACCTTGGAGGAGAAGTTAGTTTAATTAGTTAGTTTTATGAAGGAGATGTTGGCAGAGGTTTAGGGTGGTGGAAGATAGCAGGACGGTGTATGTTCAGCAGTCCTATACACATCCAACAACATTGGAGAGTTACTCTCATGTTGTTTTTCTATCGATTACTTGCTTAACTTACTTGCTACACTGTTAATTCTACACTTTATCGCTGGTTGGAGCTATAGCCTTTATCGATACCTGCTGCTTTAGTATCATACATATTGTAGAATCACTGAATCACTGCAGAAGGCACATTCTCCCCTCTCTCTTCCTCCCTACTTTAGTACTTTGCTATGAGTTTTTTCTTGAATTCTATCATGTTTCTCACCTTCTTTACCAAAGGGCTGGCACTAGGAACTTTCTTTGGGCCCATGGTGGCTTATTTAGCAGTTGCAAACACAAAAAACAATGAATTGTTATGAAATGTGTTGTATGAACCCGTGGGGTGATGGTCACATGCTGGTAAACAATGGCACACCGAGTGTGAATAGTGCAGGAGACTCGTTTTGTGTGCACGCTGATGGGCAGACACGTACCAGAAGGTTGTCTAATCACGAGTCCAATCACAAACCATGAAGCTAAATTTTGCCGAAAAAACTTGCAGAAAGTTGAATTTCACGAAAGTTGCGGCTGCCGAACGGCGGGGGTCCACTGTATTTATATTTTAAAAAGGCTTTCAAAAGAGCTCCTTGAAATGGGAAACTGAAAAACTGAGAAGGCATAAGAAACTATTATCATGGATGAGGGGAGGGATTTGCCATCTGAAAGGAAAACACAAAACAATGAAAATTGGTAAAATATTCTCATGGAGTAATGCAATGATGCATTACTCACTCACATATGATTTCATAAACTTTTTTTTAAGGTGCTGGGGGTGGCATACCATTCATCTTCAAGAAAAGAATAGATGGCAGTGTCCTTTAAATACTGCTTCAATTAGATATTAAAAATGATTCCTTACATTTACTGCAAAACTTACCATGTCATGAAAATCTTCTGTAGTAAATTTTGGAAATCCCATTTCAAAAAGTTCTTCTTTGCTTCCTTCAAGGTATTTCTTGAATCTGAAATAAATATTTAAACCCTAAAATATACAAGGTAATATACAAGATGTGCAAAATACTGAAATTCTGATGTACCATTTCAAATTTCAAAGACTAGTTCATACAGTAGACCCATAACTTGCATCTGATGCATTTCTGGAAAAGTGCATATAAAAAAATGCGTTTTGCAACATGTCACCAATTCCATTCACAGCCTGAAGGACAATATGTTATAACTGATCTTGCACTCATTTAACAAAAATGGGATAACATAACTACTGAAAACTTTTATCTAAAATGAATCTATTAAGTACAGTATTTACAAAAATTATCACTGAAAAGTTGCAATGGGGATGTGATACTAGAATTGAAATATAGTATCAAAGCAACAAAATACTGAAAGTGTGTGAATTCATTCTTTGTCAAGAGAACAATGTGAAGTCAATTAGAATTATTTATACAGAGGTCAGACTGGAACTTTTATACTGAAAGACTACCCTTTTGGCATAGTTTAATGCAATATCTTTAATCACATGCAAATCTGCATAGAGATTCATGACTTCATAGTCCATTAATAAGGACATCGCAAAAGACATCTGGTTAGTAAATCACAAGACAGATTTACATAAGTTTCCTCAAATCAGATTATCCGGCACACAACTAAGTACAGCAGGGCCCCACTTATTCAGCAGGTTAGGTTCCAGGCTACGGCTGGAAAGCAGACTTTGCCAGAAAGCAGAACTCCATTTTTTTCCATATATAAATGCATATAAATGCCAGAAAACAAGTTTACACTAACATATATTAAGTTAGCAATAGAACTCGGCATTAAAAACTAAAATACACACACAGTACACTCATTATTTACCTCAAAATATTTGTAGTCTTAATGTAGGGCAAAAGGTGAGTAGTATTTACTCTAAGAAGTCAGGTGTGGTAGCCCTCCTGGCCACCCCACCCACACATACTATACTACGATGCTTAAAGCTCCCTAGAGCAATAAAATGCATATACAGTACATGCATTACTTACCTTAAAATATTTTTAGTCTTAATGTAGGGTGGGGGGTGACTTTTATTTATATGAAGTCAGGCTGGGAAGTATGGGTAGCCAGGAAGGGCAGCCCTCCCCTCCCCTCCCCACCCCACCCACACATAATGTAATCAAACAAGACAAACGCATCTGGTTTTCGTCACTTTACATAGTGTACAAGTTGTCTGTCTCCACGTTGATACAATAGAATAAATAAAGAAACACTCCCATTCTCATGTAATACCATTTTTAGAAGAAATGACACCCTGAGTGAAGGCATACGAAAGGAATAATTTTCTAGTTACCCCCAGTAATATTATAGTGTACACATTTTCTCTGATGTTAGACTACAAGTTGCCTGGCTACCACAAGTCCTACAAGTTGCCTGGCTACCACATCTCATATTTATGTTAATTTATTCTACTGTGGGGTGTATTTAGATGGATTAAGCAAAATGTATATATTAACATTTTATACAATATTTAATATTTTTTTTATTAGAGATTATTGTTTTTTTTTTTAACAAGTCGGCTGTCTCCCACCGAGGCAGGGTGACCCAAAAAAGAAAGAAAATCCCCAAAAAGAAAATGCTTTCATCATCATTCAACACTTTCACCACACTCACACATAATCACTGTTTTTGCAGAGGTGCTCAGAATACAACAGTTTAGAAGCATATAAGTATAAAGATACACAACATATCCCTCCAAACTGCCAATATCCCAAACTCCTCCTTTAAAGTGTAGGCATTGTACTTCCCATTTCCAGGACTCAAGTCCGACTATATGAAAATAACCGGTTTCCCTGAATCCCTTCACTAAACATTACCCTGCTCACACTCCAACAGATTGTCAGGTCCCAAGTACCATTCATCTCCATTCACTCCTATCTAACACGCTCATGCATGCTTGCTGGAAGTCCAAGCCCCTTGCCCACAAAACCTCCTTTACCCCCTCTCTCCAACCCTTTCGAGGATGACCCCTACCTCGCCTTCCTTCCCCTATGGATTTATATGCTTTCCATGTCATTCTACTTTGATCCATTCTCTAAATGACCAAACCACCTCAACAACCCCTCTTCTGCCCTCTGACTAATACTTTTATTAACTCCACACCTTTTCCTAATTTCCACACTCCGAATTTTCTGCATAATATTTACACCACACATTGCCCTTAGAGAGGACATCTCCACTGCCTCCAACCGTCTCCTCGCTGCTGCATTTACCACCCAAGCTTCACACCCATATAAGAGTGTTGGTACTACTATACTTTCATACATTCCCTTCTTTGCCTCCATAGATAACGTTTTTTGACTCCACATATACCTCAATGCACCACTCACCTTTTTTCCCTCATCAATTCTATGATTAACCTCATCCTTCATAAATCCATCCGCCGACACATCAACTCCCAAGTATCTGAAAACATTCACTTCTTCCATACTCCTCCTCCCCAATTTGATATCCAATTTTTCTTTATCTAAATAATTTGATACCCTCATCACCTTACTCTTTTCTATGTTCACTTTCAACTTTCTACCTTTACACACATTCCCAAACTCATCCACTAACCTTTGCAATTTTTCTTTAGAATCTCCCATAAGCACAGTATCATCAGCAAAAAGTAACTGTGTTAATTCCCATTTTAAATTTGATTCCCCATAATTTAGTCCCACCCCTCTCCCGAACACCCTAGCATTTACTTCTTTTACAACCCCATCTATAAATATATTAAACAACCATGGTGACATTACACATCCCTGTCTAAGACCTACTTTTACCGGGAAGTAGTCTCCCTCTCACACCCTAACCTGAGCCTCACTATCCTCATAAAAACTCTTTACAGCATTTAGTAACTTACCTATTCCATATACTTGCAACATCTGCCACATTGCTCCCCTATCCACTCTATCATATGCCTTTTCTAAATCCAGAAATGCAATAAAAACTTCCCTACCTTTATCTAAATACTGTTCACATATATGCTTCAATGTAAACACTTGATCTACACATCCCCTACCCACTCTGAAACCTCCTTGCTCATCCACAATCCTACATTCTGTCTTACCTCTAATTCTTTCAATTATAACCCTACCGTACACTTTTCCTGGTATACTCAATAAACTTATTCCTCTATAATTTTTACAATCTCTTTTGTCCCCTTTCCCTTTATATAAAAGGACTATACATGCTCTCCGCCAATCCGTACGTACCTTTCCCTCTTTCATACATTTATTAAACAAAAGTACCAACCACTCCAACACTATATCCCCCCCCTGCTTTTAACATTTCTGTCATGATCCCATCAGTTCCAGCTGCTTTACCCCCTTTCATTCTACGTAATGCCTCGTGTACCTCCCCCACACTTACATTCTGCTCTTCTTCACTCCTAAAAGATGGTATACCTCCCTGACCAGTGCATGAAATTACCGCCTCCCTTTCTTCCTCAACATTTAAAAGTTCCTCAAAATATTCTCGCCATCTACCTAATACCTCCCTCTCCCCATCTACTAACTCCCCTACTCTGTTTTTAACTGACAAATCCATACTTTCCCTAGGCTTTCTTAACTTGTTTAACTCACTCCAAATTTTTTTCTTATTTTCATTAAAATTTCTTGACAGTGCCTCTCCCACTCTATCATCTGCTCTCCTTTTGCACTCTCTCACCACTCTCTTCACCTTTCTTTTACTCTCCATATACTCTGCTTTTCTTATAACACTTCTGCTTTGTAAAAACCTCTCATAAGCTAACTTTTTCTCTTTTATCACACCCTTTACTTCATCATTCCACCAATCACTCCTCTTTCCACCTGCCCCCACCCTCCTATAACCACAAACTTCTGCCCCACATTCTAATACTGCATTTTTAAAACTATTCCAACCCTCTTCAACTCCCCCACTACTCATGTTTGCACTAGCCCACCGTTCTGCCAACAGTCGCTTATATCTCCCCTGAACTTCCTCCTCCCTTAGTTTATACACTTTCACCTCCCTCTTACTTGTTGTTGCCACCTTCCTCTTTTCCCATCTACCTCTTACTCTAACTGTAGCTACAACTAAATAATGATCCGATATATCAGTTGCCCCTCTATAAACATGTACATCCTGGAGCCTATCCATCAACCTTTTATCCACCAATACATAATCTAACAAACTACTTTCATTACATGCTACATCATACCTTGTATATTTATTTATCCTCTTTTTCATAAAATACGTATTACTTATTACCAAATCTCTTTCTACACATAGCTCAATTAAAGGCTCCCCATTTACATTTACCCCTGGCACTCCAAATTTACCTACTACTCCCTCCATAACATTTTTACCCACTTTAGCATTGAAATCCCCAACCACCATTACTCTCACACTTGATTCAAAGCTCCCCACGCATTCACTCAACACTTCCCAAAATCTCTCTCTCTCCTCTACACTTCTTTCTTCTCCAGGTGCATACACGCTTACTATAACCCACTTTTCACATCCAATCTTTATTTTACTCCACATAATCCTTGAATTAATACATTTATAGTCCCTCTTTTCCTGCCATAGCTTATCCTTCATCATTATTGCTACTCCTTCTTTAGCTCTAACTCGATTTGAAACCCCTGACCTAATCCCATTTATTCCTCTCCATTGAAACTCTCCCACCCCCTTCAGCTTCGTTTCACTTAAAGCCAGGACATCCAGCTTCTTCTCATTCATAACATCCACAATCATCTCTTTCTTATCATTTGCACAACATCCATGCACATTCAGACTTCCCACTTTGACAATTTTCTTCTTCTTATTCTTTTTAGTAATCTTTACAGGAAAAGGGGTTACTATCCCATTGTTATTGTCATTATTAATATGGCATCTTCAAGACTAATAAGACACTCTTAGTGATTTTAATATGTACCTGCATGCCAGCACAGTGTGTAAGTTTACTTAAGTACAGGTACACATACGTATAATTATCAGTTATAATAATAATGTAGGTATGTAGTCTGCCTGGGCTACATACCTACACCTACCTACATAGCTACACACTATTTAATGTGGCCCAGAACCATATTATTACCATCAACATACCAGGTTCACTGAGTTTAATTGTTTCTAACAACTACCTTTAGATGCCATCATAAACCAAGGGAGAAGTAATGAATAATTCAAGCCGAGAATTGTAAACAAAAGCATTATGTATTAAGGGGAGTGATGTAATGTTTTCCCTCCACCTGGCTACCACACCTCCATAGTATATAAACAAAATGTTTATATGTAACGTGTTTCTTATATAATTTTGAAGAAAATATAATAGATGGATTAATGAAAATGTCTACACAGTGGACCCCCACATAACGATATTAATCCGTTCATGAGAGCTCATTGTTATGCAAAATTATCGTTATGCAAATGAATTTTCCCCATAAGAAATAATGGAAATCAAATTAATCCGTGCAAGACACCCAAAAGTATGAAAAACAAAATTTTTACCACATGAAATATACATTTTCCTACACACAAAGATAAGGATACATGCACAATAGCAGAGTAGTACATGCACAGTATATATTGTGCATGTACTACTCTACTAAATGAAGAATAAATGACACTTACCTTTATTGAAGATGCAGCAATGACTGATGAGACACTGTGTCCTGGGAGTGCCTTTTCCTCCTGAGTACTGTAGGTCCTGTTTGGCATTTTCTTCCAGAACAGGCCTTATCACACTGTGTATGCCACTACGATTCTTAAATCTCTCAAACCAACCTTTGCTGGCTTTAAATTCACCAATATGAGCACTAGTTCCAGGCATTTTTCCCTGTTCACCTGGGTGTTAGTCAACTGGTGTGGGTTGCATCCTGGGAGACAAGATTAAGGACCCCAATGGAAATAAGTTAGACAGTCTTCGATGACACTGACTTTTTTGGGTTATCCTGGGTGGCTAACCCTCTGGGGTTAATTGTTTCTTGGTATTCTCAATAAGCCACACCAACAACGGTGCTACAGCAGCAGCAGCAGCAGCAGCAGCTGACAGTGCTACAGCAGCAGCAGCAGCTGACAGTGCAGCAGCAGCAGCTGACAGTGCAGCAGCAGCAGCTGACAGTGCAGCAGCAGCAGCTGACAGTGCTGCAGCAGCAGCTGACAGTGCTGCAGCAGCAGCAGCAGACAGTGCTACAGCAGCAGCAGACAATGCTACAGCAGCAGCAGACGGTACTACAACAACAGCAGCAGCAGCAGCAGCAGCTGATGGTGGTGGTACAGCAGCAGCAGTAGCTGATGGTGCTACAGCAGCAGCAGCAGCTGATGGTGCTACAGCAGCAGCAGCAGCAGCTGACAGTGCTACAGCAGCAGCAGCTGACAGTGCTACAGCAGCAGCAGCTGACAGTGCTACAGCAGCAGCAGACGATGCTACAGCAGCAGCAGATGATGCTACAGCAGCAGCAGACGGTACTACAGCAGCAGCAGACGGTACTACAGCAGCAGCAGCAGCTGACGGTGGTACAGCAGCAGCTGACAGTGCTACAGCAGCAGCAGCAGCTGACAGTGCTACAGCAGCAGCAGCAGCAGCTGACAGTGCAGCAGCAGCAGCTGATGGTGGTACAGCAGCAGCAGCAGCAGCTGACAGTGCTACAGCAGCAGCAGCAGCAGCTGACAGTGCTAAAGCAGCAGCAGCAGCAGCTGACAGTGCTAAAGCAGCAGCAGCATCAGCAGTTGACCATGGTACCACAGTATTTCGATAATATTTCTCACCCTTTTTACCACAGGGTTGGCACTAGAAGCTTTCTTGGGGCCCATGGTCACTTATTTTGCAGATAAAATCACCAAAAACACTGTAATAATACGAAATGTTACGATTGTATGCTTGGATGTTACCGCGGAGGCTGGCTTGTAAACAATGCCACCGGCAGAACATGTGAGGCTGGCTCAGGCCGCACATTAGACGCGTCTCGGACGAATAGTGTTGAGCGGGTTTTTTAGCGGTATGCGAGGCAAAATCTTAGCGATAAAATGTATCAGTATGCGGATTTAACGTTATGTGATGCCAACGGTATGTGGGGGTCCACTGTATTAACATAAAATAAGACATTTAATGTCCCCAAGAGTGATTATTATTAGTATTACGTAATGTTTTCCCTTCACCCGGCAACCACACCTCCATAGCACATAAACCAACATGTTTATATGCTATGTAACGTGTTTCTTATAAAATTTTGAAGAAAATATCATAGATGGATTAATGAAAATGTCTATATTGATGTAAAATTAGACATTTAATGTGCCCAAAAGTGATTATTATTACATAACAGAGATATGTGCTCATGGAGAATGTAAACAAACCAGGTGGCCCCGCGCCGTATTTTAAAGATCGCTTGTTGTATAGAAAGTTTTGGTCATAATTTGAGATCACCGTATTAATGGAACGCCGTAAAGCGAAATGCCGAAAAGCGGGCCCTACTGTATAACCATATTTGGAAACCAATTTTTTTTTTCGAAACCACTAATGGGAATTTTTCAAAAATGGTCCCACTCCATTTTCTCACACCAAAAACTGTTGTTTCTGATTTATTTTCGTATGAAAATGAAACTGAAAGCAATTCAAGAGTGACACTTAAATACTGCAGTGCCATTCAATCCTTGCAAATCCAGTTCAGATATCATATTGTAATCTATCAGCATCAGCATCTGTAAGGGATTCTTGGTGTAAGAAGGTTGTGCAAGGTGAACATGCTGATATGGAGCTGTCAATGGGAAAATGAGAGATTTCTTCCACACCCCATGACCCTTATGCTAGAAATACAGTGGCATTTTTTGTCATTTGCAATCAGATGAACAGTACTGTAGTGAAACTGGAAACCTAATAAAAAAGGTAAACAAGATGCAACAGTGTACAAGTCTTAATCAGAGAGGTAAGCTTACAAATAATGCCATAATACAGTGGGGGTTCTTGACCCCTGGGTCACAAAGGACTACAATTTTATTATTATTTTTACTACTACTACTACATCCAGTGCTATTTCATAACTAGTATTAAGCAGTTGTTTCTGCATATTTTCAGGATGATTACTTCATATTTAGAAATTATGGCTAAGGGTTAAGTAAGGCATAGAACCAACCTACACAGTGCACAAAGAAATTAAGTAATGATGCGATGACACAAGATACTCACCTAGTTAGCTCATCTCTATGATGAATACAGTATTCTAGGTAAGCAAATATAAAACCTCTGAGGAAGCAATTGCCATCTGGTCTGGTGCGGCGGACATTTGAGAATTTGGGTAGAAGAGTTCTAACCTGTTGGGAGAGGCAAAGAAACAATCTGAGTAGCTCTATTTCTCTTTTCTAATTATGTTGTCTTTACGTACTGCAGCTTACTAGCCCAAAAGATAGAATTTATGGGCAAGTATTAATAAAAAAAATAGAAGTATAATCGTGAATCGTTTTTCCACTCACCTCAGAATCACTAAATGGTGTGCTTCCAGCACACTTATTGTATGTCACCAGTGTCTACATAAGAAAGAAATGAAAACTAAGCACTGGGTGTAAATTTGGATTAATTTAATATTTCATATTCTTAATTTTAACATTTTTTTTTTTAACGCACCGGCTGTCTCCCACTGAAGCAGGGTAACCCGAAAAAGAAGGAAAGCTATCACAAAGTTTTTCTTCTTTTACGCTTAGTAATTTATACAAGAGAAAGGGTCACTAGCCCCTTGCCCGCAGCATTTTAGTCACCTCTTACAACACACACGGCATACAGAGAAAGGATTCTCCTCCACTTCCCCATGAAGATGAAAGGAAAAAATAAGAACAACTCATAGAAAATAGACATGTACAAACATGGGTGTATACACACATATGTACATGCCTGTATAGCATGACCTAAGTGTAAGTAAATGTAGTAAAATGTACTTGTTATCTTGCATGTTTATGTGACAAAGAAAAGACATCAGCAATCCTAATAATGTAATACATCCCACTGAGCATGGCTAACCAATGGCAATACTTTACCAGGAAAATTTATTCTTTCAACTAAACACTTTCTTCAAGTCAAGCCTCAGCATATATGCAATACAGCTAACCCTCCACTTTTGCTAGTTCCACTTTCGCGAGCTTCGAACATTCACGAATGCCCAGCCACCCAAACATATTCAATCATATTCAACTGTCATCAGTAACTGCATGGCTATCATCACCAGCCTCATTGCATTTGTCATCATCATCACAAGTCATCAGAGTTCGTCTGCCTAATCTAAAGAGTGGCGAGTGCTTTGTTTGTTCATTATTTGTTATTAAACCATAACATGTACGTACGTATATACAATATTTTACGATGTTTTCATGTGTTTTGTGATTGTTTGTGGTTCAATAGGTTAAGGAAGCAGTATTGTTAGACTAAGCAAATGCTATTATTCTATTTCCCTACAATATATTTGTGCATCAAAACATTCACGAATGCTACAGCACCAAACATTCGCGAATTTTCAAGATTTGCATGGTTCTTGATCCCATAACCCTCGCGAATGTGGAGGGCCTCCTGTACTGTAATTAAGATACAGATTTTCAGCAGAGTCCCACATATTCAAAATTTCTTACTTCACAGGCTCAGGAGAATTGGTTTGGCACTTAAAAAATGATGAAACACCAATGGCAGAGGATAAAAGCAATTTGTATTTTACCGTTACACAATCAGTGTCTTAATTACCAAACTGTCAGTGCTTTGCCACATTTCTTGAAACTTGGAAAATGATAGGGCCTTCCAGTTTTGAAGTGGTCTGATATTCCACCTATGGCTTATAACTCAGTCCAGCCATCAGCCCGTGCCTGTTGCCTAGTAACAGTCATGCCCAGGTAGGTCTATGTTGACCCAGTTTGTTATACCTGTGCTGCCTAGACTCATGACCCTGGATTCCATTTTCACACTGATTTTAGACTATCTAAAATTAAATCGTATGAAGATGATGGTGCTAGTAGGAATGATAAATATGAACACAAGAAAAGGTCTATGTGACCAAGTCACAGGTACCAGTGATACCAGTAACCAGTTTGAAGGGTTTTTCTACCCCTCACAGCCTGGTCTGAGGTCAGGCTACCTTGTTGATTGCCTGTTCAACTAGGATGTTGCTACTGGTAGCCCACTGACTTGAATAGTCATCACAGCCTGACTGGCAAAGCACTTGTGGAGGTCATAGTCCAGATTTTTCTTTAAACTTCTATATTTGTTCTAGAAACATTTCTGATACATTCCAAGTACTTTGAGGCATTCCCAGCAGCATAAATGCTTCATTGGCTCTGAAAAGGAGAGAGCCTGTGGCTAGCACAAGGAAAGACAAATTCTGAAAGAAGGGAGCACTAGGCATGAAACACAAAGGACCCAAAGTGGAGAAGTGCAAGGAGCCAAGAGGTAGTCCTCATCCTCCACATAAAATGAATATTCCAAGAAAGTGGATGCAAACAGCAAAACCTGAAAAGCACTGAGGAGGCTGGTATGGTAGAGGCAACAGTCTGTCTTCCAAACTTCCAATTTGGGGTCAAATGAAGGGTGGCCAGGCATGGGTCCCAGGAGAACAGTGGCCTGGGAAGAGCAGGAACCAGTTAACCCTGAAGAGCTAAAGGGTCCTTAATGAATGTAAAAATGTCTAATGCATCATCCAGGAAAAAGGTAGAGAAAGACCATGAGTGATAGTGCAGTGCTAGATGATATCTCCAAAAAAACCCATGAAGAGGCATGAAGGAACCACCCCTCCGGAAAGCCAGTCATTGGGTGGACAGTCACACAACTGATGAACCCCACAAATGGTGCAGGTACTGTCCTCAAGAATCAAAGGGGCAGGTGGACTGTTAGCAGATCTTGACAATATATTCAAAGTTGTCTTGGTGCTGGAAGACCACGAACTTGCAGGAATTCATCTATGGCAAAAACATTAAGACGAATTCTTGACACTAGCATGAACGAATGATGACTGGAGTTTGGAACTTGAAGGGCTCCCAAATAATTTTAGACATAACACGAACTAACTTAGGAAAGAGGGATCTATACTGAGACTAAGACTCTAGAGGAACTCTGCTGAGGTCAAAAATGAGTATTGGTGTAAATGAGACAGCTCCCCCAGAGCTCCAGCTGCAGAAATTTTATCATGAATTCATTGCCCAATTGTTTTATGCATCAGCTACATTATTTGTTATCTCTGGCCACTTTCTTTCCTTGAAGGTGACCTTAAGAAGAAGCTCCCTTATACACATTTCAATCATTGTGTTAGATTGTTTATGAAAACCTTATAATATTTGACAAAGAACTCCTTATGCTGGTACAGAAATACAGTGGAACCCCAAATTTCGTACTTAATCCGTTCCAAAAGGTTGGTCTAAATCTGAAACGTACAAAAACCGAAGTAATATTTCCCATAAGAAATAATGTAAATCTAATTAATCTGTTTCTGACACCCAAAAGTATTAACAATACAAACTTTTTAGAGAATAACTATATATGTAGTTTTACATAAAGAAAACAATGAGAAATAAATATAAAGCAGTAATGAAATGGATAAATGAACATTTAAATCACTTTCAAGTTTATTGAAGAGTCTTGTTGGCGTATGAAAGACAGGAGGGGAGAGAGGAGTTTATTGTTTGGAGACAGGACAAAATACTTGAATACAAGAACATAAGAACACAAGAAAGAGGGACCACTGCAACAGGCCCACTGACCCATGCAGAGCAGGTCCATGTCCCCCCCCCCCCACATTAACCCAATGACCCACCCCCCCAGATTAGCCCAATGACCCACCCAGTCTGGTCACCTCCACTCAAGGAAGGAGCACAGCACCAGACCCAGCAGCACAAGCTAGGCAGGTCTAACTCACACCCACCCACACCCACTCATGTATTTATCTAACCTATTTTTAAAACTACACAAGGTTTTAGCCTGAATAACTGTACTCATGAATTTGTTCCACTCATCCACAACTCTATTACCAAACCAGTGCTTTCCTATATCCTTCCTGAATCTGAATTTTTCCAACTTGAAACCATTGTTGCGAGTCCTGTCTTGGCTGGAAATTTTCAGCACGCTATTTACATCCCCTTTATTTATTCCTGTTTTCCATTTATACACCTCGATCATATCCCCCTTAATTCTACGCCTTTCGAGAGAGTGCAGATTCAGGCCCCTCAGTCTATCCTCATAGGGAAGATTTCTGATACATGGGATCATCTTTGTCATCCTCCTCTGTACGTTTTCCAGAGCATTTATATCCATTCTGTAATACGGTGACCAGAACTGAGCAGCATAGTCTAAATGAGGCCTAACCAAGGATATATAGAGTTGAAGAACAACCTGAGGACTTCTATTATTTATATTTCTAGATGATGCTAATATCAACTCTATGGCTTATTAATCTATCACAATTCATCTAATATGACATAATAAACAATATTAATATATAAACATGATACGTATATACTCTAGAATGAATAAAATATGTCATTACACATGTGATTAGTGGTGGCTGCAGCAGCTGCCATTCTCCCTCCTGCTGTGACTACATATCTTCCCATTACACAAGAGAAAATGGAGTGTTTGTGAGGCTAACTGCACTACATCACAGTTCATAAGGAAAACATTGAAACAATGTACATAATTTATAAATAAGAAATATTGTATAAAAACATAACAGAGTGTGTAAAGAAATAAAGTGGTTATTGTATGTATACTATAGTATACACTTACCTTGGAGGAGATGCTGGCAGAGGTTTAGGGTGGTGGAAGATAGTGCAGGGCGGCATATGTTGTCAGTAGCCCTATAAACTTCCAACAACATTGGAGGAATTAGTTTCATGCAGTCCTTTTTCTATCACTCATTCGCTTAACTTACTTGCTACACTCTTAATGCTACACTTTATTGCTGGCTAGCACTATAGCCTTTATCAACTACTGCTGCTTTGGTACCGTACATATCGCAGAATCACTGAAGAATTCTATCGTGTTTCTTGCCTTCTTTATCAAAGGGCTGGCACTGTGAACTTTCTCTGGCCCCATGGTGGGTTATTTAGCAGTTGCAAGCACAAAAAACAATGGATTACAGTGTATTATGAAATGTTTCGGATGAATGCACAGAGTAAAGTTTACTCAACAAGTAACAAAGGGAGACCGAGTCACAAACATACGAACGGACGCGTCCGATATGTACGATATCCGGGTGGAGGTACAAAATCCAGAGCAAAATTTTGTCCCCAAAAGTGTTCTAAATACGAAATGTACGATATTCAGTGCACACAAAATCCGGGGTTCCACTGTAATGTAAATGAAAGTTACCATTTTTATGCATTGAAAAAGATTATAACATATACAGTAACTGAGGACTGCCCTAGTATGCATATATGTACATAAAAAATCCAGAAAAGACAAAGGCAACAAAAAAACGGGTAAACGGGAAAGAAACATTAACTAAAAATTAAATAAATATTGAAAAATGTGTGGAAAAACATTATACACACTGCAAATGTTTTTTTTTTTTTTTTATTATCACACTGGCCGATTCCCACCAAGGCAGGGTGGCCCGAAAAAGAAAAACTTTCACCATCATTCACTCCATCACTGTCTTGCCAGAAGGGTGCTTTACACTACAGTTTTTAAACTGCAACATTAACACCCCTCCTTCAGAGTGCAGGCACTGTACTTCCCATCTCCAGGACTCAAGTCCGGCCTGCCGGTTTCCCTGAACCCCTTCATAAATGTTACTTTGCTCACACTCCAACAGCACGTCAAGTATTAAAAACCATTTGTCTCCATTCACTCCTATCAAACACGCTCACGCATGCCTGCTGGAAGTCCAAGCCCCTCGCACACAAAACCTCCTTTACCCCCTCCCTTCAACCTTTCCTAGGCCAACCCCTACCCCGCCTTCCTTCCACTACAGACTGATACACTCTTGAAGTTATTCTGTTTCGCTCCATTCTCTCCACATGTCCAAACCACCTCAACAACCCTTCCTCAGCCCTCTGGACAACAGTTTTGGTAATCCCGCACCTCCTCCTAACTTCCAAACTACGAATTCTCTGCATTATATTCACACCACACATTGCTCTCAGACATGACATCTCCACTGCCTCCAGCCTTCTCCTCGCTGCAACATTCATCACCCATGCTTCACACCCATATAAGAGCGTTGGTAAAACTATACTTTCATACATTCCCCTCTTTGCCTCCAAGGACAAAGTTCTTTGTCTCCACAGACTCCTAAGTGCACCACTCACCCTTTTCCCCTCATCAATTCTATGATTCACCTCATCTTTCATAGACCCATCCGCTGACACGTCCACTCCCAAATATCTGAATACATTCACCTCCTCCATACTCTCTCCCTCCAATCTGATATCCAATCTTTCATCACCTAATCTTTTTGTTATCCTCATAACCTTACTCTTTCCTGTATTCACTTTCAATTTTCTTCTTTTGCACACCCTACCAAATTCATCCACCAATCTCTGCAACTTCTCTTCAGAATCTCCCAAGAGCACAGTGTCATCAGCAAAGAGCAACTGTGACAACTCCCACTTTATGTGTGATTCTTTATCTTTTAACTCCACGCCTCTTGCCAAGACCCTCGCATTTACTTCTCTTACAACCCCATCTATAAATATATTAAACAACCACGGTGACATCACACATCCTTGTCTAAGGCCTACTTTTACTGGGAAATAATTTCCCTCTTTCCTACATACTCTAACTTGAGCCTCACTATCCTCGTAAAAACTCTTCACTGCTTTCAGTAACCTACCTCCTACACCATACACCTGCAACATTGCCCCCCTATCCACCCTGTCATACGCCTTTTCCAAATCCATAAATGCCACAAAGACCTCTTTAGCCTTATCTAAATACTGTTCACTTATATGTTTCACTGTAAACACCTGGTCCACACACCCCCTACCTTTCCTAAAGCCTCCTTGTTCATCTGCTATCCTATTCTCCGTCTTACTCTTAATTCTTTCAATAATAACTCTACCATACACTTTGCCAGGTATACTCAACAGACTTATCCCCCTATAATTTTTGCACTCTCTTTTATCCCCTTTGCCTTTATACAAAGGAACTATGCATGCTCTCTGCCAATCCCTAGGTACCTTACCCTCTTCCATACATTTATTAAATAATTGCACCAACCACTCCAAAACTATATCCCCACCTGCTTTTAACATTTCTATCTTTATCCCATCAATCCCGGCTGCCTTACCCCCTTTCATTTTACCTACTGCCTCACGAACTTCCCCCACACTCACAACTGGCTCTTCCTCACTCCTACAAGATGTTGTTCCTCCTTGCCCTATACACGAAATCACAGCTTCCCTATCTTCATCAACATTTAACAATTCCTCAAAATATTCCCTCCATCTTCCCAATACCTCTAACTCTCCATTTAATAACTCTCCTCTCCTATTTTTAACTGACAAATCCATTTGTTCTCTAGGCTTTCTTAACTTGTTAATCTCACTCCAAAACTTTTTCTTATTTTCAACAAAATTTGTTGATAACATCTCACCCACTCTCTCATTTGCTCTCTTTTTACATTGCTTCACCACTCTCTTAACCTCTCTCTTTTTCTCCATATACTCTTCCCTCCTTGCATCACTTCTACTTTGTAAAAACTTCTCATATGCTAACTTTTTCTCCCTTACTACTCTCTTCACATCATCATTCCACCAATCGTTCCTCTTCCCTCCCGCACCCACTTTCCTGTAACCACAAACTTCTGCTGAACACTCTAACACTACATTTTTAAACCTACCCCATACCTCTTCGACCCCATTGCCTATGCTCTCATTAGCCCATCTATCCTCCAATAGCTGTTTATATCTTACCCTAACTGCCTCCTCTTTTAGTTTATAAACCTTCACCTCTCTCTTCCCTGATGCTTCTATTCTCCTTGTATCCCATCTACCTTTTACTCTCAGTGTAGCTACAACTAGAAAGTGATCTGATATATCTGTGGCCCCTCTATAAACATGTACATCCTGAAGTCTACTCAACAGTCTTTTATCTACCAATACATAATCCAACAAACTACTGTCATTTCGCCCTACATCATATCTTGTATACTTATTTATCCTCTTTTTCTTAAAATATGTATTACCTATAACTAAACCCCTTTCTATACAAAGTTCAATCATTTACACCTGGCACCCCAAACTTACCTACCACACCCTCTCTAAAAGTTTCTCCTACTTTAGCATTCAGGTCCCCTACCACAATTACTCTCTCACTTGGTTCAAAGGCTCCTATACATTCACTTAACATCTCCCAAAATCTCTCTCTCCTCTGCATTCCTCTCTTCTCCAGGTGCATACACGCTTATTATGACCCACTTCTCGCATCCAACCTTTACTTTAATCCACATAATTCTTGAATTTACACAGTCATATTCTCTTTTCTCCTTCCATAACTGATCATTCAACATTACTGCTACCCCTTCCTTTGCTCTAACTCTCTCAGATACTCCAGATTTAATCCCATTTATTTCCCCCCACCGAAACTCCCCTACCCCCTTCAGCTTTGTTTCGCTTAGGGCCAGGACATCCAACTTCTTTTCATTCATAACATCAGCAATCATCTGTTTCTTGTCATCCGCACTACATCCACGCACATTTAAGCATCCCAGTTTTATAAAGTTTTTCTTCTTCTCTTTTTTAGTAAATGTCTACAGGAGAAGGGGTTACTAGCCCATTGCTCCCGGCATTTTAGTCGCCTCATATGACACGCATGGCTTACGGAGGAAAGATTCTTTTCCACTTCCCCATGGACAATAGAAGAAATAAAGAGGAACAAGAGCTATTTAGAAAAAGGAGAAAAACCTAGATGTATGTATATATATATGCATGTGCGTGTCTGTGAAGTGTGACCAAAGTGTAAGTAGGAGTAGCAAGATATCCCTGTTATCTAGCGTGTTTATGAGACAGAAAAAGAAACCAGCAATCCTACCATCATGCAAAACAGTTACAGGTTTCTGTTTCACAGTCATCTGGCAGGACGGTAGTACTTCCCTGGGTGGTTGCTGTCTACCAACCTACTACCTACAACCTACTACTGCAAATGTTACCACCAGGAAAAAAATAAAATCTTTACTTGCCCTCTAAATTTGTTTTCCTGGTAGACAAGGAACAATCAGATACTGCTACAGCTATTTGCATTATTACATGTTTTTTAATTATTTTATATTTAGTAATTAGATAAAAGACATAATAAATAGTAGAGTAATGTACCTGATGGAGATTACAAAGCAAGAAAAAGGCATGGTATTTGTTAAAAACTTCTGTACAAGATAGCTCATTAATTAAGCATGAAACTGTGCAACTGAATGGAGATATAAATACAGAACACTAAATTCTTATGGGTAACTACATGTATTATGTTTAAAAAACCTTACCTACATTAAAGCTTTTGAAACATTATGCACAAAAGTGTTATGCTTGAAACATAACATCTGATGTAGCATAGTATAATCAATAAGAAGAAAAAACTTACCTTGCTAGAATATACTGGGTCATTTGAATATTCTTTTGCCAAGGAACCGAGGCCTTGAAGTGACCCTATCATTGAAGTGTTGGCTTTGATCTGTAGATATTATACAAAATACAATATACTATATACACAACTACAGAACTGTATTATTATAGAGGAAATAAGGCTAAAGGCACACTGCATTTAATCATTTTTTGTATATTCCACTACATAAGTATATCAAATGTATCTCATTGGAACAGTATCAGTGACATACACATATATTGTACATACACTTACCAGAGTTTGTGGAGACTAAGCTCCAGTTCCTGGACCATGCCTCTTAATTATATGATGAGCTTAATGTGTCCCCAACCCCATGAGTTTCACTGTACGATATTTACTTGTGAATTAGTATACAGTATCATATTTGCCTTCACTACCTCTTCTACTATTCAATTCATTCTAACTGCTTAATATCAGAAGCTCTATTTACACTGTTTGGGTTCATCTTGGTTAATTCACTCAAGTATTGTATTGTGACCATCTCCCAAGCCTTCTTCAGCTTGTGCTGTGAAATTTATTTCAGTCTATCCTCTTACCCAAAGACCATTATCTATCTACATATGTATAACCCGGATACCAATCTTGGAATCTCAAGTTTTCTAGTGTGCTGGAGGAGCTGTGGGTTCCCTGCTGTCACTACACACTACTCCAATACAGTCCTGGTCTTGCATACTACATGAGGTTTATATGATCCTGAACAAGTTAAGTTTTGAGTCTTGAAAGCTGCCGTTATATTTACTGTAGCTGGATATGCAGCTGGCATTATCTTGTTTATTAAAGCCTCCATAAACAGGTTGGATATTATGTCCACCCCTGGGTCTTTCCTCCTTCTCTGACCCTCTCAGTTGCTTCCCTCTTCAGCTTCTTTCTCCCATCCTCAATTTTTGTACACATTGCCTCCTTGATTTTTTATATCACATATTGCAGAGAATAGGTCAGTCTCGTTTAAAGGTCAACCAATGAATTTTGAAAAGAAGTCGTAGCTTGTGTACTCATTCTGGTCTGCCTTCTTAGCTCTCCTTGTACTGCATTTCAATGCCTTCATAAACTTGGTTTGTGTATCCTCATAATGGCTGTTAAACCAGTAACTATCTTCCTGCATTTTTTTTTTTTTTTTTGACTAGAATAAACACACAGGTGATTTTTTGTGTATCTGTGCAAGGAATCCCATTATTAGCTTTACACCCTCATATCAGTGACCAGATCTGATCTGCTACCTTTATAGCCTCACTGTCAAATCCTGTCTTGATCTCTTGTTGTCTGAACCACCATGATGTCTTTGTCTTACTTTGAGATAGTTTAAAATAGTTTGTAAATATAAGACAATATGATGCTTTTAATTTTTCAAATCTTTTTAATTCCTTGATGAGAAGTACTATCTCCGCCCCCCACCCCTGTCTCTCACTAACGTGTCTTCATACTATATATCACACAGTACATACTTCATATTCTCTTCAATATGATACACTTATCATCACTGCCATCATTTTGTTGTTATGATCATTATGCTCGAGTTGTCATCCTTAATGACTTTATGGTCAAAGCACTTTGTAAATCTTACAACTTTCTTCTTCTCCCATCCCCCTAAATCCAAAAATGATGATTCTGGCTAAATTACTGTGCAGTTTTACTCTATCAACTGGGGATTGAATTCCAGCTCTTTATTAAGTTTATTTAAATTTAGATGAATACAGTTATCATACACAGTAACATATGTGTAAATTACCTAGGATAACCCCGAAAAAAGTCAGATGAAGTGACTTATTTCCACTGGGGTCCTTGGAATATATTATTTAAAGTCTAGCTGTAAGATACAGTAGAAATCAGTCATGATTATAACCTTAAAAAATAAAACAGCCAAGTAACTCAACTCTGATGCCAGAGTTATTTACAGGAACATTAACAGTGAGGATCAGTTTACAATAATGGGTACACGAATATTAACCATACAAGAAATCACTCTGTAGCTTTACTCATTAGGTACCTTTTAGCTCTCTTCTTGAACTGGCTCATGCTGGGACAGGTTTTGACATATTCAAGCAATCTGTTCCACTCCTTTACTACTGTATAATAAGAGGTGTTTGAGGCCTGACAACTTACTATAGGTACTACAAAACTGTGTTCACTTGCCCTAGTACCATACTGGTTTTGGTTCCTAATCTTGACAAACTTTGTTGCAAGATATTCTGGGCACTTCTTGTGAGCAATTTTATCAGCATGATTTAAGTTCACTTCTTGACTGAGTGACCAACTAACCATGTTATGTAAACATTAAAATATTTTACCTCTTCAGCAATTTGTTTTTCCTGTGCCATGATGAGCTCATCTTGATTGACATCTGCAAAAGTAATTATGCACTCACTCATACAAAAACATACAGTTACAGTATACACAATTATCTTTTTTCCCTCAAAAGTTTACATGAATTTGGTGAACAAATAACCAAGAGTCAAAAAATTTATACAGAGAAAATAGCCCTCAATTAATGTTCTTTACCCCTTGACTGTCAAAACCCCAAATCCTGAGGTGTCTCCTGGTGTCAAAAAATTTTTGAAAAAAAAAATCTCATGAAATGATAGAGAATTTTTTCCCTATGGTAATGACACCAAAAGAACAAAATTTGATGGAAAGCTTATGGAATTACACTCTCATGAAGTTAACGACCTCGGCAACATTTACGAATTGGTGATTTCGCCCACTTTGCGCAATATTTTTGGCTAATTCCATTATTACAGTCGACCAAACTCATAGCTATTTCTTTAGAATGCCATTTTTTCTATCGATTGAGTACAAGAAACTGCCCATTTACCGATTTCAACTACCCAATAATGTGATCAGAAATTTGCAATTTGGCCAATTTCATGAAAATTAAAAAATATGACTACTTCAAAATAGGGTCTAGAATGAACAATGCAGACATTCCTGGCTCCAAAATAACATTTTCTTTGTTCATCAGTCACGTCTCCAGGCCCCTCTGATATTACTCTTGCTTTCTATTTTAAATTTTTATTCAAACAAAAAATAGAAGATTTACTGTTATGCAGACTACTGCAATATTGTAATAATTGTATAAATAATGTCAACCCATTCATGACTGCATATTAGAATGGCTACTTGGACATTTATTGGAAAAAAATACCATTTGTTTACTTTTGAACATCGGCAAAATTCAAACATTTCCCGTATTTGAGCTCCATTTCAAGGTTCTTTTCATAGTAAAACCAATCAAAATCACCTCTATTTCTATAATATATTTTCGATTCTATCAAACAAGACCAAGAAAACGAGAATACAACCATAAATACTATGCAAAAATACACCACAAATTGGGCATTTTAATCCAAAAAAACGGTCGGAGTTTTTTTTTCTCATTATGCACTGCGTACTGCAGGATTTTTTTTATATGGTGCACAATGACCACACACCCATTCTCTCACATGTAGGCCTACCAGCTTTCTCCTGCTTGATTTGAAGCTGCTAGAATTTATGAGTATATATGCGTCAAACATGGTGGCTCGTAGGATGTATATATACGACCGAAACAGTTAAGGGTTAATACATTATACTGCATCCATTTCACAGGAATATTATAATCAAAAAGAAGCTCTAAACCTACAAGAGTCATACAGTGCTGCTGGGCAGGGAAGGATGCAGGGGTAATGGGTAGCAAAAGGGAGAGGGATGATTATTAGGTCATGGAGTGCAGCAGTGCAGTGGATAGTGCAGGGGTAGAGGATAGCAAGAGACTGAGGTAGAAAGGGTCATGAGGAGTACTAGAGGCATCATTATCAGAGTTTGTGCAGTAAATCAGTTGCTGTCAAAAAGTCAATGAGAGAGAGTGGGTTAAAGGAGGGTCCATCAGCAAGAAGGGAAGGTAGAGTAATTACAGTAGAGTGGTGACAATGTTGGAGGTAAATTCTGCGTGCTCGTTGATAGAGTGGGCATTCCAACTGAATGTGGCTAACAGAAACTGGAACCTGACAATTTTCACAGAGTGGAACAGGGCGCCTCTCCATGAGATACCCGTGAGTAAGACAAGAGTGGCCGATGCGAAGACAGGAGAGAGTAATCTCCCAACCTTGACACTGATGATAAGACGGCCAGAAACCTATATAGCCTCTCCTCACTTAGCAACATGCTCGTTTACCGATGCCTCGGACTTACGACGGGCTCTCTGACCAGTATTCATACCTAAATAATGTATATTAGAGCTGGTTTCCTCTATTCTGTTTATTTCAATATATAGTACACTGTTGTATAAACATTTAAAAATATACCAGAAATGTTACAAATTTTGCAAAGGTGACATTAAAACAATATCAAAGATGGCTGACACAAACTCACTACCATTATAGTATGCTTCTCACTTAGCAACAAATTTGTTTAACAACGTGGTCTGAGGAACAGAACTCCATCATTAAGCGAGGAGAGGCTGTACTCAGTTTAATAGAATGCAGTTTATTATAGAGCAGATCCGACCAACTTTATTGCCAATGGGTGTGAAGGTAGGTAGCAATTACAGCAAAATAGTATGTGAAAGGAACCTCTATATGAAACTGGGAGGTCATGTACTGCTGACCGCACAGCAGTGTCTGCCTGTTCATTGCCCTGTACATCAACATGACCGGGGACCCAACATAAAATATCTTTGTGCTTGTTAGAGATATGGCGTAACCAAAGTTGGATACGGAAAATCAGGGGATGAGGTGTATCAAATTTTTGTATAGCCTGTAAACCACTAAGGGAGTCTGAAATGACTACAAATGGTGACACAGGCAAAGATGCAATAAGGATAAGTGCTACGAGAATGGCATACAATTCAGCCATAAAAATGCTAGCCAGGAATAATAAATACCCTCACACGAAGCTGTCCAGAAACACTGCTGCGAATCCGATGCCATCAGAAGACTTGGAACCATCAATGTACATTGCGATGGCATGAGAAATAGATGGAAAGTGGCTAAAAAAAAAAAACGAGAAGCCACTGTAGGCAGTTGGGCTTTTGTGCATGGCAGTGGGAAAGAATGGACATGAACTATTAGAACTTCCCAAAGGGGTACGGAAAAGTGAGATGCTACATGAACATAGAAAGGTGGTAACTGGAGAGAAGACAAGAGTTAATGTAAGCGAAGAGACGAGGGGCAGAATAAACAGGGGCGATGAACAAGTAAAGCACGTCTACTAACATCAGTGACTATCCTATATATGGAAGGATTGCAGAGGTTAGGAAAATGAACATAATAGCAAAGACAATGAGGATCACAGCGATCGGACAAGGATGGAATATTTGCCTCTGCATAGAGGCTCTCAACCGGTGAAGAGCAAAAAGCACCGAGGCATAAACGTAATCCCTGGTGATGGATGGGATTAAGACTAGAGAGAGTTGCAGGAGAGGCCGCTGAATACAGTGGACCCCCGGTATTCGATATTAATCCGTTCCTGAGAGCTCATCGAATACCGATAATATCGAAAACCGAATCAATTTTCCTCATAAGAAATAATGGAAATCAAATTAATACGTGCAAGACACCCAAAAGTATGAAAAAAAAAAAATTTACTACATGGAATATTAAGTTTAATGCAATAGAATAATAACAATAAAATAATTGACACTTACCTTTAATGAAGATCTGGTGATGATTGATGGGATGCGAGGAGGGGAGAGGTGTTAGTGTTTAGAAGGGGAATCCCCTTCCATTAGGACTTGAGGTAGCAAGTCCTTTTCCGGGGTTACTTCCCTTCTTCTTATAATGCCACTAGGACCAGCTTCAGAGTCACTGGATTTCTGTCGCACAACATATCTGTCCATAGTGGCCTGTACCTCCCGTTCCTTTATGACATCCCTAAAGTGTTTCACAACATTGTTAGTGTAATAGTCACCGGCACGGCTTGCAATAGCTGTGTTAAGGTGATTGTCATCAAAAAAGGTTTGCACTTTAAGCCACATTGCACACATTTCCTTAATCTTTGAAGTAGGCAACTTCTTCAATTTCTCTATCCCCTCCTCCGAAGCAGTTTCCTCAAGTCTGCCCTCTTGCTGTTCAAGATGATCTATCAGCTCATCAGTGGTTAGTTCTTCACTGTCCTCCTCCACCAACTCTTCCACATCCTCCCCACTAACCTCCAACCCCAAGGACTTCCCCAATGCCACAATGGATTCCTCAACTGGCATAGGATTCTCAGGGTTAGCCTCAAATCTATCAGGTTTATACAATTGAGGATATTAAAGTGATCCTTCCAAAACTCTTTAGAGTCAGTTGAGTTTCTGTGGTCACTATAAAGCACTTTTGAAACATAGCTTATGTGTACAGTTTCTTGAAGTTGGAAATGACCTGCTGGTCCATGGGCTGCAGGAGAGGAGTGGTATTAGGAGGCAAAAACTTGACCTTAATGCAGCTCATGTCCCCAGAAAGTCGCTCTGACAAGTCTGTAGGATGACCAGGGGCATTGTCTAATACCAGGAGGCACTTAAGGTCTAATTTCTTTTCAGTTAGGTAATTTTTCACAGTGGGGGCAAATGCATGGTGTAACCAGTCATAGAAAAAGTCCCTAGTGACCCATGCCTTACTGTTTGCCCTCCACAGCACACACAAATTAGCCTTGAGGACATTGTTTTTCCTGAACACTCTGGGAGTTTCAGAGTGATACACCAATAAAGGCTTCACTTTGCAATCACCACTAGCACTGGCACACATCAACAGAGTAAGCCTGTCTTTCATAGGCTTATGTCCTGGGAGTGCCTTTTCCTCCTGAGTAATGTAGGTCCTGCTTGGCATTTTCTTCCAAAACAGGCCTGTTTCGTCGCAATTAAACACTTGTTCAGGTTTCAGTCCTTCACTGTCTATGTAATCCTTGAATTCCTTCAAATATTTTTCAGCTGCTTTTTTGTCCGAACTAGCAGCCTCACCATGCCTAATCACACTATGTATGCCACTACGATTCTTAAATCTTTCAAACCAACCTTTGCTGGCCTTAAATTCACTCACATCACCACTATTTGCAGGCAATTTCTTTACCAAAACATCATGCAACTGCCTAGCCTTTTCACAAATGATCGCTTGAGAGATGCTATCTCCTGATATCTGTTTTTCATTTATCCACACCAATAACAATCTTTCAGCATTTTCTAACACTTGCGGTCGCTGTTTCGTAATCACAGTTACACCTTTTGCAAGAACAGCTTCCTTGATTGCCGTTTTCCTGGTCACTATAGTAGAGATGGTTGATTGGGGTTTATTATACAACCTAACCAGCTCTGACACACGCACTCCACTTTCGTACTTTGCAATTAGTCGCTGTTTCGTAATCACAGTTGCACCTTTTGCAAGAACAGCTTCCTTGATTGCCGTTTTCCTGGTCACTATAGTAGAGATGGTTGATTGGGGTTTATTATACAACCTAACCAGCTCCGACACACGCACTCCACTTTCGTACTTTGCAATTATCTCTTTCTTCATTTCTTAAGTCATTAGCGACTTTTTTCTTGAAGGGTTGGCACTAGAAGCTTTCTTGGGGCCCATGGCGACTTATTTTGCAGAAACAAGCACCAAACACAGTGATAATATGGATAATATGGAATGTACCGAATGTATCCTTAGATGCGCGCACACTGGCTGGCTTGTAAACATTGGCACACAAGGGGCAGTTCAGGCCACACGTGGACACGTCTCGTACGAATCATATCGAATAACGGGTTTTCAATCGAATACCGAGGAAAATTTTTTGCGATATAATGTATCGAATACCGGATTTACCGAATACCGATGCCATCGAATACCGGGGGTCCACTGTATATCTGGTTGCCATAATAGAGTTTTGATAAAATTAGGGCTGAATGTAGTCAAAGGAGATTTCTATGATCAGCCCCCCAGGAAAGATGAGCGAGGGTTTTAAAGAGGTTCAGCCGGCTATGACAAGTTGCCTACAGAGAGGTAAAGCGAGGTTTCCACGATAACCTACCATCAAACAGAAGGCTGAGAAACCTGACCCTATCACGTTCTGGGATATGCGAGCCATGTAGGTACAATGGATGATAATTGATGACAGAACATCTAGTGAAAGTACGTAATTTGGAGAGTTATAGTACATAAAGAAGAACACTCCCATTCTCATGTAACATCATTTTGAGAAGAAATGAAGCTCTGAGTGAAGGCAATGGAAATAAGTCACACTGACTTTTTTGGGTTATCCTAGGTTCTCTACACGTATGTTGTTATGTATGATAATCTATGTAACTGTATTTGTGTATACCTGAATAAACTTACTTACATACATACGAAAGGAATAATTTTCTACAGTTACCCCCAGTAACACATTTACTCTTATGTTAGATTAGAGAAAATGTTATTCTTGCCGTCACTTGTACAAGTTATGTGGCTCCCACATCTTATATTTATGTTTATTTATTCTATTGTGGGGTGTATTTATCATCTTTTTATGTTATGTATCGTGTTTATTATATAATTTTGAAAAAAATATCATGGATGGATTAATGAAAATGTGTATATTACCGTAATATACGACATTTAATGAGACTCGGTATTGTTATTATCACCACTTGTGCAAGTCGTCTGCTACGACATCTCACATTTGTTTATTTATTCTACTGTGGGGTGTATTTATCTTATTTATGTGTTATGCATCGTGTTTATTATATAATTTTGAAAAAAATATCATGGATGGATTAATGAAAATGTGTATATTACCGTAATATACGACATTTAATGAGACTCAGTATTGTTATTATCACCACTTGTGCAAGTCGTCTGCTACTACATCTCACATTTGTTTATTTATTCTACTGTGGGGTGTATTTATCTTATTTATATGTTATGCATCGTGTTTATTATATAATTTTGAAAAAAATATCATGGATGGATTAATGAAAATGTGTATATTACCATAATATACGACATTTAATGAGACTCAGTATTGTTATTATCACCACTTGTGCAAGTCGTCTGCTCACATCTCACATTTGTTTATTTATTCTACTGTGGGGTGTATTTATCTTATTTATATGTTATGCATCGTGTTTATTATATAATTTTGAAAAAAATATCATGGATGGATTAATGAAAATGTGTATATTAACGTAATATACGACATTTAAATGACTCGATGTATGTAAGTTTATTTAGGTACAGGTATACATAAGTATAATTATCAGAGTATATATAAAATATGAAATAACTTTTAAAAACATTTGAAATTTTGGAGTTTCCAGACAAAATGGAGAGACTTAGTGCTTACTGAGCTCATGGAGAATGTAAACAAACAGGGTGGGGCACGGTGACCGTATTAGAAAGTCAGGTGGGGGGAGCCGTATAGTGAGTTTTGGTCATAATTTGAAATGTCCGTATTAGCGGAACGCCGTAAAGCGGAACGCCGTAAAGCGGGGCCCTCCTGTACTAGAAAATTTAAACCCACGAGTGGTGGCCCAATTGGAAACACGGCTGACCACATGCTGGAGAGAAACTGCAAAGAGGTGACAGTCAGCGCCTGCACAAGCTATAGCGAAGTCATTAACATAGAGCGATTACCAAAAATTGGATGGAAGAACAGAGGCCAGATCATTTATAGCAAGGAGAAAAAGTGTTGTGCTCAGAACACATCCCTGGGGGACACCTTTAGCTTGCACAAAGTCCAGGGAAAGGATATTATTAACCTGAATACGAAAATGTCTTTCAGTTAAGAAGTTCTTAAGGAAAAATGGTAAACTGCCTCGGAGGCCTAAGGAGCGGGCCTAGGTGGCCAAGATATTATACCTCCAAGTTTGTCATGTGCCTTCTCAAGGTCAAAAAAGATAGCAATAACTGAGTAGTTATTGGCAAAGGCATTATGAACATACATATCTAAGCATAAAAGGGGTCAATGGTAGAACGGCCCTTACGAAAGCCATATTGACTTGTGGAGACAAAACAGTCTAAATACCACATCAAATGTCTATTTACCAGATGTTACATCACCTTGCAAACTGCACTGGTAAGAGGAATGGGACAATAGTGGGAGGCATTATGTCCCATAGTACCCGGTTTGCGGGAGAACAATGGCAGATTTCCACAGCTGGGGAAGAACTCCTTGTGACCAAATAAGATTAAAGAGTCGTAAGAGGACTGTCCAAATAAGATTAAAGAGTCGTAAGAGGACTGCAAGGACTGACTGATGTAAAAGCTGTAGCATACAAATATGAATGCCATCAGGCCCAGCTGCCGATGATCAGCAAACTGAGTGTGTTGCCTCCAGTTCCAGAAGTGTAAAAGGCACATTATAAGATTCTTCTCTGGCAGACTTTGAGGAACAAAACAAGGGGCATAGATGAAGCCCCTGAGAGATGCAGACAAGATGATTACCAATTTTGGTGGCAGCATTAACCTTTTCAGGGTTTCCGACGTATGTACTAGTACGTCAAGACTGCTAACTTCACGAGAGCATAATTCCGCGAGTTTTCCATCAAATTTCATACTTTTGGTGTCATTATGAGTGGGAAAAGATTCTCTATCTTTTCATAAGAAAAAATATTTTTTTTTTTCCCGAAAAATTTTCAACCCTGAGAACAAGTTTAGGAGAGGGCCTCTCGACCCTGAATGGGTCAAGAGGGTTTGCGATTTCAACACTGGCAACCCGAAGAAGAGGAGCCAGGTCGGAAGAGTATTTGCCACTCAGTTTCTGTACTTTTTTCCAGACTGCACTCATAGAGGAAGCAGAAGTGACAGTACAAACAATCCCACCAGCAAATGCATTTAGCGCCACGGATGACATGGTGAGCGACCACTCTCTTCTGCTTAAAATCAAGATGTGTCTCTCTGGTTCTACTGTATCGGTACCTGCCCCACGCAGAGCATTTCAAACGTACTGCCCGAGCACAAGCAGGAGACCACCAAGGCATGCACTACTGAGACTGCCTGCCCGAGGCTTGGGGTATAGAATGTGAAGCTGTAGTTAAAACCGAGGTCGAGAAGAGGTGTAAAAGTTCATCAATGGAGGACAAAGAAGGAATGTCACTAAAAGCAGTTGGATGCGAGTAAAGGTCCCAATTGGTTAAATTGCCAGCGTGGGTTACAAGAAGGTGGTAAATACGAAGGAGAAGTAAGAATGATTGGAAAATGATCACTGTCATGCAAGTCCAGGAGGACAGACCAGGTGAAGTCTAGTACAGTTGAGGAAGAACAAACCGAGAGATCGATGCAAGAGAGAGAGAGTATGAGGATCAAAATGGGTGAAAGTCCCTGTACTTAAAACATGGAGGGGGAGAGAAGTGAGGAAAGCCTCCAACTGAATGATGTGGGAGTCAACAGTGATAGCCCCCCCCCCCGTCCCCGAGGGAATTGTGGGCATTAAAATCGCCAAGTAACAGAAGTGGTGGCAGTAAGGAAGAAACCAGAAGTGCAACATCTGGGATAGTTAATGGCAGAGAAGGAGAGAAATACAAAGAACAGATTGTATACCACTTACTCAAGTGGATAAGGGCTGCAGTGTAATGCAGTGAAGTATGAACGAAGAGCTGATGGTATGGAATACCAGTGCATATAAGAAGTGCATTTTCATTAAAGGTTCCATCTGAAAAAGGATCCAATAAATATAATAAATCATAGCCTGAGATGGGACAGATAACAGCGGAGCGTAATTTGGGTTCTTGTAAACAAACAAACACAAACAGGAAAACTGGGAGAGCAACACCTGAAGCTCACCCCGGTTACATCTGAGGCCTCAGATATTCCACTGTAAATAAGCTATTATTTGCGAAGAGAAAGATGCAAGAAATCTGAAGGTAGAGGCATCTACAGACTAGTAGGGTTAGAAAAGTCCACATGTGGAGGCAGTGGAAAACTTTTAAGCAGTGAAGGATTGGGACGCTGTTAAGAAAGGAGTTGTGCAGACAGAGCAAAGTGAAGAGGAGGAACAGGAGGTGGATTGGTGTCCAGCATTGGTCTAGTCTCCTCAATATATTCTGAGACAGCTTCAAGTGTTTCAGAAGGACAAGGACATTGTATGCGGTACAGTAGTGGAGATGGAAGAAGGAGGGTGGGTAAAGACCAGGTTAACGATGGACTGTACAAAAGTAGAGGGGGACGAAAGGGTAGAGGGAACTATGTAAAGAAGAAGCATGGGAGGGGACAGGAGAGGAAATGACCCAAGATGGGGCAGAAGAGGAAGAAACTTGGGAGGGGACAGGGAAAGAAGGTACTGTATGAGGAGAAGGATGAACCTCCACACTCGTAACAGAGCCAGTTAGAGGTGAAGAACTGGGTACAGAGACTGCAGATTGCAGTATGGGGGGGGGGGTTAAAGGAGATTTTAACAATGGGGATGTTTTGGACTTCGGAGAAGGAGAGGGGTGATGGGGAGTAGGTGTTGTATGAGGTCTTGTAGACAGAAACTTACAAGTAAGAAGAGGAAGAGATGAGAACAGAATGAGGTGCTGAGGTAGGTACAGCAAAAGAATTAGAGATAGGGGTGACTGTGGAAGTGGTGACAACAGAGGAGGCTGTAGAAGTTGGGACCCCAGAGGAAGGGGGACATTTAGTAACATGAGAACAAGAAATACAGGGAAGTCTCCCTTGGAGGCATAGATGAGAGACTGCCATATCATATGGGAGGCCTTCTGCCTCTTTGAGACAACATATTTCACGCTCATTTAAGTAAACCTGACAACGGCAAAACACCAGCAATTTCTACACTGTTGCAGTGTAGGGATCACCTTTCGAACTTCTAAATGGTGTCCCACAATATATGTACAGAGGACGAAAGCTCACTGCAGTCAAAAGTTAAGCGAGTTACATTGCAAGGGTATCGTCTCCGCCTGCAGGTAGGGAGGACATAAGTGTGTACTTTGAGGACTGGGAGGTCTTGGAGTTCAAGCTGTTCCAGAATGCCATCACCACATGTCTGGAAATTCTGTTGGACAATGGTATGGGGTAGAATGACAGTACCACTACATGAATTGAGAGAATGTTTTTCCAATAGTTACAGGAATAGTATCAATAGTTGTATGGAGAGAAAGATCGTGAGCTTGGTTAGCATTCTAGACAGAGATGATGCGTTTACCGCTCTTGAGAGCATGAAAGGATATATCTCTACCAACAGGGCGTATACTATGGTTGGAAAGATAGGCAGTAGAAGAAGTCGGTCGTAGAGTAAAAAATTTAATCCACTATGTTTTTTGAAACATAGCATGTAAAGGGAGTGTGTGACGTGCCGGTCTTTTCCGAGTAGAATGAGAAGGAAGCGAAGAATCATCATCAGGTAATGGTCTTGGGCATTTAGGTGTGGGACCTGAGTTGGTCCGATATGGGACGGACAGGCGATCTGTAAATTGCCGCACCATAGAGGGAGAAGCCGGAAGCATAGTAAAAAAGGAGCAGAGGTCAGACGCATCAAAGGAGTCAGTCAGAACCCCGGTACCTGAAGCGGGTGATGAAATGGCACCAGTAAGAGGTACAGGGGCATTAGAAATGTCCAGCGAGCAGTCAAATAACGAGGCAGGGTCGGAACAGGGTGCGGTATCAGTAAGAGGCCTATGGGGAGCAGGTTCATGGATTTGGGATTCCATGGTTATGTCACTTTTCTTTTTGTTTTGTAGAAAAAAAAAGAAAAAATGAAAAAGGAGGGAACGTGGAGGAATAGCTCCTAGGAGGCAAAAAAGGGCTACAAATCCCCCTCCGTGCCCAAGAGGACCCCAGCACCGCAAGTAGTGCAGATGCGGCATGGAACCCGTGCCATACCCTGCCCTTCATGCCAGTAAACCAGCAATCTAATATAGTAACCTCACATCTGCCAAGCCAGCTCAGTGGACAAAAGAAAGGGTGGCCAGACACCCGCCACAAAGCATTCCTCCTTCAACCACCACCCCCCAGAATCTGACAGGCAGCCTCCAGAGATACACCCGTCACCCGAAAGACACCCCGGGAGACTGGAGAGGGATCAGGACACCTCCAGGTGATCCAGATTCCACGACAAACTACACCACCGCCAAGGACCTCAGTGGAATGGGATGGACCCCGGTACCCTTCCCCCTACCTAGGAACTCGAGTGCCTGTGTGAAGAATCCCAAAGGCTGAAAATAGAAAGGGAATAGGAATAGGGGAGGGATGGGTAGGAGGTGGAGAAAAGGGAAAAGGGGGGGATAGGGAGGATGGGATAGGGAAGGGGGGATTGGGGGGTAATTAGGTTCGGTCTAAGGAAGGAAACCAAAAGGTCTAATTCCTCGGACAAAGAGCATCTTCACCGCACCAAGGAGCCCCCATTGAAGAGGTTCACAGGAATAATATTTAACAGAATACAAAATATACTAAGATTTAATGTGGAGTAACATATTACAGTACTATGGAAGCAATGGTAGGAGATTTATGATCTCAATACACATGCACTGGCATCATAACACTGAATTCAATTGGGGCAGAAGCTATAGATGCACTTACTAGTAGGCAATTTTGTGCTATAATAATAATAATAAATAATAATAATAATAATTATTTTTTCCTACAGGTACATGATATTACAGACCTAACTGACATGACTTGCATATTATATAGATAAGCTCCTGATTAACTCTTTCACTGTCAGTCCCATAATATTACGGCTTGCAAGACAGTGTTGGTACCATAAGAGTATGCCAAAATTCTAGCGACTTCCAATCTTGCAGGAGAAAGCTGGTATGCCTACATATGAGAGAGTGGGTCTGAGTGGTCAATGTGTGCAGTATAAAAAAAAAAATCTTGCAGCACGCAGAAAAAACACTCCAACCGTGTTTTTCGTTGAAAACAGCAACATTGCAGTGTATTTTTGTATGGTATTTATGGTTGTATCCAAGTTTTGTTGTCTCGTTTGAGAGAATGGAAGACATATTATAGAACTAGAGATGATTTTGAATGGTTTATGGACGAAAAGTACCTTGAAATTGAGCTCAAATTAGTGGAAATGTTTGATTTTTGCCAATGTTCCAGAGTAAATAAATCACATCACGCATCAAATACACGTCAACTGGTAGGTCTAATATGCTTTCACAAATGCGCTGATATTATTAATACCATTTTTACAATAATGAAATGGTCTGCATAACAGTAAATCTTCTACTTGTCGTGTTTACCTGGAGAGAGTTCTGGGGGTCAATGCCCCCCGTGACCCAGTCTGTGACCAGGCCTCATGGTGGATCATGGCCTGATCAACCAGGCTGTTACTGCTGGCTGTACACAATCCAACGTACGAACCACAGCCCAGCTGGTCAGGCACCGACTTTAGGTGCTTGTCCAGTGCCTGCTTGATCATGTGAACAAAAATTCAAAATGGAAAGTAAGCATAATATAAGAGGGGGCCTGGAGACATGGCTAATGAACAGAGAAAATGATATTTTAGCACTAGGAATGTTTGGATTGTTAATTCTGGACCCTATTTTGAAATTGGCCTTCCTTGAATTGTGTATGAAATTGGCCAAATTACCAATTTCTGGTCACTTTATTGGGTAGTTGAAATTGGTGAATGGGCAGTTTCTTGTACTCATTTGATAGAACAAAAGGAGTTCTAGTGAAACAACTATGCATTTGGTCAACTGGAATAATGGAATTGGCAGAAAATAGGGCTCAAAGTAGACAAAATTGGTGATGTGTAAATATCGCCCAGACCGTTAACTTCGCAAGAGCATAATTCCATAAGTTTTCCATCAAATTTCATACTTTTGGTGTCATTACCATCGGAAAAAGATTCTCTTTATCATTTCATAATAAAAAATATACATTTTTTTTTCTTAAATTCCTCGACACTGAGAGCAGGGGTCTCAACAATGAAAGGGTTAAGCAGAACATTTCGGACAATTTAGGTTAATCCTGTTGTGGGTCTTATCCCAAGATGTGACCCACAACAGTCATCTAACACCCTGGTACCTACTTACTGCTAGGTGAACAGGGGCAGTAGGTGTAAAGAAACATGCCCAACATTTTACCTGTGCAGAGGTCGATCCCCGGACCCCTTAGTGAGTGAGCTGAGGATGCTCTCAATCAAGCTATGAGCACCCATTCATAAAAACACTTTAGGTTCAAGCAATGTAATTTCATCTGTAGTGTAACAAGTGCTATCTGCTTTTTACATGGCCACCATGGGACTATCATCAAATAATTTAATCAGAAGCAGTTTGCTTTAAAGGAAAGCACTAAGAAAAATTTATTTCCATAATAAGATATTATACTTCTGCAAAAACTTGTATTTGAAATTACAGTAAAATAAAATTACCCAAACATTCCAATCTAAGATTCTTTATTTAAGCATGGTACAATGTTCATACAGAGATGGGCAACATTTAGGTGTGCATGCAGAAAGCCCATTAGTATGCAGAGCATTTCGGGCAAACTTCTGCTGTCAAGGTGCAAACCCAGAAGTTTTCCCTCATTATGTTTAGGAATAAGAATATTGTTAATCATAACGTTTATTTGGACATTACTTGCTCTGCTCCCAAACATAATATAGAAGGTTTTATCAAAGTTGAGTGAGAGTTTATTGGTAGTCATCCAGGTTGATATTTTTAGGAGATCTTCATTAACAATGTTGTCGAGTGATGCTAGATTTGAGTGGGTGACAAAAGTTGTGTCATCGGCAAAAAGAATAGGTCTAAGTTGCTGAGATACATTTATTCAAATTCAAAGTTTATTCTCTATAAGGATTACAATGCTGAGTTTACAGAATTTGGTTATTGTATTGTTTACATGTAGTAAAATAATAATTACAGAGTGTACCACTAGAACACCTAGCACGGCTAGGCATTTCGGGCAGACTTAAATTAAATCTTATGTTTAAAATATTACAAAATTATGAGGTAAGTTGGTATTATGGCTAAGTGACTAAATACTAGTTTGTGAGTTTAGCAATGTGAATGCTTTTGTTTTGGCACTATACATAGTTTCAGTATTGGAGTATCACAGGCCAACTTATGACTAGTTAAGGTTCATAATTTTGAGATTGAGATTCATATTTCTGTTTATGGTCAAATGGGTGAGTGAGTGTAAGTGTTAACCACCAGGTGGTATTCGTGTAATTAGTTGACAGGGTGTATCAGGGAGATAAGATGTTTTCTAATGGTAGTTTTGAAGGTGATGAATGTGTCTGCAGTTTTAGAATTTTCAGGTAGGGTGTTCCAGATTTTAGGGCCTTTGACATACATTGAATTTTTGTAAAGGTTTAGTCGAACACGGGGAATGTCAGAGATGTTTGTGTCTGGTATTGTGCCTGTGGGTTCTGTCGCAACTATCAAGAAAGCGTTTTAGGTCAAGGTTAATATTGGAATTTAAGGTCCTGTAGATGTAGATTGCACAGTAGTAAGTGTGGATGTACTGAACAGGGAGTAAGTTTAGATCTATGAAGAGTGGGAGGTGTGTTGCCAGGGATGGGATTTAGTGATTATTCTTACTGCGGCTTTTTGTTGGGTTATTATTGGCTTTAGGTGTGTTGCTGCAGTTGAACCCCAAGCACATATAGCATAGGTGAGGTATGGATATATAAGTGAATGGTATAGTGTGAGAAGGGCAGTTTGCGGCACGTAGTATCGTATCTTGGAGAGGATCCCAACCGTTTTGGATACTTTTTTGGTTATGTGTTGGATATGGGTGCTGAAGTTCAGGTTGTTGTCAAGGTATAGGCCTAGGAATTTACCCTCATTATGCCTGGCAATTAGAGTGTTGTCGATCTTAATGTTAATTTGCGCATCTCTTGCTCTGCTACCAAACATAATGTAGTAGGTTTTGTCAGTGTTAAGCGTAAGTTTATTGGCTGTCATCCAAGTCGATATTTTGATCAGCTCCTCGTTAACAATGGTGTTGAGGGTGGCAAGATTAGGGTGAGAGATGACATAAGTCGTGTCGTCAGCAAAGAGAATGGGGTTCAGGTGTTGAGATACGTTTGGAAGATCATTGATGTATATGAGGAAGAGCAGGGGACCAAGGACACTTCCCTGCGGAACTCCAGTATCAAGTGGCTGTGTTGTTGATGCTGTGTCTTTAATGGTGACATACTGATACCTATTAGTAAGGTAAGATTTGATATATGCAAGCGCATGGCCTCTTATACCATAATGGTCAAGTTTGTGGAGTAGGATGCCGTGGTCTACTGTGTCAAAAGCTTTTCTTAGGTCAATAAAAATTCCTAGTGGATATTCCTTATTTTCCAATGCTGTGTAAAGCAGATCTAGCATTTTTATGATTGCATCGTTAGTGCTTTTATTTTTCCTGAATCCAAATTGGCAGGGGTTGAGTATGTCTTGTGCCGTTATAAATGAATATAGTCTCCTGTGCACGAGTTTCTCAAAGATTTTGGATAGCAATGGTAAGTTTGATATTGGCCTATAGTTGTTTAAATCTGTAGGGTCACCACCTTCATGTATTGGTGTAACCCTTGCCGTCTTGAGTAGTTTCGGGAAGGTGCTAGTTTCTAGTGACTTGTTAAAAAGTAATGAGATAGCATGCGAGAGGACATGGGCCGCTCTCTTGTACAATAATGGTGGGACATGAGACAGATTCCCCGAGTTATTTTTAGTGACTTTATAATCTCGGTGACTCCCATGGGCTCAGTTGGAGCAAGATAGAAGGAATTTGGGAAATTCCCATCTAGGTAGTCCTCGGCATGGGCATTGGTGCGTGGGATTTTATTGGCGAGATTAGAACCTATGGTTGAGAAGAAGTCGTTTATCTTGTTAGCTGTGTCAGTGGGATGCAGTGGTGTTTCATTAGGTTTAGTTAGGGCAATATTCTTGGTTTTTTTCAGTTTTTGGGTCCCTTGACTGGTCCGAACCCTTGACTGGTTTCAAACGGTTTCATTGGACAATAAAGCAGACTGTAAACGGATGGGGTTGTAGGCGCCCTTATAAACACAAACATTAATATAAATCAGGAACGTGACGGTAAGCTGTCCAATATACAAAAACAGTTAGAAACAGAAATACAAATAGCTAGAGCTTCATTTAAGGAGGTTATTAATAGAATATTCAAGAGGTTGCTAGTAGAATTGCAGTAAATCAACCATTCAAATCATTATGAAGCTGTGTGTAGTCTGTGGTCAGTCAAACAAAAGGGCTTCCACATGGATAAATTGTCATTTTTGTGGAAATTGGTGTCATGCCCCTTGTGCAGATATCCAAGAACTAGCTACAAGCAGTATTAAAACAGGGAAGTGTTTTTGGGTATGTCCAAATGAGATAAATCTGTGGACTAATATCACATTGATATTAAAAGAGGATAACATCAAACCTGCTTTCATAGAAAACCTGGAAGCTTTCTACAACAGATGGGAACATAAAAAGTCTGGGCTGAATGGTACTGCCCTTGATACTGGCCATGTAGTCAGAAACTGTAAGGCTGGAGGTGATGTCCTGGTAGTCAGTAAATGTGGGGCTGATAGTGCTGTCCTGGGAGACAGTAATGGTGAAGCTGGAGGTGCTGTCCTGGGAGACAGTAATGGTGAAGCTGGAGGTGCTGTCCTGGGAGACAGTAATGGTGAAGCTGGAGGTGCTGTCCTGGGAGACAGTAATGGTGAAGCTGGAGGTGCTGTCCTGGGAGACAGTAATGGTGAAGCTGGAGGTGCTGTCCTGGGAGACAGTAATGGTGAAGCTGGAGGTGCTGTCCTGGGAGACAGTAATGGTGAAGCTGGAGGTGCTGTCCTGGGAGACAGTAATGGTGAAGCTGGAGGTGCTGTCCTGGGAGACAGTAATGGTGAAGCTGGAGGTGCTGTCCTGGGAGACAGTAATGGTGAAGCTGGAGGTGCTGTCCTGGGAGACAGTAATGGTGAAGCTGGAGGTGCTGTCCTGGGAGACAGTAATGGTGAAGCTGGAGGTGCTGTCCTGGGAGACAGTAATGGTGAAGCTGGAGGTGCTGTCCTGGGAGACAGTAATGGTGAAGCTGGAGGTGCTGTCCTGGGAGACAGTAATGGTGAAGCTGGAGGTGCTGTCCTGGGAGACAGTAATGGTGAAGCTGGAGGTGCTGTCCTGGGAGACAGTAATGGTGAAGCTGGAGGTGCTGTCCTGGGAGACAGTAATGGTGAAGCTGGAGGTGCTGTCCTGGGAGACAGTAATGGTGAAGCTGGAGGCGCTGTCCTGGGAGACAGTAATGGTGAAGCTGGAGGCGCTGTCCTGGGAGACAGTAATGGTGAAGCTGGAGGCGCTGTCCTGGGAGACAGTAATGGTGAAGCTGGAGGCGCTGTCCTGGGAGACAGTAATGGTGAAGCTGGAGGCGCTGTCCTGGGAGACAGTAATGGTGAAGCTGGAGGCGCTGTCCTGGGAGACAGTAATGGTGAAGCTGGAGGCGCTGTCCTGGGAGACAGTAATGGTGAAGCTGGAGGTGCTGTCCTGGGAGACAGTAATGGTGAAGCTGGAGGTGCTGTCCTGGGAGACAGTAATGGTGAAGCTGGAGGTGCTGTCCTGGGAGACAGTAATGGTGAAGCTGGAGGTGCTGTCCTGGGAGACAGTAATGGTGAAGCTGGAGGTGCTGTCCTGGGAGACAGTAATGGTGAAGCTGGAGGTGCTGTCCTGGGAGACAGTAATGGTGAAGCTGGAGGTGCTGTCCTGGGAGACAGTAATGGTGAAGCTGGAGGTGCTGTCCTGGGAGACAGTAATGGTGAAGCTGGAGATTTTGTCCAGGTAGTCGGGAATTATACGCAGGAAGGAATACATATAAATGACCTCATAGGGGACAGGAGCCATAGTAGGGAAACAAGTGTAGTCAAAGATAGGATAAAACCAATATTGCAAACTAGAAATACCGCAGGAAATAGCAAACAAGAGGACTCCACTAGCAATAGTGAGGATATATTACCAAAAACAACTGGTGGGACCTCCATTGTTGGTGCTAGGGAGGATAGAAGTAAGACAGGGAAACATGCACCAACAGGGAATACAGTCACAGAAACCCAAGGCAAACGGAAACCAAGCCTGTGCACATACTATGCACTTGGTATCTGCTGGCATGGGAAATCTGGAAAAACAGATGGGACATGCAACTATGACCACCCTAGAAAATGCCATGCCCATATGACAACAGGAAAATGCAAACTCCCTTCCTGTAAGCTTTTTCACCCTGAACTGTGTACCTCTTCAGTACAGGAAAGACTGTGCTATAACTTAAATTGCCAGGCATACCATCTAAAGGGGACAAAAAGATACAAAACATCCAGGCCATGGGAAAACCTGGGTAGCCACAGCCACTCAAGAGGGAGAGGTTTTTTAGTGCCAGGAAGGAAAAAAAACTGGCAGGAAATGGCAGAAATCGTACACCAAATCCAGTCATTCCTGGAGTGGAACCACAGTCGATGGCCTCCACTCCAAACCAACAGATACAGATACTAATGCTGGAAAAAAATCCCCCCCCAGTACCAACAATACCACCAGTCCGATAACATTCTTCTTTGCAAATATACAGGGTCTAAAGCCAGCAACAAACAACAAAATACCTTTCATCCGTGGACTGCTTGCAGAGGCAAAGGCAATGTTCGCGGCTTTCACTGAGACCCACATAAAGGATCACTTGGACAACGAAATATGGATCCCAAGTTACAACCTATACAGATGTGACAGAGTGAACAGGCAAAAGGGGGGGGGGGGTGGCCTGTACATTGCAGAGTCACTAGTTTGCACAGAACTGCTTAATGCCTCAAATGATGTAGTGGAAGTTTTAGCAGTAAAGGTCGAGAACCAAAACCTAGTCATTGTGGTAGTCTACAAGCCTCCGGATGCAACATCCCAGCAATTCCAGGAACAGCTGTTAAAAATTGACCACTGTCTGGAAAATCTTCCAGCTCCTGCACCCAACATCTTGCTCCTGGGGGATTTCAACTTAAGGCACCTAAAATGGAGGAATATAGCAAATAATATTGTTGCAGTAATAACACCAGGAGGCAGCTCTGATGAAAACTCACACTCACACGAGCTTTTAAATCTCTGCACAAAATTCAATTTAAACCAGCAAATAATAGAGCCTACTAGACTGGAGAATACACTAGACCTCATCTTCACTAACAATGATGATCTGATAAGAAATGTCATCATATCAAGAACAATATACTCAGATCACAACATAATTGAGGTTCAGACATGTATGCGTGGAGCCCCAGACCGACATAATGAGACTAGTCACGAGGGAGCATTCACCAAATTCAACTTCAATAACAAAAACATAAAGTGGGACCAAGTAAACCAAGTCCTAACCGATATAAGCTGGGAAGATATACTAAGCAACACAGACCCCAACTTATGCCTAGAACAGATTAACTTGGTGGCACTCGATGTATGCACAAGGCTTATTCCTCTAAGAAAAAGGAGGAGTAGATGTAAAATAGAAAGAGACAGGCGCTCCCTTTACAGGCGACGGAAAAGAATAACAGAGCGGCTAAAAGAGGTCAATATATCTGAAATGCGTAGGGAGACACTGGTCAGAGAAATAGCAAGCATCGAACTTAAGCTAAAAGAATCCTTTAGGAGTCAGGAATCGTGGGAAGAACTAAAAGCCATAAATGAAATCGAAAGAAACCCAAAGTATTTCTTCTCCTATGCCAAATCAAAATCAAGAACAACGTCCAGTATTGGGCCCCTACTTAAACAAGATGGGTCCTACACAGATGACAGCAAGGAAATGAGTGAGCTACTCAAGTCCCAATATGACTCAGTTTTTAGCAAGCCGCTAACCAGGCTGAGAGTTGAAGATCAAAATGAATTTTTTATGAGAGAGCCACAAAATTTGATTAACACAAGCCTATCCGATGTTATCCTGACGCCAAATGACTTCGAACAGGCGATAAATGACATGCCCATGCACTCTGCCCCAGGGCCAGACTCATGGAACTCTGTGTTCATCAAGAACTGCAAGAAGCCCCTATCATGAGCTTTTTCCATCCTATGGAGAGGGAGCATGGATACGGGGGTTGTCCCACAGTTACTAAAAACAACAGACATAGCCCCACTCCACAAAGGGGGCAGTAAAGCAACAGCAAAGAACTACAGACCAATAGCACTAACATCCCATATCATAAAAATCTTTGAAAGGGTCCTAAGAACCAAGATCACCACCCATCTAGAAACCCATCAGTTACACAACCCAGGGCAACATGGGTTTAGAACAGGTCGCTCCTGTCTGTCTCAACTATTGGATCACTACGACAAGGTCCTAAATGCACTAGAAGACAAAAAGAATGCAGATGTAATATATACAGACTTTGCAAAAGCCTTCGACAAGTGTGACCATGGCGTAATAGCGCACAAAATGCGTGCTAAAGGAATAACAGGAAAAGTCGGTCGATGGATCTATAATTTCCTCACTAACAGAACACAGAGAGTAGTCGTCAACAGAGTAAAGTCCGAGGCAGCTATGGTGAAAAGCTCTGTTCCACAAGGCACAGTACTCGCTCCCATCTTGTTCCTCATCCTCATATCCGACATAGACAAGGATGTCAGCCACAGCACCGTGTCTTCCTTTGCAGATGACACCCGAATCTGCATGACAGTGTCTTCCACTGCAGACACTGCAAGGCTCCAGGCGGACATCAACCAAATCTTTCAGTGGGCTGCAGAAAACAATATGAAGTTCAACGATGAGAAATTTCAATTACTCAGATATGGTAAACATGAGGAAATTAAATCTTCATCAGAGTACAAAACAAATTCTGGCCACAAAATAGAGCGAAACACCAACGTCAAAGACCTGGGAGTGATTATGTCGGAGGATCTCACCTTCAAGGACCATAACATTGTATCAATCGCATCTGCTAGAAAAATGACAGGATGGATAATGAGAACCTTCAAAACTAGGGAGGCCAAGCCCATGATGACACTCTTCAGGTCACTTGTTCTATCTAGGCTGGAATATTGCTGCACACTAACAGCACCTTTCAAGGCAGGTGAAATTGCCGACCTAGAAAATGTACAGAGAACTTTCACGGCGCGCATAACGGAGATAAAACACCTCAATTACTGGGAGTGTTTGAGGTTCCTAAACCTGTATTCCCTGGAATGCAGGAGGGAGAGATACATGATTATATACACCTGGAAAATCCTAGAGGGACTAGTACCGAACTTGCACACGAAAATCACTCACTACGAAAGCAAAAGACTTGGCAGACGATGCACCATCCCCCCAATGAAAAGCAGGGGTATCACTAGCACGTTAAGAGACCATACAATAAGTGTCAGGGGCCCCGAGACTGTTCAACTGCCTCCCAGCACACACAAGGGGGATTACCAACAGACCCCTGGCAGTCTTCAAGCTGGCACTGGACAAGCACCTAAAGTCAGTTCCTGATCAGCCGGGCTGTGGCTCGTACGTTGGTTTGCGTGCAGCCAGCAGCAACAGCCTGGTTGATCAGGCTCTGATCCACCAGGAGGCCTGGTCACAGACCGGGCCGCGGGGGCGTTGACCCCCGGAACTCTCTCCAGGTAAACTCCAGGTAAGCTAGAATCTGAGAGAGTGTTTTCCAGGTCTTTTTTATATCTCCTCTTGTGTCAGTGAATCTACTGGAGTAGTATAGTTGTTTGGCTTTCTTTATTACTTTGGTGAGGACTGATTTACCTGGAGTTTACCTGGAGAGAGTTCCGGGGGTCAACGCCCCCGTGGCCCGGTCTGTGACCAGGCCTCCTGGTGGATCAGAGCCTGATCAACCAGGCTGTTGATCAGGCTGAATAGTGTTTAAGAATATCTTTGTGTATTAAGCCCTGTCTATATTGCTTTTCATATTGGTGTTTCTTGTCAATGGATTTCAGAATGGTGCTGGTTAGCCATGGGCAACCAAGCCGTTTGTTTGTGATCCGTTTCGTTTTTATAGGACAATGTTTGTTGTATAGTCTAAGTAATTTGTTAAGAAAAATGTCTGTCCAGTCGTCAATACCATTGGCCTTGGAGAATTCTGTAGGCCAGTCAACAGTCTCTAGGTCAGCTGGGAACTTCCTTATTGAGGACTCATCATGGAGTCTAAATGAAACTTTGTTGTATTCAAGTGGTGGTTTACTAATGTTTGTCAAGAGGAAGGTAGGGTAGTGGTCTGTAGTGCTATCTGTGATTATCCCTGATTTAAGGGGGGCTAGTATATTGGTCCATATGTGGTCTATTATGGTTGCACTCGTTTCAGTGAGCCTGGTTGGTTTAGTTATTGTTGGTATGAGAAGTGTGTTGTTCATATTGTTGATGAAATCAGTTACAGGCTGATCATCTAGTAGGCCAAGGTTGATGTTGAAGTCTCCAGCTAAGAGAAGGTGGTGCTTATTCATTTGTCTGTTTGTTATTAGTGCCTTTAGTTTCTCACTGAAATTTGGGATGTTTGTGTGGGGTATCCGGTAAATGGCACCGATTGTTATAGGCGTCTTAAGGTTTTTTACAGTAAAATTAGCAAAAATGTATTCTCCATATTCATCACTAAAGCAAGTGGTGCTAATACAAGATAATTGGTTAGAGTAATAGATTGCAATACCACCCCCAACTTGGTATGGTCTGCAGTTGTGGATTGCCGTGTATCCTGGTAGAGGGTAGATATCTATTATGTCCTGCTTAAGCCAGGTCTCAGTAAGAATAATGCAGGAGAAGGGTGTCTTTAGTGATTCAAGGAGTGCCAGGAGGTCATCATAGTGTTTGCTTAAGGACCTGATGTTGTAGTTAAGTACTGATAGACTTTTAGCATTGTTTAGGATAGTGCTGGCTTGTGATGCTGTGTAGTAAACGCAGTTACTTTCCAATAGGTTTTGATTGGGTGTCAGATTATGGAGGTTTAGATCAGGGTCAACGTGATCAATCATCTTCTAGGTTTAAATTATGGTTATTTATATCCTGAGTTGTGGGTTGAGTTTTAGTACTGATATCTGTAGTGGTGGGAAGTTTGGACAAGTATATAGCTATAGCATTTTGGTCATGTAGAGTATAGTCACTAATACACATAATGGAAAATTGTTGACGTATAAGAGGACAAAGCAGAGGGCCAAGGACACTTCCCTGTGGAATGTCAATGTCCAGAAGTCTTGTGGCAGAGGTTTGTTAGTGCATGCCCTTTGATACTGCAATGATCAAGTTTTTGATGTAGAATGCTGTAGTCTACTGTAGGTAAAAGGGTTATTCAATAATAACAATAATAATAATTTCTACAAGTACATGTACAAGGTATACAGGCCTAGCTGACATCAATGACATACTACTATACAGAAAATCCCTTGTTATGCAGAGTATTTTGGGCACAGTAGTCAATTCTGTCCCCAGGATGTGACTCGCACTAGTCAACTAACACCCAGGTACCTATTTTACTGCTAGGTGAATATGAACAGCAGGCATCTGAAGGAAACATGTCCTAATGTTTCCACCTGTACCAAGGACTGACCCACAAACCTCAGAGCATGATGCTCACACCTTACCCAATAGCCTTAAAATATCTACAAAGCAGAAAAATGCAACTAATGACTGGTGCCTCAACCAGTGTGCCCCGTTGACAGAGTAAAATGAGAATAAGCATTCCAGAGACAATGAAGGAGATGTGATACCAATGCTTAGAAGAGTGAGACATCTGCACACCACCAAGGTCAGTGCAGAAGCCCTTGTGCCTCTTCCTTTTGTATGGTATCACTCTTAGCCAATAATTTGTCTGCTGCAGAAAATATCATGCAAAATTATAAAAGTAGGATTATGTTAATTAGATTAATCTGGGAAAAGAAGGTTAAGAAGTTAATTCATCTGTATTACAGCTCTGTCAAATACTTCTACAGTCACTAGTCACTATCAATGACCACATTAAGGTTGGTCACGTAAACACAGGCAATTATCAACTGGGTAGCTCATGGCTCAGAGGTAGCAATTATGCCCCACTATTGGCCCCAGGATCAATCTTAGGCATAGGCTGAGATGTTGGGCTTCCTTATGCCTGTTCCACCTGTTTACCTAGACAGTAGGCATACTATCAAAGATACGGTACTATGTTCCACAATCGGCTCTCCTTGCACTGTATCATTCACTCATCTACCCTTATCTCACCTATGGAATTTGTGCATGGTAATCAACAACATTAAATCACCTAAGACCACTAATAACCCAGCTGCAGTCAGAATAACAAATTCCCACTCCAGACAGCATACTCCACCAATATTCAAAAGTCTAAAACTACTCACCGTAAAGAACATACATATTTATTCTTATGCCTACTAAATACATAGAACACTACACTCAAACATAAACCCTTCACTCAAACTTCTCCTCACCAACCTTAACCCTTTGGGGGTTTTGGCTGTACTAGTACAGCTTACGCCCCAGGGTTTTTGACGTACTAGTATGCCTAAATTCTAGCGCCCTCAAATCTAGTGAGAGAAAGCTGGTAGGCCTACATATAAAAGAATGGGTCTATGTGGTCAGTGTGCGCACTATAAAAAAAATCCTGCAGCACACAGTGCGTAATGAAAAAAAAAAAAAACTTTGACCATGCTTTTGGAATATAATAGCAACTTTGCACTGTATTTTCGTATGGTATTTATTGTTGTATTCTAGTTTTCTTGGTCTCATTTTATAGAATGGGAAACATATTACAGAAATTGAGATGATTTTGACTGGTTTTACAATGAAAAGTACCTTGAAATTGAGCTCAAAGTAGCAGAAATGTTCGATTTTCACCAAAGTTCAAAAGTAAACAAATAAAGCCAAGCGTCCAATACACATCAACTGGTGAGTAATATTCTTTCACAAGTGCGCTGATATTATTTATATCATTTCTACTCTAATGCAGTAGTCTGCATAACAGTAAATCTTCTATTTTTTTGTAAGAATAAAAATTCAAAGTGGAAAGCAAAAGAAATATAAGAGGGGCCTGGGGATGTGACTAACGAACAGAGAACTTGTTATTTTAGTGTTTATTCTGGACCCTATTCGGAAATTGGCATCTTTTGAAATTTGTGTGAAATTGGCAAAATTGCTAAATTCTGACCACTTTATTGGATAGTTGAATCGGTAAATGGGTGGTTTCTTGTACTCACTCGATAAAAAAAAATGTTGTTCTAGCAAAACAGTTATTATTTTTGTCGGCTAGTACATTGGAATTGGCCAAAAATAGGGCTCAAAGTGGGCAAAATCGCCGATGCGCAAACATCGTCGAGACCGCTAACTTCGCGAGAGCATAATTCCATAAGTTTTCCATCAAATTTCATACTCTTGGTGTCATTATGATCGAAAAAAGATTCTCTATCTTTTCATGAGAAAAAATATTTTTTTTTTGTTTTTGAAATTTTGGCGACCCTGAGAACAAGTCTCTGAGAGGGCCTGGCGACCCCCAAAGGGTTAATAGGATGCACGACCATAACACAAGACACAGATCACTTTTTGATGTGCCCCATGTCCACATCACACTATGTAAGAACTCTATGCACATGAAGGGCCCCAAAATTTGGAACTCATTACCAATAAATACTAAAGTAACCCAGTCTGAACATCAATTTAAGACTCTTCTCAAAAACCACCTACTCACCCTAAACTAAATATTCAAAACTCAATACTTAAATTTCCCCAAAGATCTCCCAATTACCTAAATCTTAACCCGTAAACGGTCCAAACGTATATATACGTTTTTTCAACATTTGAAAGTATGTAGAAAAAGTAGATCTTTTTGTTTTTCTACATTTGAAAATGTGTAAAAAACTTATATCTACTTTTGTAGCACTACACATGTGAACGTACATCTGCTTGGACCGTTTACGGGTTAATGCTTCAAAATTTAAATACCCGAAGTTCATACATAACCCTTTGACTGTTTTGGTCGTATTTATACGTCTTACGAGCCACCGTTTTTGATGTATATACTATACTCAAATTCTAGCGGCTTCAAATCAAGCAGGAGAAAGCTGGTAGGCCCACACGTGAGAGAATGGGTCTGTGTGGTCAGTGTGCACCATATAAAAAAATCATGCAGCACGCAGCGCATAATGAGAAAAAAAAACTACTTTTTTTTTAATTAAAATGCCGAATTTGTGGTCTATTTTCGTATAGTATTTATGGTTGTATTCTCATTTTCTTGGTCTCATTTGATAGAATGGAGAACATATTATAGAAATAGAGGTGATTTTGATTGGTTTTACTATGAAAAGAACCTTGAACTGGAACTCAAAGTAGGGGAAATGCTTGATTTTTTGCCGATGTTCAAAAGTAAACAAATGGTGTTTTTTTTTCCAATAAATGCAGTCATGAATGGGTTGACATTATTTATACAATTATTACAATATTGCAGGAGTCTGCATAACAGTGAATCTTCTATTTTTTGTTTGAATAAAAATTCAAAATAGAAAGCAAGAGTAATATCAGAGGGGCCTGGAGACGTGACTGATGAACAAAGAAAATGTTATTTTAGAGCCAGGAATGTCTGCATTGTTCATTCTAGACTATTTTGAAATTGTCATTTTTTAATTTTCGTGAAATTGGCCAAACTGCAAAGTTCTGATCACGTTATTGGGTAGCTGAAATCGGTAAATGGGCAGTTTCTTGTACTCGGATAGAAAAAATGGCGTTCTAAAGAAATAGCTATGAATTTGGTCAACCGGAACAATGGAATTAGCTGAAAATAGGGCTCAAAGTGGCCGAAATTGCAGATTCGTAAATATCGCTGAGGTCGCTAACTTTGCGAGAGCCTAATTACATCAGTTTTCCATCAAATTTCTTTCTTTTGGTATCATTACAATCGGGAAAAGATTCTCTATCATTTCATAAGTTTTTTTTTTTTTTTTTGGAGGGGGGGGATTTTGCGACATCAGGAGACACCTCAGGATTTGGGGTTGCAACAGTCAAGGAGTTAATACTTACTATGCTGTAGTATAAATACCTGCACAAAACTATACTGCCTTACACCATATTGTAGCATTCTCATACTGTAAACTACTTTCATCATTATTCAATATTATATTCCAATAATATAACTTAAATATTTACTATTGATATACACAACCTACAAAATACTTTCAAATTGTCCCAATGTGATATCCCCAGATTGTAACTTGAGTTAATTTACCATCTGTTTTAAATAAAAACAGATGTACAACTTAAACAATGATCAATTTCTCTAGTATTAAGTAGTCTGTATGCCATTAATTTAGTCTGCCCATAATGCTGTGGCATGATAGTGGCTCTCTCTGCACTGCAACTCATTATTGTAACTACAGAAACTCAATGTAAACTTGCAAAGAAATAAAAATTGTATTGTATTGTATTATTTAGAGCAGATACCTGGGTGTGAGTCGACTCTTGGGAAGACTAAGAGATTCCTGTGAAAATAAGCCACAATGCCTGGTTTTTCTTGGGTTACTAATTCTCAAGTTAATAACCTAAATAAAATCTTACCTGAACAATATTTTAATGCAATTCATTTTATCCCATAAACATATGAAATTAACATTCTAAATGGATGAATTGTTAATAAGTGTTAATGGGTTAACCAATATTTATTATAATTGTGAATTTATGCAGCCAGGCTCCTTGCTTCTGCTTCAGAATCTCCACGACTACGGTGCTCTTTGCACCTACTCCAAGGTTGAGGGACTGATTACCTCTTCTTCTGTATATAGTCCTACTGTCTTCAAACTATGTCCTAGAATTTGTATTGATAAAGCCACTGGATGGCGAAACGTCTACAATAAAGATACCCAAATGTTGCACATGTGTCTTAATTTCATCAAAATAAAATCTCAATCTAAATCTAAATATTATGGAAGTGCTAAATCGAAAGAGGTCATATGACACATAGGGAACAAAAAAGTAGGTAGCTTTGACCCAAGGCAGAGTACCTCAAATTCTTTTGGATCAAGAAATTTTCACCAGAATTAAGGAAACCTCCATGAAGAGAGACATTGATTACATATTTATTTAGGTTTTGTATATACCTGATAATTTACAAGTTTTTCTTACACTGGTCTTCAGCCCACAGGTGTTAATGGTACACATACAGTACATATGTAGTTAACCTAGGATAACCCAATAAAATCAAATAGAATGACATAGTATTTGATTGGGGCCTCTTGTAAGTAATGTATTTCTACAACCATGAGAGCAGCACTGTATGACCCTGGTGGGTTTAGCTTTTAGTTTTGATAATAATGATAATAATAATAATAAATTTATTATTAATACAACCACGAGAGGCGCGCTAAATATATAAAGGAGTGGGTCATAGTCTCTATGGGAATGGGAAGAAATTAAATTCAATTCAAGGAAAGAGGCCAGGTTGACCACCATGGACCAGGAACCCACCACTACAACACAACACTGCAACACAACACTACAACAATATACTACAACACTACTACACTACAACACTACACTACGCTACAACACAATGCTACAACACTACAACGCTACAATGCTACAACACTACACTACAACACAACACTACAACACCAAAACACTACAACACTACACTACAACACTACAACACTGCAATGCTACAACACTACAACACTGCAACACTACAACACTACACTACAACACTGCAACACTGCAACACAACATTACAACACTACAACACTACAACACAACAACACCACTACAACACTACAACACATTACAACACTACAACACTACAACATACAACACTACACTACAACACAACACTACAACACTACAACACAACACTGCAATGCTACAGCACTACAACACTACACTACAACATTACAACACTACACTACAACACTGCAATGCTACACTACAACACTACAACACAACAACACAACACTGCAACACAACATTACAACACTACAACACAACACTACTACACTGCAACACTACAACACTACAACACCAGAACACAACATTACAACACTACTACAACACTCCATTACAACACTACTACACTACACCACTACAACATTACACCACTACAACACTACATTACAACACTACACTACAACACAACACCACTACAACACTACTACACTACAACACATTACAACACTACAACACTACATTACAACACTACATTACAACACTACAACACAACACTACTACACTGCAACACTACAACAACACAACATTACAACACTACAACACTACTACACTACAACACAACATTACAACACTACAACACCACTACACTACAACACTACAACACAACACTACAACACAACATTACAACACTGCAACACTTCCCTTCAGGACAGTAGTTATGTTACATGTTATATCACCGAGTCCTATAAATAAAGTATACATCTACATGTACTACATAATACACACCTAATACAATTACCTCTATCAAAAACATAGTTATTACCTCCATTAAACAATACTACATTTGCTTATATGAAATTAAAAATGTTTATTTTATTCATAGGTAAATCAAAGCAGGAGGTCGGGCATAAATTTTCAACCTAATTATTCCTGGTACCATAATACCTTGGTGGCGGGTGCCAATATTAGCAGTAATACAAGTGGTGTAATATCTTACTTGGATCGTATTCACAAGGTTTGATGTGAGTGTCTTCACTCTGATGGTTCTCCATGACAAGTTAGATGACAACAGCACACACACAACTCGAGGTTTGTTTACCACCATGTAACCTCTCACCCCCGCCTCCACACACTCATCTACTACACTATCAATTATATTGTCTATCGTCATTCAGGTCTTTTTTCATATGGAAAATGCTTGATTCTTTTATATATAGCGATGAATGTGACATAGAATAGAAAGTGAGTTTATTATGTAGAATGATTTTTATGATATACAAGATAATGTTATTTTGCATTTGTAAGTATGGTAACAAAGATTTTCGACGACTCTTGTTAAAAACTATGTAAATTATCATTCCTATAATATGTAATGATTCATTACATTGAAAATAAGGCACAATTGCTTTTTGGGTTATCCTAGGTTAAATCTACAGAGTTTGTCACACATATATTCCCGAAATAATTATATTTATTGCAGCCAGTGAATAAATGCATAAAAATCTCAAAACACATGCAGAGAACCTGAATAAAGCTTATTTTATTGATGTTTTGCAATTAAACATTAAATCCCTCCTTTACCTAGGACAGAAAAGTTAAGTTAAACATCTGTATAATTTGCAAAGTTGATATGTCGCACTCCACTTTTTTTCATTTAAAAGTGAAATTTCTTCAATTATTTAAATGCTATATGGATTTATATATAGTTTTTTCATCGAGTGTGAATGCACAAAGTGTCAAACCTACTTGCCGGACCTTCTCGAATGTGCAGCACCATGAGTGTGCACGATAATTACTGTATATGTCGAGCTCTCTCTTACCATTGTCTATATATGATGATTCCTCAAGTCCCGCAGCTGTGTAACTAACTTACCAGTATTAACACTGCATCTATTTCTTTTCTGTAAAGAGTTCATTACAACTGTACTTTGCTTAACTAAAAATGTTAGGGTCAAGTTCTTGGACCCAGTATGTACTTTTCTGTAATGTATTGACTACCGCCCACGTCAAAACTATTTTACTAATAAATATTCACGTATGAATCTCATCCTTTGTGACAAAATGTAACAAATACAATAATTTTTTGTTGCCACAGCCGCGTAACTAATAAATAAAAACATGATTATAACTATAACCATCGGTCAGATGACCAGAAGCCCCAACGGCGGGTCAACATCTGACTAAGACTCGCGTCAGGAAACACTTGGCCAGTTTCCTGACGAACCTTACCTAACTTAACCTAATATAGAATAGGATGAGGAAAGACGTCTAGATAAGCTTAATCTCATTACACCTGCCTATTCATTACTAGTAGTAAAACCAGACTTAAGTCACTGCATGATCCCAGAGGTATTTTCTTTATTACATAACTTCCTCAGTCCCTGTACCTCATCCCACGCTGGTGGCTTAGTAGCTGTACCTCAACCCACGCTAGAGGCTTAGTAGCTGTACCTCAACCAACCCAAGAGGCTTAGCAGCTGTACCTCAACCCACGCTAGAGGCTTAGTAGCTGTACCTCAACCCACGCTAGAGGCTTAGTAGCTGTACCTCAACCAACGCTAGAGGCTTAGTAGTTACCTCAACCAACCCAAGAGGCTTAGCAGCTGTACCTCAACCCACGCTAGAGGCTTAGTAGCTGTACCTCAACCCACGCTAGAGGCTTAGTAGCTGTACCTCAACCAACGCTAGAGGCTTAGTAGCTGTACCTCACCCACGCTAGAGGCTTAGTAGCTGTGCCTCAACCAGAGGCTTAGTAGCTGTACCTCAATCAACGCTAGAGGCTTAGTAGCTGTACCTCAACCCACACTAGAGGCTTAGCAGCTGTACCTCAACCCACGCTAGAGGCTTAGTAGCTGTACCTCAACCAACGCTAGAGGCTTAGTAGCTGTACCTCAACCCACGCTAGAGGCTTAGTAGCTGTACCTCAACCCACGCTAGAGGCTTAGTAGCTGTACCTCAACCCACGCTGGTGGCTTAGTAGCTGTACCTCAACCAACGCTAGAGGCTTAGTAGCTGTACCTCAACCCACGCTAGAGGCTTAGTAGCTGTACCTCAACCAACGCTAGAGGCTTAGTAGCTGTACCTCAACCCACGCTAGAGGCTTAGTAGCTGTACCTCAACCCACGCTAGAGGCTTAGTAGCTGTACCTCAACCAACGCTAGAGGCTTAGTAGCTGTACCTCAACCCACGCTAGAGGCTTAGCAGCTGTACCTCAACCCACGCTAGTAGCTGTACCTCAACCCAGCTAGAGCGTGTGTCCTCAGCACGTTAGGGCTTAGCTGTACCTCACCACGCTAGAGGCTTAGTAGCGTGCCTCAGCCCGCTGCGTGCTGTACCTCAGCCCTGCTAGAGCTTAGTAGCTGTCCTCGCCTGGGGCTTGTAGTGCCTCAGCACGCTAGAGGCTTAGTGCTGTACCTCACCCACAGCTAAGGCTTAGTGGCTGTACCTCAGCCACAGCTAGAGCTTAGTGCTGTCCTCAGCACCTGAGGCTTGGCTGACCTCACGCTAGGGCAGGCTGTACCTCAGCCACGCTGAGCTTAGTAGCTGTACCTCAATCACCTCACAGTCGATATATGGAAAATCCCAGTCCAGCTAATCACCTCTATGCCAAAACAGTCTAAGCAGCTCATCTTTCATCTACTCTGAAACGCATGTTCAGCTCTAACCCACATAGTAGGACGTTCCCTTACTAGTGTACAGTAACAGCAAAGGTTGTGACTGCAGTCCTTTCAGATCTATGCTAATGCGTGTAAGTAGCAGTACATCAAACCAAAACCGTATTGAGTGTTACAGCTCGATGAATCCCAATCCGGAACAGCTGTAAATGACATTCTGTTTCCAGCTTGCCACATCTGCCGGTTTCAACTTAAACTAAAATGATATAGCATAATATAATAGACAGGACGCTCGAGAACCCACTGAGAAACTTGCACTTCAATTTAAGATACCTCGCTGAGAAACACTGTTCACTAATGTGTCTTAGAATGCACCTAACAATACTAGTCAACAGGGTCAGACATTATGCATGGGCCCAGACCACAAATTAGCATGACTCCATTCAACTTCTAAAAACATGGCAGTAGTAAGTCTATTAGGGGAATAACTGCCCAGACCCAACTAGCCACGCTGGTGGCTTAGTAGCTGTACCTCAACCACACGCTAGAGGGCTTCAATATGAGCTGTATCAACTCAACCCAAGCTAGACTTTAGTCAGTGAAAAAAGCCATCAACCCAGCTGAGAAAGCTAGTAGCTGTCCTCAAACAACGCTGGTAGGCTCTCAGCAATAGACTAGTTTTGCACTCCAACCAGCTAGAGGCTTAGTGAGCTGAATTGCTCACACCACGTACTGAGGCTTAAAGTGCAGCATGCCTCCCCAGCAGACTGGAACTTGTGCTGTACCTCAAGAAGCCACGCTAGAGGCTTAGAACATGGCGGTGTCCTCAACCAACTGCTAAGGAGAAGCAAGCTAGCCAATGCACTCAACACCCAACAAAAGAAGGGTTAGTAGCTGTACCTCAGAACCCACAGAAAAAGGCTTAGTGCTGTACCTCAACTCCAACGCTAGAAAAAGCTTATTAGCTTACCTCAATCCAGCACGCTAGAGCTTAGTACAGGCTGTGACCTCAACGCCAACGCATAGAGGAGCTAGTAGCTGTCACCTAACCCACGCTAGAAGCTTAGTAGCTGTCACCTTTCAACCCCGACTCAGAGTTTCATTGCAGTATTAGTAGCTGTACCTCAACCAACGCTAGTCTTAGTAGCTGTACCTCAACCCACGCTGGTGGCTTAGTAGCTGTACCTCAACCAATGCTAGAGGCTTAATAGCTGTACCTCAACCCACGCTAGAGGCTTAGTAGCTGTACCTCAACCCACGCTAGAGGCTTAGTAGCTGTCCCTCAACCCACGCTGGTGGCTTAGTAGCTGTACCTCAACCCACGCTAGAGGCTTAGCAGCTGTACCTCAACCCACGCTAGAGGCTTAGTAGCTGTACCTCAACCCACGCTAGAGGCTTAGTAGCTGTACCTCAACAAACGCTAGAGGCTTAGTAGCTGTACCTCAACCCATGCTGGTGGCTTAGTAGCTGTACCTCAACCCACGCTAGAGGATTAGTAGCTGTACCTCAACCCACGCTAGAGGTTAAGTAGCTGTACCTCAACCCACGCTAGAGGCTTAGTAGCTGTACCTCAACCCACGCTAGAGTCTTAGTAGCTGTACCTCAACCCACGCTAGAGGCTTAGTAGCTGTACCTCAACCCACGCTAGAGGCTTAGTAGCTGTACCTCAACCCACGCTAGAGGATTAGTAGCTGTACCTCAACCCACGCTAGAGGTTTAGTAGCTGTACCTCAACCCACGCTAGAGGCTTAGTAGCTGTACCTCAACCCACGCTAGAGTCTTAGTAGCTGTACCTCAACCCACGCTAGAGGCTTAGTAGCTGTACCTCAACCCACGCTAGAGGCTTAGTAGCTGTACCTCAACCCACGTTAGAGGCTTAGTAGCTGTACCTCAACCCACGCTAGAGGCTTACTAGCTGTACCTCAACCCACGCTAGAGGCTTAGTAGCTGTACCTCAACCCATGCTAGAGGCTTAGTAGCTGTACCTCAACCCTCGCTAGAGGCTTAGTAGCTGTACCTCAACCCACGCTAGAGGCTTAGTAGCTGTACCTCAACCCACGCTAGAGGCTTAGTAGCTGTACCTCAACCCACGCTAGAGGCTTAGTAGCTGTACCTCAACCCACGCTAGAGGCTTAGTAGCTGTACCTCAACCCACGCTAGAGGCTTAGTAGCTGTACCTCAACCCACGCTGGTGGCTTAGTAGCTGTACCTCAACCCACGCTAGAGGCTTAGTAGCTGTACCTCAACCCACGCTAGAGGCTTAGTAGCTGTACCTCAACCCACGCTAGAGGCTTAGTAGCTGTACCTCAACCCACGCTAGAGGCTTAGTAGCTGTACCTCAGAATCCTCAAGAAGTAGATGAGAGGCACCTGCACTCCTTCAAGAGGCCCCAGAGTTATAACTCAGACCTTCCACAAGGTCCAGGAGCTGCAGAAGCACATTTTAGCCACATGGCTGGCTAATATATATATTTGTCAAAATTTAATGCGTAATAAAAGAGTACGTTTTATTATTTCTTTATTTTCTTTTCGAAGTAATATTAGATTTTTTTTATTTAAAGGCCTGTAAAAAATATGGTTAGGTAAGGTTGGTCAGGAAACAAGACAAATGTTTCCTGACGCTGGTCATAGTCAGATGATGATCCGCAGTTGGAGTTTCGGTCATCTGACCGAGGCCTTCCGCTGGCTTACCAGTCCACCCTTTCAAAAATTATAGTCATAATTGTAACCATTATTTTCATCATTCTTAAGAAAACTGCCCTAACAGGACAGCATCGATGAATCTTTGGTTGCCATGTCCATAGAGGTTACTTTACAATCTTCTAACCATACCTGGAGGAGTATACCTGAAGGAGTATACCTGGAGGGGTTGTCGGGGGGTCAACGTCCCCGCGACCCGGTCACTGATTTTCATTAGGAAATGGGAGAGGGTGGGAGATAAGAATTACATGGGTGTCACTGATGCAAGAGACTGATCTCTGTCAAACTGGCGACAGTTGTTCTTCAGTGGAAGATGTGCTGGAAAATACTATTATCCCGATATTCCATAAGCCTAGCCTCTTCTACCTCAATACCTCAAGTTAGTGACCACGGTTCGAGCCCCTCGTCCACCCTTCTGTTTATTCAATGACTGTTGTCTATTTCAGCACATTTCCATGAGAAAATTTTAGAAAGGACTTGATTTTAAATGATTTCTTGCTAATTGACCAGTTTTACCTATTCAGCACATGTACACACACACACACACACACACACACACAGGAGGCAGGATCCATACATAGCTTTAAGCAGAGGTATGATAAAGCTCACGGTTCAGGGAGAGTGACCTAGTAGCGATCAGTGAAGAGGCGGGGCCAGGAGCTCGGACTCGACCCCCGCAACCTCAACTAGGTGAGTACAACTAGGTGAGTACACACACACACACACATATATTTATGCAAACAATCGCAGACAGGCGGAGGCATTGACCCCCGGAACTCTCTCCAAGTAAATTCCAGGTACTCCAGATGAGGATAACAAAAAGATTAGGTGACGAAAGATTGGATATCAGATTGGAGGGAGAGAGTATGGAGGAGGTGAATGTATTCAGATATTTAGGAGTGGACATGTCAGCAGATGGGTCTATGAAGGATGAGGTGAATCATAGAATTGATGAGGGGAAAAAGGGTGAGCGGTGCACTGAGTAGTCTGTGGAGACAAAGAACTTTGTCTGTGGAAGCAAATAGGGGAATGTATGAGAATATAGTTATACCAACACTCTTATATGGGTGTGAAGCATGGGTGGTGAATGTTGCAGCGAAGAGAAGGCTGGAGGCAGTGGAGATGTCATGTCTGAGGGCAATGTGTGGTGTGAATATAATGCAGAGAATTCGTAGTTTGGAAATTAGGAAGTGTGGGATTACCAAAACTATTAATCAGAAGGCCGAAGAAGGGTTGTTGAGGTGGCTCAGACATGTAGAGAGAATGGAACGAAACAGAATGACTTCAAGAGTGTATAAATTTGTAGTGGAGGGAAGGCGGGGTAGGGGTCGGCCAAGGAAAGGTTGGAGGGAGGGGGTGAAGAAGATTTTGTGTGCGAGGGGCTTGGACTTCCAGCAAGCATGAGTGACCGTATTTGATAGGTGTGAATGGAGACAAATAGTTTTTAATACTTGACGTGCTGTTGGAGTGTAAGCAAAGTAACATTTATGATATTTCCGAGTATGTTAAGAAATGTAGTGTCTGTATGCAACATAAAGGAAATGTCAACGGTCCAAATTCCATCCAGGTGCATCCCACCACGAGTGAACCATGGGAAAGAGTTGCCATAGATCTGTTAACCAATTTCCAATGTTCCCTCCAAGGCAACAAGCAACTGTGTGTTATGGGGGATCATTTCACCAGATATTGTGAGTTAGTTCCTATTGCAGATAAGACTGCAGAGACTGTAGCTAAAGCTTTCAAAGAGTGTATAAACTGTAGACATATCACCTCTAAGTCCCTAGTAACCGATAATGAAGGTGAATTCTGTAACAAGATTCTTGAAAATTTGTGTACCTTGTACAAGATCTAAGTCAACCATTGTTCCCCATCATCCTGCGAGTAATGGTTTGGCAGAACAAACCAATAAGAAAGTTCTTGATGTCCTGAGAGCCACTATCAACCCCAACAGTGAAACTTGGGATGAAGTCATACCTGATGTTCAGTGTGCTATAAATTCTGCTTACAATGCTTCAATAGGTGGCACTCCACATTATGCATTGTATGGTATTGACAAGCGTTTGGCCTATGAGTTGTTATATTCTGCACCGAGACCCAATTACAACCCTGATGATTTCATAGCCACTCGTACAAGTCTAGCTCAAAGTGTTTTCAGAAGAGTCCGAGAAACTCTTCGTAAGTCAACAGCAGAATTTACAAGAGTAACTAATAGCCGTGCTGAGCCGACCAAGGTTAAAGTGGGTTCGAGAGTATTGCTGGCTAACTTCAACAAAACATCCACAATGTCTAAGCTCGATCAAAAATTTGTTGGTCCTTATCGAGTAATTGAACATATCAAATGGCAATAAGTATAAAGTTAGAGAAATTAGTACTGGTCAGTATAAAGAGTTGCATTTAGATCATATGAAGTTAGTATGCGATGTTGATAATGATATTTCTGCCCAGACTAATGTGACAGACGCTGACAATCCTCCTGACTCTGTACCCTGTACCTCTAACACTCAGTCAGGCAATCAACCTGAATGTCATTATTCCTTGCATACACAACAAGTACTGAGAAATCCTCAAGTATCTTCTGTAGATACTCATTCAGATCTCCCTCAATCAGAGCATGTGTTCGCCCTTGCAAAAGACTTCGATCCTCCCAGAGATGATAACCATTCTGCATGTGTAAATCTTACCCTCACAGAGTTGGGTTTAAATGTACATAGCCTGTATAATTAGATGATGGAGTTGAATGAAGTTGTCAACTGTGTGTTTTGTTATTAGCTGATCAGTTTTCAATTTTTTTGTGTGTTCACGTTCCCTCCGAATTCTGAGATTTAGCAGTAATGACCTGTGTGCACCAGGTCTGCATTTGCTGTTAATTACTTTCCCCTTAGTAAATATATATATTCTTCCTCAGAATCTGCAGAGTGTATGAATACAGATTGATCGATCAATTCTATCTTTTATTATACTACAATTTGTTCTTCTAATTCGTAATGCATTACGTAAATCACCATCCATTAATATAATATCCATTCCAGTAGTATCCATTCAACTGAGTATATCCCATAACCATTTCTGTGATTAGTTCTAAGTTACATAAGTCTTTGCTATTGTATAGAATCAGCCCAGAGCCACCTGCCTGTCAGCCTGTTGAGTATGGTATGTCGAGATGCCATATGTAACATGACTGAGCTGTCAGCATAGTTGCTGATCCCCTGTATACGTTGTGTAGCTTATCTGAGTATAAGATAAGATAAGATTTTGTTTGAATTTTTAACCCCGGAGGGTTAGCCACCCAGGATAACCCAAGAAAGTCAGTGTGTCATCGAAGACTGTCTAACGTATGTATTTCCATTGGGGTCCTCAGTCTTGTCCCCCAGGATGCGACCCACACCAGTCGGCTAACACCCAGGTACCTATTTGCTGCTAGGTGAACAGGGCAACAGGTGTAAGGAAACACACGTCAAAATGTTTCCACCCGCCGGGAATCGAACCTGGGCCCTCCGTGTGTGAAGCGAGAGCTTTAGCCACCAGGCCACTGGGCCACCTGTATAATAGTTAGTACCATCCATATGTATTACATAGACGACCCCTTGCTAGACTTAGCGGTTAACATGTGGCGTCACACCATGCCGCTTGTGCGCAGGAGTCACCCTGTCCCTTTCTCGGTTCCTGGATAGATCTACAAGCAAACAGGCTAGGCAAGGGCTCCCCTCACGGCTTTGCAAATACAAATGTTACCTTGTGTATTTCTACACCACCATTATCTCCTAGAACCCTACTCCCAACATACTCCATAGAATGCAGGTGGGAGAGATACATGATAATATATGCTTGGAAAATCCTAGAGGGATTAGTACCAAACTTGCACACGAAAACCACTCCAAATGAAAGCAAAAGACTTGGCAGACGATGCAGCATCCCCCCAATGAAAAGCAGGGGTACCACTATCACGATAACAGACAACACAATAAATGTCAGAGGCCCAAGACTGTTCAACTGCCTCCCAGCATACATAAGGGGGATTACCAATAGACCCCTGGCTGTATTCATGAAGGCACTGAATAGGCCTGTGGGCTGTGGTTCGTATGTCGGGTTGTGTGCGGCCAACAGTAACAGCCTGGTTGATCAGCCCCTGATCCACCATGAGGCCTGGTCACAGACCGGCCCGCGGGGGCTGTTGCTGCTGGCTGCGCAAACCAACATACGAGCCACAGCCCGGCTGATCCGGAACCCCCGAAGCTCTCTCCAGGTAAACTCCAGGTATACTAATTTCTTTGTGATTGCGAGAGGTCAAGTCTTTGTCCTTGGTATCACTGGGAATTGATACAATGTTATGGTAAGGTGAGATCCTCCGACATGATCACTCCCAGGTCTTTGGGGTGTTTCGCTCTATTTTGCGGCCAGAATTTGTTTTGTACTCTGATGAAGATTTAATTTCCTCATGTTTACCATATCTGAGTAATTGAAATTTCTCATCGTTGAACTTCATATTGTTTTCTGCAGCCCACTGAAAGATTTGGTTGATGTCTGCCTGGAGCTTTGCCATGAGGCCTGGTCACAGACCGGCCCGCGGGGGCGTTAACCCCCGAAGCTCTCTCCAGGTAAACTCCAGGTATACTAATTTCTTTGTGATTGCGAGAGGTCAAGTCTCTGTTCTTGGTATCACTGGGAATAGGGTAATTACCACCCACGGGATGGGTATGAGGTGACCATCACCCACAGGATAGGGAAGGGTGACTATATCGCCCACGTGGCTACGGAACATAGACGTCCTGACAAGATAATATTTTTTTCGGACTTTTAACCCCGGAGGGTTAGCTACTCAGGATAACCCAAGAAAGGCAATGCGTCATCGAGGGACTATCTGTCTTGTTTCTATTGGGGTCCTCAATCTTGTCCCCCAGGATGCGAACCACATCAGTCGACTAACGCCCATGTGCCTACTTGCTAGCTTGATTATATTTAGATTTTGCCACCTAAGTGACTAGTTTATTGTGCACCCCATATCCATCCTGTGGACGGTAGCGCAAGAGCATATGGATACACAAAAGGAACTAGGCCCCAAAAAGGTTAATAGGTGTACATATGGGTTTTTTATCTACATATTTACAGTTCACTTATCTGTTCCAAGGAAATTTAGGAAATTTGCTTAGTATATCTGGTATCTTATTTTCATTAATAAGATATCTTGACATGACACATAGGTTATTATACTGTCTGTCTCTGCATTCCTCAATAAGTAGACAATTAAGCACATAGTGTTCAAGACAGTGACTATATGCCTAATCACATAATGTGCATTTAGTTTGATCATCATCTGTGTCTCTCCCAAACTGCCAGAAGTACTTGTAACCAAGCCTAAGTCTGGCCACTACAACATCAGTCAGTCTGTTCACAATGCACGTTGCTCCATAAACATACTTATCTACGTTCATGTTATCATAGTGGGTTATAGATCTACTCAGGCTTCTAGCTGCATTCCTATAGCAATCATTTTCATTATTTACTTCTTTCCTAGACAGATATACCAAAGTTATATTCTACATTCTCCTTCTGGGTACTCTTCTTGGCTAACATATCAACTTTATCATGAAGGAGTAATCCAATGTGTGACGGGATCCATAGCAATTGTACATTAATTCCTTTGTCCCTGATTTTTGAGTATCTGTACCTGTCTTCTCCAATGAGCATGTTGGAATCATTGTGAAAGAAACATATAGAAATTTGTCAACTGGGAGATTTTAGATTTTGCCACCGAAGTGGCTAGTTTAACTGGGAGGAAGTGCAAAATAAACCCAGTAGGAGCGGGGGTGCGGTGGGGACAATAAAGGAATACTGCATCAACATTAGGGGTCCCAGACTAGAGTATACCTGGAGAGGGTTTTGGGGGTCAACGCCGCAGCGGTCCGGTCTGAGACGAGGCATCGTGGTGGATCAGGGTCTGATCAACCAGGCTTGCTGGCCGCAAGCAAACTGACGTATGAACCACAGCCTGGCTGGTCAGGTGCTGATTTTGGATGCCTGTCCAGTGCCTTCTTGAAGACAGCCAGGGGTCTATTGGTAATCCCCCATATGTATGCTGGGAGGCAGTTAAACAGTCTTGGGCCTCTGACACTTATTGTGTTGTCTCTCAGTGTACTCGTGGCGCTTCTGCATTTCACTGGGGGAATGTTGCGTCTCCTACCGAGTCTTTTCCTTTCACAGGGAGTGATTTTCGTGTGCGAGTTTGGTACTAATCCTTCTAGGATTTTCCAAGTGTATATTATCATGTATCCCTCTCACCTACATTCCAGGGAATACAAATCAAGGGACTTCAATCATTCTCAGTAATTTAGGTGCCTTATTGTACTTACGTGTGCTGTAAAAGTTGTTTGAACACTCTCCAGGTCAGCAATTTCGCCTGCCTTGAAGAGGGCAGTTAGTGTACAGCAGTATTCCAACCTAGAGAGAACAAGCTATTTGAAGAGAATCATCATGGGCTTGGCGTCCCTAGCTTTGAAGGTTCTCATTATCTATTCTATCATTTTTCTAGCAGATGTGGTAGATACATTGTTGTGGTCTTCGAAGGTGAGATTCTCTGACATTATCGCTCCCAAGTCCTTCACATTACTTTTTTGCTCTATTGTATGGTTAGAATTTGTTGTATACCCTGATACAGTTTTAATTTTCTCAAGTTTTCCATATCTGAGTAGTTGAAATTTCTCTTCGTTGAACTTCATATTGTTTTGAGTGGCCTATTTGATGATTTGGTTGATGTCCGCTTAGAGTCTTGTAGTATCTTCGATGGAGGACAATGTCATGGCAGTTCGGGCGTCATCCTCAGAGGAGAACACCGAGCTATGGCTTACATCTCTATGTCAGATATGAGGATGATTAGATTTTTAGATTTTTGCCAAGACCGTTGAACTGCCTCCCAGCATACATCAGGGGGATTACCAATAGACCCTTGGCTGTCTTCAAGCAGGCGCTGGACAGGCACCTAAAGTCATTACCTGACCAGCCGGGTTGTGGTTCGTACGTTGCATTACGTGCGGCCAGCAGTAACAACCTGGTTGATCAGGCCCTGATCCACCACGAGGCCTGGTCACAGACCGGGCCGCGGGGGCGTTGAGCCCCGGAACTCTCTCCAGGTACACTCCAGGAAGTGACTAGTTTATTGTGCACCCCATATCCATCCTGTATGGATACACAAAAGGCCTAGGAACTAGGCCCCAAAAAGGTCAACAGGTGTACGTATGGATTTATATCTACATATCTCCAATTCACTTATTTGTTACCAGCAAATTTAGAAAATTTGCTTAGTATGTCTGGTATCTTATTTTCAATAATAAGATATCTCGACATGTCACATAGGTTATTATACTGTCTGTCTCTGTATTCCTCAATAAGTGGGCAATTAAGCACATAGTGTTCAAGACAGTGACCATATGCCTGATCACATAATTTGCATTTAATCTGATCATCATCTGTGTGTCTCCCAAACTGCCAGAAGTACTTGTGACCAAGCCTAAGTCTGGCCACTACAACATCAGTCAGTGTTCACATTGCAAGTTGCTCCATAAACATACTTATCTACGTTCATGTTATCATAGTGGGTTATAGATCTATTCAGGCTTCTAACTGCATTTCTATAGCAATCATTTTCATTATTTACTTCTTTCCTAATATTATTCCTAATGCTAGACACAGATATACCAAAGTTATATTCAGCATTCTCCTTCT